>NC_086258.1:15437357-15756524 GCF_021018805.1 Prinia subflava
CTTTCCTTCCAGTAAAACAGCTCTCCTAGATGACTCCAAGGAAACAATTTAAATCCCAAAGCACCAAAGGCTTGCTTTCCCCTACTGCCAAGATAAATCATAGATTAAATCTGGGAGTGTGAAGAAGTATAATCAGGCTGCTATTGTGTGATTCATTCATAACTCTCTCAATACAGAGATCTAAATTTGCATCTTTTTGAGTTAAAGTCATTAGGTGAAATTCTGGCTTTGTTTCTATTTGCACAGTGAAAATTCATTTGATGACAATTATGTCAACTTTCACCCTGTGAAAGTCAATTTTCAAGTACTTTGAAATAAAAGAACTCCCACCTAGTTATACTCAGTCATTTTTAAGGTAACCAGGAAGGTTAAGTAGAAGGTTCTACTCAGTTCTTCTCAGTAACACTGAGCTAATCCTAAGGCAAATGTGAAACAGAGATTGTTCATTGCTTTCAAATTTGCTTTTCCACATGAGGGCCCAAGGTATCGCCAACAAAAAGTATTATTGAGTCTAATTAACAAGGAGAAAACTAGGAACATAGAAAGGTGAAGAACTTCCTGATCACTGATCCACATTCCCACTTCTTAGGGGAAGGAATTATGGTGCAGTGTTAAGAGCCTTTAGCCCGTGTTGTCATCCATGATCAGCACAGTCCTGAGCTCCAGTCCTTGCCCTGTTTTACAGCCCGTGCCTTTCCCGAGCGGAGGAGCTGCCCACTAGATGCCACTGTTTCTGCACACAACCGGGATCACAGCCCACAAGGACTGAAAGCACCACGTCCCTCTTCCTCCCACTTGGCTTTCTACACCTTTTCTTGAAATGCTCAGCTCAATTGATCCGAATCAAAAGTCACCTCTAACCCATAAAATAAAGACCTTCAGCAAACGGCTGAATTTTCCCCCTCTGGGTTGCAGACTGCTCTGACTGTGGGTGTAGGTGTGGTTGTGCTTCATTATGCCACAGGAAGAAATGCTTGAAAATTCCTACAAGCACATTGTAGTGGTTTGTGGCTTTTTACTGCCTGCCATCCACACACAGATCCCAACAGAAGATTTTGTGTGTTTGCAGAAGCTGTTCCCTCTCAGATTAGATAATTTGATCCATGTTCAGTTACCCCAAATGAAGTTGCAGACTGATCAATAAGTAAAAGCATCACTCTTCAAGGCATGACATTCTCTTCCTACATTTATTATCTTTAGCAGCAGAGGGAACTATGTGTTAGGTGCTGTACAAAGTGTACTGAAAAGGCAGACTGTGCCCAGGGCCAGAAATGTAGTGTCTCTTTCTAAAGAGCAAATAAATAATATGTGCTCTAATTTAAATACACAACAATTCCTTGAAAAAAGGGAAAGGCTGGAATTTTTGAAAGCATCAACTTCTTCAGCAAGGCAAAAACATTTTATCACAGACAGATAAATAGGACATGAAGTAGTTACACTAATGCCACTAAGCAATTTGACAGTTCAACTAATTGGCTCTCTCTATCAGATTTACCTTGCAGGAAAACATGCACCAGAAGTTCTTATTTACCAAGGCTGGAATTTCCAGAAAGCTCCCTGAAAGCAAGTCAGTCACTTGCTTTATTTGAAATTCACTTTCACAGTGATGAAGGTAATGGAAAATGCAACACTAAACTTACCAGTTTGCAGTTTAGATGATTCAGTATTTGTCTGCTTCTCAGGGAGCCTGAGCAGTTTAGCACATTCTTCCACTCACAATGACAGGACAGCTGCTCTGGAGCATTTCTGAAACATGAATATAAAAAAGAGTTACTAAGAAAATGCCTATAACCATCTGAAATTATGATACAATGTGTATGGAAATGTTTCCCTGCAGTACTGCAGGGCTTTTTTTTTTCTTTTGCAATAGTTCCAGCCCTCTTTCAATTGTCAAAATATTGTTTTGAATGAAGACTTTTGTTGCTTCCAGTGAATGAATGCATAAATAATTTCTGAAGCAGTGGAGTGAAATTGGATTGATTGAATGTGATCACTGCAGTAGGAGCCTACTTTAGATTCTCAGTGAAAACTTATTTTTTAATGACTAAAGAGATCAGAGTGAATTTTAGACGGTTATCTGAGCCTTTTATGGTCTACAAAGAGTAGAAAATCTTGTGAGAACTATGTATCTTGAGATTTCTGGTGTGTGATTAGAAATGCTGAGTGATCTGTCTCCTATCTGGCATTTTAATCCTTTTTCAGGTCTGGGGGTAGAGATGTGCACCAAAATGAAAAACAGTAAAAAGCAGAGGAGGTTCAATGAACTCTGAGGTATTAAAACTCTCCTTATTCTATTAAAGCAACAGGGCAGCCCAGTGTTGGCTCACCATGAAACCAAAAGTTTGGAGCACTAATGTTATTCCAAATCTTAAGCTCATCTTCATATTTTGGTTTATTTCGGTAAGAGATGATCAGTTGAAGTGCATTTATTTTTCCACATTTGAGAGGATTTGGATCTAAAGGTCCATTGGGGCATCTCTCTGTATAACACAAGCATCATGCACAGAGCTGACTGGATGTTGAAAGGAGCCGTGGTGGTTACAGAAAATCAGCATTTAGCATAATGTTATCATAATGTTATCACTCAGACATTGTTCACTTCATTAGCCTCAGGAGCAGAGTTTACTGCCTGCAGGCCTCACCTCCTGCTCTCTATCACATGGACAATGCAGCCATTGCCCAAATTGATTGGTATTAGGGTGGGGTACTTAGGAACAATAAATACATCACCTTGACCCTCCTAAATTTTTAGGGTGGAATAATGAGCTGCATGCTCTGAGGAAATCTGTAAATAAAGTGGCTTAATTCTGCTTAAGAGTTTGCATTTAACTCTGTGTAGTATTATTTACTAAGAGCCATGCTTTCGATAGAAGCTCACTTTAAAACAGAGGATTTAATGCCTTCAAAAATGCAAGTTTACCTTAAGAAACTGTGCATTGCTCAGTTAATGGAGACTCAGCCCCCCCCAAACCCAAGAATAAGACAGGCTGCGTGGATGTGGGCATGGAAAACTGCTCCAAATTTTATATAAGGAAAATAGAATCCACTGTTTCAAAGAGAGTATCATAAAGTTTGATGTGCCTATTTTAAAAGCATTTGGAACAGATATTCCCTCTCTCTGACCAGACAGAAATGTCTTTCCTTCCAGCCTTAATGCCAACTCCAGGGAAAAAAAAAAAAAAAAAAAAAGGAATTGAACTTCCTTGCATTTTGGAGCATATTGGGCACAGTTGGAAGAAGTCTGAGTGGGAAGAAAGCTGATGGGGGTGTGATGGGAGGGCACTGGGGCTGGGACAGCAGACCTTGGGCTGTGCTGTGATTGAATCAGGGGAGGCCAGCAGGGACAAACACAGGACTGGTTTCTGGGAGCAGACAGCTTCAGTCTATGCTCTGTGTGGAAACTGTCCCAGTTTTGCTCTTTGATCCTTCAGCTTAATTCAATCCAGGGGCAAATCAGAGGGGAGCTGGGAGTGTGGAGGTGCAGGTGTGCACGTCGGTTTGGGGGGTGGAGGGATGGAGGGATGGAGACAATGGAAAATTGGTGCTGCCCTTCCCAGCACGTTCCATCCCTGCAAGTTACTAGATGAGCTCCCATTCCTGCCACACCTTTTCAGGGCCCAGGTCTGACACTCAGAGGGCCTTTCCTTTTTTTTTCCAAAAGCCAAGAGTTTATGGAAGCAGAGATTTCAGTGACGAGAGCTGGTCTTTGGGCTGCCAGATTGCCTTGTGACACTGCAGACTCACAGGGGCTGCACACTCCAGTCCCTGCTTGCTCTGGGGCTGCCCAGCACCCCTGTCTGCTGGGCTGTGAGCCAGCAGCCCATCCCTCAGGCTGTCAGCCGGGCTGTCAGTGCCCTGCTTGCCCCAGAAATGTGCCAGCTCCTCTCATCCAGCGAGGGCTGCAGCCCTGCCTGGCTCTGCCACTGCAGAAGGCTGAAACACCGAGCAGGTCTGAGCTGTTCAAACTTTCAGATGAACCCCTAGAAAGTTGCTGCTGCTGCTGCTGCTCACAGCCAAACCAAACCTGCCTGTGGGACAAACTTTCTGCAGTGAGACTGCCAGACCCACAGGAGCCCAAGGCAGCATGAAGTGCTTCCTTCTCCCTTGCTCTGAAGATCTCCTGGCCTGCAGTGGTGGTGCCTCAGGGATCTTTGTTGGCTTAGTCCTTTCACACTGATCCAGAGCTGTTGTCCTGTGCTGACCAAGAAAGATTCTCCCATCTCCTAAGAGGAGAGCAGATGGGCTGACAGAGAAGGGGCAGTGGATGCTGATCCGAAGGCAGCTCCTCTGCCTTTATCACCTACAGGACATGTTGCCCCTCTGCTGAAGTCCCAGGTTCAAGGGTCCCTGAGAAATGACCTACAAATAACAGGCAGTATAGCAGTCCCTGTTCTAGTCCATATCATGGAAAATGAGAGACCAACGCAAGTTCTGTCTAAATAGAAACTTCTTTTTTCTATCCCTAAAATGAGTCTCTCAGGATTACATACAAATGCCAAAAGGCTGTTGCAAAGAAAACCCAGAACACTGAGTTTGTTGGTCTTTTATGCCTTGTGGAAAACTTTACATTGTGTTGCAGTTCTTCAGTTTGGTACTGCTCTACTGCACAAAATGGGAACTGTGCATAAAAGAGAAGTGGCTATGTTCAGCTAATTGAGGTTTTAGCTGTGTTTCATGCACTGTTTGCACTTAGCTCTACTGTCTGTGTGTCCTTTGTGCTTTGATATATGGTAATGATACAGAAATACTGCATTGTGTGATGGGAAGTGGCTCAGGGAAGGAGGATATAAACCAGATGTGCAACATATCCAGTGTGCATTCAGGGTGCCTCCTGTGACCTGTCTGGAGATGATACAAATGCAATCAGTTTTTGAGAGAAAGAAAGAGAAATTAGCTTCAAGAGCAGGCAGGGAAAACAGCAGACCAGAGCAATTCAAAAAATAAGAAATCATTTCAAGCAAGCTATCAAAAAAAGTCCAACAAACCAAAATGGCAAGAAAGAGCATATTTCTTCTAAAATTTGTCAAATAAAAAGCTAAGGACGTTTCCCTTGTGTTTTGACTAAACCCACAAAGACAATTCTCTGCAGAAAACTCGTTTGTTTCATAGAACATTTGTTAAATTGTGTATCATTTATCTTAGAGCATAGTTACATAAAGCTTTAAGCCTTACTGTAATTTTCAGTTTTATCTTCACAGTGCAAGTATTTCAAGCCAGTAGCAGAATGTCAGAACTCCTCATGGCAAGCTGACTTCAGAGGTTTTGCCTAAAAATAAAACCTTGTTTCAGCATAGTTTTTATTCCTCCAACAAGGGATTTTAATGGCCAGACCCTCATTTGTTGTAAGCTGGACAGATCACTGACTCCATGGACATCACCACATAGCAGCCTCCGCTGTGGCAGGGGGAAAACTGTGAGACACCAGTGTAAAAATCCTGCTGTTATTTGGAATGGGCAGGTTTTGGAGGAATACAAGTCCCAGACTCTCCCCAGTACAATCAAAACAGTGGCACAGGATGAAGCTTGTGGAGTTCAGGGTGTTTTGCACCAGACAACTGGATTCAGAAGGTGCAACCAGCACTAATTACCATCAACTTTGTGGTAAAACTGAAACGAGGATGGACAAATGCAAAACACTGACCTGGAAGATTTCTGTCTTTCCAGGATGATCCTACATTTTTTCTTGTTCTGTTACTGCATTTTGTGCTTCACTTTTCCAGCACATTCTGATGTCAAGTCTTGTGCAAATGTGCCACACACAGGGGCTTTTTCCATCACAGTATAGAAAAAGCCACAGATGCTACAGAAGTTCCCATTGCCGTGGGTTTGAAGCACCATCCCAGCAGTGGATACAGGAATTTCTGTCCCATGGCAGGGTTTGGCAGTGGGAGTCTCCCCTCTCTTCTCCTGCCTTGGCTGCTGGTGGGGCAGGTCCCAGCCGTGGCCTCCCCGTTCCCACACAGACGGGTGGGGATGGGGTGGGCTGGGAAGGGGAGCTGAGGAATTCTGGTTTGGCACCCCTCGCACAGCAAGGCAGCCAGGAGGGGAACACGGCCAGAGCCAAGCACAATGCAAACATGGATTGCTGCTTTTGGAAGGGAGGAAACCCAGGAGCCACAACCAAAGCACTGCTTTGCTCTTGGGACAACTCAACTGTGTGCTGCCCCTGAGCCTAACAGAGCTAGGACAGTATTACACTGAACTGGGAAATGGTCTTTGGGATGTGTCTCAGAAATGAAATGCTCATTGTTGGGATAATTTGGAAAAATACCTTGTTTTTCTTTGGTTGACTGGTCTCTGGAAAAGTTTAGGATGGCATGCACATTGTGGTAAAAGGAAAATCAAATAGAGAACAACAAGAAATTTGAATTAATTTGACATGCTGGGAGTAGTGCTGTTGGGGGATAGCAGACATTACAAATGGAAAAAAGAAGGCAACACAGATAACTGTGTTTACTGCTAAAGAGATTCCTAGGACAAAAAGTGCTTACAAACCTCAGTGCCGAGTGGCTACTGAGAAATGGGAAGGTGCTTATGAGAAAGGAGAAGAAGAGTGCCAAGAAATGTGAAAAGTTCACAGCCTTGCCTGGATAATTTCATTTTTGTGGGTTGGATGCTGCTGGTCCATCAGGCCATCATTCAATGGCCCTTTGGGCTGCTGCTGGAGAAGCAGTTCTTCCATTCCCTGCTCCCCCAGACACCCATCCCTGCACACTCATACCCCAGCACAAGCATTCATATGCCTCTACCACCCCAAGAAACTGATTTTTTTTAAAAAAAGTATTCAAGTAATTGAGTTGATGCTCAGGTGGGTCCTGTGGTCCAACACTTTGCACAGCCAGGCAGACACTGGTGCCAGACAAGAGTGGGTGAAAGAAGTGACTCGGTGCAGAGGAAGGGGGAGAGGGTGGAACAGCCCCTTTCAGCAGCAGCCAGATTTATGCCAGATTAAAGTGACCGTGCAACCACGAGCTCTTTCAGTAGCCCCCTTAATTTCATTTTGGGCATGTGAAGAATCAGCTTTTACTCCTACTGAGTTAAGAGCAGCACAAACAGGCTTTTATCATCCAATCGTCTCTCGTTTGCTGAACTTGTGATGTGCTCTGCCAGAATTTCTGGGAGGATCTGTGGCAATTAAAGGGAAACCCACCTAGGGACAATATCATTCCAGTGTAAGAAGGCTGGTATGTGTGCAGCTACTTTAGCAGCTCTGTCTGCTGTGAAAGCAAATGAACTCAAGAGCAGACAAGAACTGATATGTGAAGTCAGAGTATAAATCTGACTGCATAAATTAAAAGGATGGGAATGCAATGGGTTTTGAATAGGTTCTTTCACATGACAGTGTTCTCCTGGAATCAGAGAGCAGACACTGCAGGGAAAAAAAGCTTTACAGTGCTCTGAAATAAATATTAGTGTTTCTCTTAGCACAGAGGAGTTAAATGAAGTGGCAAATCAAAACATACATGTGTATGCATATACATTAGTTACAGATAGAAAATGGGGACTGCTGGGGAAAGGGGTTGTGGAATATTCACTGGTACAGAATATGGACAAATTCAGAATATGCACAAAATATGGGCTGTGTGTTGCAAGTTTTGTGCTCTCCCTAAGGTATCTTCTCTCTGGGTTACAACTGGCAGATACAGGAAGGTCTGAGCCTCCACTTGGAATTTCATCTTCCCTTAGCAATTCCCTGCTCAGAGCTATGGAAAGAGTCACCAAATTGTGGGTCAGTGCTACCCTGAATCAGCTGAGAGGCTGCAGTTCAGCAAGTTCACTGAGCTCTTCAGCCAATATCATTGTAGAAATCATAGAAGCAGAATAATAAATCATCATTGAGATCCAAGGTCTCCTATAGGGTGTTCAAAAGCAGCACAATGTTATTTTATGTGTGTGTATGTATTTAATGTGATTTATGGCTATTTATAAATCTCCTCTCCATACACAACTACGAAAGTAACCATGTCTCAGAGTATTTACAGTGAGCATTATTTTTTGCCATTTTCTTAAATATTTTCTTAGAATTTGTATAGTTTCTTTTTGTATTTATCTTTGAATATGATGAATATGTGAATATCTTTCTGTGTTTTTTTCTTTCAAAAATTGCATAGACTAAAACCACTGAAAAAACGAGAAAAATTTGGTTTTCTTGTTAAAACTGAATTAATGAAGCATGTTTTCACTGAAGTGGTACCTCTAATTCCCTATAAGCTCAGTGTTTATTATTACACTGGGGGAAAAGGACATTTCTGGTACTAATAGGGTTTGATTACAGCTGTTTTTTTGCCCAAGAAATTACATGTGAAGCATTACAATGTCCTCTGGAAAGCTTTCCTCTTCCAGCTAGGCAGTTCTTCTCTTACTTGCCTGATCCAGAGCCTGCTGAGGTTGATTTCCAGTCCTTTGACTCAGACCCACTATCCCTGTCTCCTGATCTTCTGCAATACTGGAAATTATTCACCCTCTGACTCTTATGAAATTTCAGCTGCCCTTGGCTGCTCCAATGGTTGCCTTGTCAGGATGCTTATTTACCTTTCACCAAAACACCACAAGTTATTTAAAACTGAAAACATTCCAGTGAGGAGTTTCATACAAAACATTCAGACATTATAAGTGAAAAGAATGATTGAAAAGAAAAATAAAAAACTCTGCTGCAGTTTGTGTGTCTCTGCTACCAGAAAAGGGTACAGCTCAGTCATTTCATTCAAAATGAAATATGCAGTTTTCCTAAATACCCTCCCTGATCAGACCACCAAAGCACTTAGCATCTCTCTTGCTCACCAAACATTTTTATGATTTTCCACAAGAAATGGCCAGATGCTAATAACCACTCTGAGACGATGGGAGTACATCATGTCTCCAGACACCATGAAAGTAAAATAAATCACCAGAGGAACAAAATTTTATATGGCTTGGTTTTTAAATTATGTTTTGCTATAACAAAATGATGACTAGAAGCGTGGACCAAAGGAAGGAGAAAAAAGCTATTCTTGCCCAGGCCTTGCAGCACTGCTATTATCAGAAAAAATCATCAGTCTTTGGAAGAGCAGGCAAGAGGTTTAAGAGCACCAACCATGGTCTCTAGAAACCTCTTCCCTTTATGATCAGAATGTCAACATTAGGGACTTTGTCTATACCAAGAAATAACACACACAAATTTAAAAACAAGGGCAGTTCATCACTGTGGTATCTTATCTAGGGATGAACAAGATTGCTGTTCTTTACAGTCTTTAAATCAAGACTTGGTGCATGTCTGGGTGTCGCACTGAGATGTAAAGCAGAGACAGGAGCCCCTTTTGGAAATCACTGAGCTCACAGGGCAACAGGAGGCCAGCAGGAAAAAGGCAGAGTAGTGCTGGTAGGGCAAATGATCCCATGCTGAGTGCAGCTGGACTGATCTCTGTCCCCATCAGCTATTTATAATTACCCTGTATATCTTTACTCTTCCCTGTGTAGATGCTCAGGTGTGTATATCTGCACCTCAGTGTAGATACAACATGATTACTTTCTGTATGAAGCATTAAAACTCAGATAGAATTTATGGAGAGATCCCTGGATGATGCTCATGGCCTGCCAGACAACCCCTGTTGAAAGAGTGTGCAGGTAAAATAAACCCATTTTCAGAGATAAGCCCTTTAACAGATCACTCAGCATTATGGATGAAAAGTTTCCTCCTTTGGGACTGGCTGGCTCTGGCCCTCTCTGACTCTCTGTTCTTGTCTGTGAGGTCCAGGCTACACTGGGAGTCAAATATTGAAACCTGCTGGTTTGCAATGCTGTCAGCATTTACCCAGAAGCAGCTGAGAAACCTGTGATCAACACTGGTGCTTGGTGCTTTATTGCACTGCCACTCACAACCAGTGCTGGAGATTCTTTCTACCTGTATCCCCATCCCACGCCTCAGAACAAGCTCCTGTATCAATACCTGTTTCTATTATTAAACTCTGGATATTCCCCCCAGCATTCTCAGCCTCCTAATGCTTGTCCTTGGCTCCCCTCACAGACCTGCCTGGCAAACATTTCTGCCTCTGCTGCGAGGGGCTGAGCCCAAAATCGTGCCTTGCTGGCACGGCAGCCGTGACTGAGCGGCGACATTTCAATCCCACTTTGTGCCTGGCCACCAGAAAGCCAGGCACACACACACACACACACACACACACTGAAAGGCTGCCCGTGCATTACCACAGTGTCTTCTATAAGAAAACATGGATTTCTGCCACCAGACAGACACAGAAACTAGTAAGCTATTCCCTGCATTCTTCTATCCCCCTGGGCACCCTGTGTAAGGGAAGGCATTGATGCTTGCCATCAGATAGACACACAGACTAGTAATAAAATACCCATGATTCACTGCATTTTTATTCCTTGGGGTGCCTCTGAAGAGGGAGCTACTGATTTCTTACTTATGTTTAAATGATTTGCGAAGGGGGGGAAAAATCTATTTTATAGCTTGTGCCTTTAGCCATAGGGGAAACTGTTTTCTGTGAGTTCTGTTTTGTTTGGGTGTTTTTGTTTGGTTGGTTTGTTTTTTTGTTTTGTTTCTGTTTTTGTTTTGATAGACAGCCTTTCCCTAATTACTTATCTTTACTCTGGTTGTTTTATAGGAACCTAAAGCTTTCCCTAATCTTGTAATTTTAATCAGTTAGAAGTTATCCATTGGGTGAAACATCAAACTGTCCCTGTTTCTGGATTTACTCATTTCAGTGTGAGATTTTCCAGTTTCACGAAGAACATGACCTTTAACGCCTCAGCGTTCCTAACACTGCAGCCCCTCTTTAGTACAAGCAATTATATCCCTAAGGATTGTGTAAAAGGCAAAAAAAGATGAAGAGAAATGGACATGCCAAGGAGTTTTGCCAAAGTCATACAGAAAATCAGGCAGAACCCAAAGTTCCCTGTACTGGGGTCACTGGACACGCTGCCTCTGAGCCCCTGCCCAGCACCTGGAGACAGGAGGCCCCTGCACATGGGCATTGTCAGGGAAAGAACAGCCACGACCTCCAGCCCTAGGGAAGGCCACAGTGCTCCTCCTTGCTCTTAGGGATGACTTTGGGCACTGTGGAGAACAGCACAGCAACTGAAATAAAGACACAGGTCACCACATCCAGCAAGCAAGGGGAGTCCTTATCCCCAGGACAGGCTGGAGCACAGAATTTCCTCACGCTGTAGAAAGCAGAACATCCCTTGGAAGTCCCAGGCAGGATCCTTGGCCCAGGGTGGATTTTGGTGAGTGCTGGGAACACGGCCCTTCCCCACCATTTCCTTTCCCTATTAGTCACACTGAGCCTTGCTCCACTCTCTGCCTCTGGAAGCCCTGCAGGAAGCGCTGCCTTGGGTCAGGGAGAAGGCAAGCACAGCATTTTCTACAGGCAAAGATCCTCTGCTCCAAACCACCTAATAATATGTCTCAGTTCCTCCTGACTTGGTAGTGTCTGCCTTGGAGAGGCCAGGGGTTGGAAGAGAAGGCTTTGGCCAGGACAAAATGCATTGGCAAAGCTCTGTGGAGGCACTCATGTAAATCCTGCCCACACTGCCCTGGATCTCTCCAGTGCTTTCAGGAGGACTGGGTCTGAGAATCTTTTCTTAAAAGCAAACAATCAATAAGGACATAAAAAAAAAAAAAAAAAAAAAAAAAAAAAAAAAAAAAAAAAAAGAAGTCACTGCTTGGCCTGAAGCTTGTTGCTGCTCAAGGACTTCCCACACTGTGCTAAGTGAGAAGTTTCTCTCTTGGAGTCCAATTCACACCCAAGCTCAGCCTCAGACACATCTGCCTTTCCAGGGATGCTCCAGTGCTTTGTGTGGCTGGTGAGCTCCAAAAGCTGGGTGGGCCAAACAAGCAGAGTTTAGGGCTGAGCTGGCTGGGAGATCCACTGATCCTGTGAATTTCTCAGGGAAAGGTTGCTGAGAGATATTTCTTGCCCTTGAGCATTACTGCTGTTGTTTACTATCATTTAGTGGCAACAGCCGTGTTTGCAGGAGGTGTAATAATACATTTGTCCTTATGGAAACTGAACATTACAATAAGCAAACTTCTGAAGATGACTGGCAAGTAATTAACTCAAGGTAAAGATCTGGAATCATCCAAGAGACACAGAGACTGCCTGAAGCAGAGGTACAGAAGGAGCTGCTCTGGAAGGAGCAGCTAAACACCTCATTAACTGAGCTTCATGTGTTCTGTCTGAGTGACTGAATATTTCCAACACAATTGAAACTGTGGCTCTCTGAATTAATGTTATTTTTAATAAAAGGAGGCGTTAAGTTGCCTTCTTTGGTGAGCAGTGAGGAATGTCTCTAACTTCCCTACCAGACATGGCTGTGTTTGGGTGATATTTGTGAGGCACTTGGAGAAGAAATGTGCTATATAAAATTAAAGATTATGCCAAACCTCAGTGTTGGATTAATATGTCTGTGTGAATTTAGAGGATGAAAAGTCACCTTCCATTTGATGGCAATGTGTCAAATTCCACGTTAGTGTAAACTGATGCAGACAGTTATAAAGAAGTTATTCCAGTTGTACTGACAAAGAATCTGACCTTGGTCCATTTGCTTGAAATGAAGAAATCAGAATCCTGGTCCTGCCAGAAGTTTGTATGAAAACTGTTTTTTGTTTTTTGGGCCTTTTTAAAATGCATTGTGATGATCTGTTGTTATATAAGCAGCAAATGCTAGTAATGAAGTTTTAAATTAGCAGAAAATATGCTTTATAAATTACAGAATTTTGAGAGAGTAGTTTTTTCAGACATTTTGTGGATTCACCTGAAATTGCAGAGCTAGAGTAAGTTTTTGTTCAAAACTAAGGAATGGATTTGTGTCCTCCCAAACTCTGTACATGCCTGAGATGTGGTCAGTGGTACTTTGTGAAAATCTGTGTTGGTGCATGAAACAAAGCAGCCTGCAGCCCCATCCAACAGCACGGACTGCTTCGACTCAAAGCAGCAGCAGGAATATCCCAGCCAGATCCCCACTGCTCCACAGGACACAGCCACAGACTACAGCAAACAGATCTGCAGGACCACTCTCAAAGCAGCTTCAGTGTCTCACTGGGAGATTTTTGCTGGCTAAATTAGCAAAATTCAGAGCATACATTAGGTCTGTGACTCCAGTTAATGAGTCCTTTGTTTTATTAGCTGAATTGGTAAGGAGGGTGATTTTCTAATACATCTTTCCCAGCAGAGTAAAATATCCACCAGTGAAAACAGCCATAGGCAATCCATTATTTTTATATTACCCATGTAAGCTGCTCCTTACAAATAATGAACACTCATAACTAAACGCTGCTCAGAAGAATAAATGACTAACTAGATTTTATCAGTACACAAGCTAAATTCAATGATTTATGAAGAAATCTTGGTCCCGTCTAATGGAATTTTCCCAAAATAAATTCATGTAAACAACTTGCCACAAAGAGGCAGTCAGTGCTGGTTGGTATGTGTAAACAGCTTTAACAGTTGAGAATATAATCTCCTTGACTGCTGGGCAGTCTGGGGAGATTCATGAAGAGTCTGCGTTCAGAAAACCACCTTTGGCTCTGCTCCTCCTGACATCATAATGCCACCCATTTCATTAGTTTTTCGTAGATGTGAATATCATCACAGATGGGTAGAATCATTTTGCTTTTCAAAGCCAACAT
This sequence comes from Prinia subflava, assembly GCF_021018805.1. Classification (NCBI taxonomy): domain Eukaryota; kingdom Metazoa; phylum Chordata; class Aves; order Passeriformes; family Cisticolidae; genus Prinia; species Prinia subflava. Next base: position 15,450,988 of record NC_086258.1, read on the forward strand.
GTGAATTTTTACAGTGCTCATCAGAATGCCAGGACGAGAGCCACAGGTAGAACGTGTGGGAGGAGGTAAAAGAGCCCGAAATGAACAAAATCCAACTCCTGAATAAATGTATCACAGTGTATTCAGTTCCAGCAGTGGATTTTCCAACACCTTTTTACATGTTCCTAGAATCCATCTGAAAGTACAGTGGGGTCGTATTAACGTGCCACAGTCACTCTTAACATGTTTCCAGGGTAACTCTTATTTACATGGTCTGTAACTGCAAAGTGAAGTCAAATATCTAATAAATTATCTCTCTGATGTTAATTAGGCCTGTTAGGAGGTGCCACTGAGAGCAATTTGTGTAAACTGATCTGTGTGAGTGGCTGAAGCCCATTTGGGCTGGTTCCCAAACAACCTAGACCAGAGTTCTAAAGCAAACCAAGCCCTTTTCAGTTTGCATCATTATCAGAAATATTTCCTTCTCTGCCTTAATTCATCCTCAAGAGCAACACAGCACAGTCAGCAGCAGTTCTGGGAGAATAAGGGCAAGTGGGCAGGCTGGCAGAGCACCAAAACTGCAAAGACAGTTCGCTTTTTCTAATGGCTATTCATAAATACAGCATATTAACAGTTTCATGGGCATGGGAGCTAAGGACAGCATGTTCTGCTGCTCGGTGGAAGAAGAAATCCTGCACTATACACACAGATTTTACAGGCACCAATAAGTACCTTTCTTAGATTTGTCGAACTTTCAAGGCTTTTCACAGTTAATATTTCTGCATTAGCCTGATTTTCCAATCTGCCTGCTAGGCAGATGAAGACTGATGGTTTTTAAAAGGGACTAGTGATTTTGCATGCCTGTTCTGGGGTGCCTAAGTTGGGCCAGTCCTGAGAACAGCCTGATAGTTTGAGGATTTCCAAAAATCGGTTCGTTTGAGGTGTCTCAGCCTAACACCTCATCAGTCTCCTCTTAACTTTTGTCAGTGACAAAAAACAATCCCCAAATACTCCTTGCTGCTGGAGTCCCTGCTGCAGTGGGACAGGGTGCTTCTTACAGAGAAGATGTGAGATTTAATTTGCAGCCAAATGCTGCTGTTCCATAGCTGGTGATTATGAGCTCAGCCTGGAGCTGATCAAAGGGGTTCCTAGGACTTTCATCATGTAGCTCTCAGTTCAGAGCAGTGTGAATGAGATCAGTATTTACTTCCATTGTCTCAGACATCTGCCTGATTAGCTCTCTGTAACTTGTGAGCTATTTTGGACTACACTTTCTTGACTGTCAAAACTTTCGTTTCAATTTTAGGTTAATTTGTTTAAAACAAAAGAAATGTTTTTGGCCAGCTGAATTAAAGTATACTATCCATCCAGGGTTTTTACATTAGTATGATTTAATTTTGAAATAAGAACAGAATAGTTTAATTCAATCGTTGGCACAAAAAATAATACCAGTATCAGATAATAGAGACTTCCTAGGAAAGATATACCTGATGTCAGACAGCCTCCTAAGCAGGCTGGCAGCCAGTTCTAATGGAAAAACAGTCTGTGAAGAATTCCCAGTATATTATATTCCCAGGCTTTTTTGGAAGCTGTTTTCTGGCTAATCAAAAACCAGAAGCTATGTCTTCAGCAGATATAGAATAACAGCCTTGCTGAAATACAGCAGCTCGAGATCTGGCCCCAGCATGAATTTAAGATGTTTAGCTACACTTGAAGCCCAATCTTTTTTTACCCACCTAGCTTTAATTAGGTGTGACAGCACTCCAAGTCAGGTGTTCAGGGCAGCAGGAATGAAGTGGAATATCAAAGCAGAGCAGAATGATGGTGATTTACAATGACTCTGCAGAAATGGATCTCTCCTGAGTAAGGCAGCAGGGAAGTCTCATGTCTGTGCCTTTCCCACATCCATGTGCATGTACCTGCTGGCCAGCTCCCATTCCATGGCTCCCAGGACTGCTGATGGGCTGGGATCATCCAGCCCTCGGCTCATGGTGAGTGGGGGATCCTTGGGATCAGTGCAGATGGGTTTAAAGCATTCCATGCAAACATGGATTAATCTACAAAAGAAGTTAATGAAGCATGAGCTGAGAGTGGTATTTACGCAGCATCTGGGCTATGGAGCTAAAACTGTGATAGCTTGGCCCCCTTCTCAGAATATTCTTTTCCTACTCTCCTCTTCATCACACATGAGTTGAGGTCACCAAGCTAGAGGCACTGAGTGCTGTTGAGAACTGCTGGGGATGTGCAGTAGCTGAGTGCACCAATACAAGCATTTCAAATCTCTGAGGGCCTATTTGCCAATCTTAATATAATCTTGGAAGATGAAAGCAATTAATAATTTAATGCATAAGGTATATGCAGAAATAGCAGTCTGTCAATTCCATGGGATGCTGTTTCAACAAGTAATGGATCTTCAGTGTTGGGCAGCACTTTGGTCACTGCATTCTTGCAAAGGAAAGCAGTCGTTTTCCTGCTTTTCCTTCTGCTTTCACTCACTCTGTCAGTCTAGACAAATTGTTTAATCTCCTTACACCTTTTTCTGGTAATCTGTAAAGTAGCTACTCTGAAGCTTAATTACTATTTGTGAGTACACAAGAACTTCAAATGAAGAGTGACATGAAAACACAAAGTATTGTTGCCTGCTCCTTTGAAACTTTGGGCCTCTTCTATATCCATCAAGCAAGTCCAATTCTCCTTTTAATTACTTCCACCTTACATCACTACAAGTCTCCAAAGTAATTATTTACGTTGTTGTAAGAGAACAGAGTTAGGCTGAGGTATCTTCGTTTCAGAACCAAGTAAAGATCTCTGAGGATAATTCAATTTTAGCTTAAACACACAGGGTGTTTCCTCATCTGGTTGTTCCACGTACCCATCCCTTTTCCCTTCCTCCCCAGATATTTGCTCTGCTCCTTTTTTCATGCAGATTGTTGCAGCACTTCACCTTCCTACAGTATGTCACACAATCTGAGTTTATATCACTTGAAAAAGATCAGTAACATTTCTCACATCTGGAAGTGGTCAGTAACAGGGATACAATTCTCAGCAAAGTATAAACTTAAATTTTGCATAGTATGGTTTATATCAGATAGTCTAAAAGTTTGAAGTACAGTTCCAATATTCATCTCTAAATTGGATCCTTGCAATTCCATGGTGGGAGAGATCTTTATGACGATTAACACCTCTCTGGGGCAAGTTGAGATTTTTGTATTTTCTACTCAACCACCTTTCAGATGTGCCTGGCATTTTGGTCCACAGCTGCCTGAGATCTCCAGTGTAAGCATGAGTGGCACCTCCACATCCCCCACTGCAGTCAGCTTGAAAACCTGACAGTCCTTGGCCACTGGTGTCCCTTGCCACAGTGCACGAATAACTTCCACAGTGAAACCACTCCCTGGAACACAACTGCCTTTATTCTTGCTCTTTCCATCATAACTTGGCCTGCAGACTCATGAGCAGCAATACAGAACTCTTGGAGGAGAAATCCCCCTGTGCATTCTCCTCCCTAGCAGCCACTCCTGTCTCAGGAGCCCTGCTGGTGCTGGGCAGGCTGCAGAGCTCACCCTGGGGCTGTCAGTTTGGAACAGGCTCACTGCTTCGTGTGTTAGCCTGATTATGTTTGACATGTGAGGTCAACAAGATCTTTGGAAATGTCCCATTGCTAAACTTCTGAGGATCCTCACAGTTCTCTCTGACAGCTGCTAAAGTGCCTGCCACAGAGGCCATAGCTAGACAGGAAAGAAATATCTTCCCAAAAATGTGGTTCCTGTGACTGCTACTTCGTATTTATTGTTCCTTACACATGCACACGAACTGCCTTGTATGTCTAAGTATTGGGATGACATGAAAAACTATCAAGTGCTACAAACTTACAAACTTTGACTTCTTCTAAGCTAGTGAGATCACAGTGCTCTGTTTTAGTTGGAAATACACTAAAATCACTGAAAAGGGGGAAAAGGGGTCTAAAAAATGGATGATTAATAGGAAATGGGATGAATTTATTGTCATACCCATGCTATTGCATTAAGGAAATTTAGGTCAAATCCTAAGACACTGAAGATGGTTAAATTTCATTTCAACCCAGATAACAGAGAAGCCACCAGGGCCTCCAGAATAATGAGGCTATTTTGAAAGTTTGAAAGTGTAGCAGAGAACTCATGTGGATTTCTTCTCCTTTTTATATTCTTTTTTATGTTGTTCCATCTGCCTCTAGATATTCAAGTCCTCGCAGAGTGCTTGGGTCACATTATCAAGCTTTTCCCCTCAAGTACAAAGCTTTTTGGAAATGAAAGCTGAGATTTTTATGCATCCACGTGAGACAAGACTTGGGGCTCTAAGCAATGCACCAAATATTGCCAGACTTCCAACAACACCACAAGACATCCCAGCACTGTATTGATTTCAGCTGAGCAATGGTGATTTACACCAGGCCAGACAGTGGTCCCTGCTTTGTCCGGGAAGCCGTAAATTTGATTCTGCTCTGCAGTTGTGTTGGCCAGACACTGCTCACAGCTGCTCTGTGTAAATGTGCTCACATTTATGCTCACTGGCACAGTGGAATGACACTCACACTCGTGATGCCCTCGCTGCCCACACCTGAACCTTGGGAATCCCTGCAGTGCCAGCTCTGTCTCCCCGCATCACACCCTGTGCTCCCAGAGGCAAGGCTGCAGTGGGATAGAGACACTGCAGTGGAATAGAGACACGGCAGCGCCTGGGAATAAGCTGGGAATGCTCCATCCTCATCCTCCATCCTCCATCCTCCATCCTCCATCCTCCATCCTCCATCCTCCATCCTCCATCCTCCATCCTCCATCCTCCATCCTCCATCCCCATCCTCCATCCCCAGGCACAGCCACACCCGGGGTTCTGGGATTTGCCGTGCAGCAGAGGCCGCTGCCAACCTCACACAGGCCTCACACACCCCTCAGAGCCTGGCACATCCCCACACGGCACAGAGGGACACGCCGGGAAATTGGCACCTTCAAGGGACACGCCAGAGAATTGTCACCTACGAAGTACAAAAGCCACCGAGGCAGGGCAGCCCCGCTGACCACCGAGTGTCGCTGTTACCCCAACTTTGGGGCTGGTCACTCCCCTCATAGAGCGATGCGGATGAGAACACGAAAAACCTGTCCCTTTAAACAGGAGGAAAATTATAATTATCTGGTATCATCTCTTCTCTCTAAAATGCTCAACTTCTCCCCATCCTCCCCTCCTCTCTTCTCCTGGGAATCAGGATTCCTAAACTCTGCTTGGAACCGAAGTTCAGATTTTTTGGCAGTGCAAAGGGCCTCAAATGAGAGCTAAATTAAACCTTTTCAAAACCTCCCGAGCCAGCCGGGTAGCAGACAAGAGGCGCATTCCAGAACCGTGTGGGAGATCTGAGTGTGGAGGCAGACAGCAAAGGCAGAGGTGATGCTTTTGCAGCGATGCCAACCCGTCTGTGCTGGCCCCGGCGCCGCCGAACCGGGCCAGGGCTGCTGTCCCCACAGAAATAAAATATATAAATAAATAAAATATCCCCTCCCAGATATTCCCCTGGCCGGGCGAAACGTTTGTTGTTAATTCCAAAGAGGACACTCAGCAGTGGAGCACCACGCTGGGAAGATGGGGAGGATTTACAGAAGTTTAGCACAGAGGAGGATGAGCGGAGGCAGGACTGGCTCTGGGCAAGGCTTCTGTCTGGCTTTGGGGGTGACAAGGGCACAAAGGAGAGCCAGGAGAATGAGGAACCCCAAATCCTCCACGGATTTTCTGCTCATGTCTGCTGCAGAGTGAACAGAAGGCAATGGGAAGGCTTCCTGTTGGCTTTATGGACAGTGACGTTCACTTATAATTTCTTTCTTTGTCCTTCTGAAGCAGCTTTGAGGCATGAAAGAGAAGCACATCCAGTGGAACAGGGATGGGCAAAGGAAACTGTATAAAATTCTCCTTCTAGCACCATGCTGACCTTCCTGCTTGGAAAACTTCAGTTTTGAGGAATTCTGCGTTTTGTCACAATTTCATAACAGTAGGACATTTCTTTGGAAAAACTAGAAAGTACTGAGTTTTCTAAGCTTTAAACCAAGATTTTCCCCAAGATAAGGGAAACAAGCTTATTCAAACCATTTTTTACCCCCATGATTTTGTATAAACTGTTTCATTTAAGTTTTTTTGAATGGCAAAATGGAAACATTTAATCCAAGAAAGATCTGATTTCATTGTGCATGGGTCACAGACACTTAACATGAGGTACATCTGGGTGTACCAAAGGAGCTGGTCTGAGTAATTTCCATTTTCTAGGTGTTTTTCTATGAACACTGAGGGAAAATCACCATTCCCTGTCTCTAAAACAGGCCAGACAAGCATCTGATTAGAAGGGATTTAGGTGGAGTTCATTTTGTTTAGAGCAAGCAGAGGGACTGAACCAGACTCTTTAGGTCTATGATTCTATGGCAACACCACAATCTCTGCAAAACTGTATGGTTTGTTCCCAGAACCATAAATCTAGCCTGGCATCACTGGAAACTCAGTGTTGGAAAGCTCAGTTTAATTTCAGATTTATTGCAGTAATCAAAACTGAACAAAATCAGCCCAGGACCAAGCCTCCTACCTGAACCTGTGACTTGTGGAATGAAAGTTGCTTGAATTTTCTGGTACTTACAAATTCCTGCTGGATCAGAAATGTCACAATCATTTTATGTCTTGACTTTCAGTAGAATTACAGTCAGAGTGGTTGCCCCAGACAAACAAAATAAACCCCTGTGTCTCAGTCTGCTGGTGGCTGATGAAGGCATAGTGGAGTGTACTAATTTTTAAAAAATTATATAATGTCCTCACGCAAATGAAATATTGCAATGTCAGGCAGGGACTGAGCCATCCCCTATGTCTACTTTAATTCCTACTCTATGGTTCATTGTTTTCCTGGGTGGTCCCTACCAAAGTCAGGGAGGGGAAAACCAGATGGAATTGAATGACTCACCTCCAGTCCTAGGGAACTTTTGTCCACTGTTTGTAAGGCTAACATTCTGTTGACTAGCAGGCCCTTGAATGAATAAAAATGGATTTGTTTATTTGTTTTGCCCAAGTTCTCTGCTCTATCTGTAACTGACATCATAATCAAGTCCACAAACCATCACTGATTTTTTTTCTGTTCAGGCACCCAAACACTAAAGAGACACTGGATCCCCAATCAGCAGGTCCCAACTAAAGAGCACCAGAACACTGGCTAGTCAAAACTGATACATTCCTGTTTTGTCATAAGGCCACTTAAATTTTTAAATTACATTTTAAAATCTAGATGTTTGAATTTTACTGCACTTAGAGTAGACAACTGAACCATTTGCTGTAAAATATATCCAAAGAGTTTATACCTTTCACTGAAAAACTACTGGCCAACCTCTTAGCAAGATAAGAATCTAATTATATACATTTTAAGTGACATTTAGAGGCCTCAGTACTTTTCATATTTGATCTCAGATCTTAGAACTGGCATCTGTTTCTCCTTTGAGTTAAGAAATGGAAAGTCTATTTACATATTCTTAGGAGTATATCTCCAATTAAATCTTTTTCAGAACTGCACTCTCAACATTTCATATTAGGTTTCTTGGCAGACAACTATCTTTTCTTTAAGAGATTTATTTATTCAGTTGAATAGTTTTTTTCATCCTTTGCCTGGGCACTGGAGTCTTCGGCCTCACCATTCTATAATTAGAAAAATGACCCTACTTAAAAGTTTTACAGCTCTGCTCCAAAACATCATCTTCCCTGTCCATTTATTTATCTACCTCTTTACTGATGTGGCTTCATCTAGTAACTGCCTTTCTCCTGCAGTCTGCAGCAGAGTAAATTGAAGCAGGCATTTAGAAACTTGTTATCAAAGACCAAACCAAGCACATCCGTGGGCTGCCTAGAGGCCTGAGGACTGGAAATTGAGAACTATGAGCCACCAGTGCTGGAACTCCTCTTCCCTCCACCAGGGTCAGTCCAGAACAGCTCCATGGCCTTCAGGGCAATTTCTTCTGCATGAAGAGACTCCAGTCTCCAGCACAAGATGGAAGGATGGAGGCTGTAATTCCATCTGAGGGATGGGGTGTGGTTTGCAGACATCAATAAGCCACAGCACATCCCCTCTTGTGGTTCCTGATGTCATTGGAATGACTCAATAGAATTACAGCCTTATGTCGAGCTGGGTGTATATTATTCTACTGAAATTAAAGCTTTTGAAATAGGAGCTTATTGTTTTTAATAACTTCAGTTATATAATTCCTTTCTCATGTCAGTGCTTCAATAAACATTTCTTACGTTAAATTTTACTCCAGATCCATCCTTGCCAGTTTTAGGCTCAAAACTGATATATTGGAATAATCCTCTTCGTTTTAAGTCCCACAGACACTGTGCTGTTCACATGATGTCATTCTGTGTATATTCCTTCATTTACTACTGGTGAGTCATTATTATCGTAGCTAATAGAAAGAGGATTATCTCTTTATTAAATCAAAGGCATGGCATTTTGTTGGTTGTGCTTTGCCTCCTTGATTTTTAACCCTTTAAATTACATGTGTCATGATTTTTCAGCACCGGCTGTTATTGGTGAGAGGCACAGAGCTTCTGCTAGAAAGTCACCACAAAGAGCTCAGGGAAATTAGGACTGTTAATTCCTCACCAGAGATCATACAGGAGGATCATGATAGAGCAAGTCAGAGCCAACACAGTGTAAGAGTCTCTGAGAGTTTGGATATTGGCCTCTCACCTTTTTAAATTCATAAATTATAATGCCACCTTTTTAATTTATAGAAGAAAATTGATCTCTACCCCAACATCAGTGCTTATAGTCACAGCTGTGATTATAATATATTGCAAAGACAGTAGCAGTAGTCATGAGGGATTTATATAAATTAAAGGATCAGTATTGTGAGAAAAGGCCTGCAGGAAACAGGGCTACCTTCCTGGGAAGATGAAGAAATGTGACTCTATAGTTTAGAAAGGCAAATATTTATCATAATATTTTCTGAGGAACTGCTCTCATGCAATATGAGTTTTTTTCAGAGGCTACAGAGCCATGAAGAATTAAAAGATCAGCGAGAGAATTTAATGTCTGCATTTACTATACAAACTATACAGAAACCAGCATTTCTTTTAACAGGAAATTTCAGCATTTAGAATTTGTTTTCATTCTCAGTTGAAACATCAGTTTTCCTACACAACCCAGCACTTCTAAGACTTTCCAAGTTTCAGAATTAGCTAAACCTTTTATTACAATCATGTAGAAACAATGAAATTTACTAATACAACTTTATGGTATTAAATACTTATCTTTTTAACCTTAGTATAAAAATGAAAATCTAGACATCAATTAAAATTGTGGAATCAAACCAAAATAGTTCAACTTTGTAAGATTCCTCTCAAAAAAACAAAGGTGCTTCTTTTTAACTTTCCTGTGGAAAATTTTTCCAAAACTGATGCCCTTCCTGGAGAAACATTTCAATTTTACTGAAACTGCATTTATCAATAGAAAACTTCTCTGTCAAATAGATTTTCAAAGTGCTCTATTTAATATAAACGGTGATCATTGCTGTGATAGAAACAAAAGCTCCCATTTGCATTATGGCAAGAGGAATGATTCCAGAAACAGCTCCTAGAGCTGTGATATCTCTGTGCAGTCTCCACGAGGGCTGGTAAGAAAGGCCATAAAGAGCCTGTCATCAATCCTGACTTTCTCTGCTTTAAAGCAGAAGGTGCCAAGCCAGCATCAGAGGAAACAGCAGCTGCAGGTAGAGTGTACAAGACTGAATGAAATCTTCCTGACACATTTCCTCCTCTTATCTCCCCTGTCACCCATTATCAGACAGTAGATTATAGTAAAGAACACAGGGCTAAAACACAATTATCCATGGCCATGTTGGAGGACTCACAAATCTGCTAATGTTACTAACGAGCCAAGTCCCCCATTGCAGAACACATCAGCACTCCAGACGGAGGCTTAGCTGTTAATGAAACCTAAATCTCAGCGCCAGAGATAAATTTCAAGCTTCTTGTGGCTTAACCCTGGCACCCAATACATCACAGAAACTTTTAAGAATTACCTAAAGAACAAGTAGTGTTGGTAAGTCACCATAATTAAATCTTAGCTGATTTCACATCTGAGGGCTCTAAGCAGCAAGGCATTGTCATTGAAATTACATCTTATGTTTTTGTTGCTGCTTGTCACAATCCACCATTAACATTCTGCAACAATGGGATCAGACTAGGGTATCAATGCCTTTAACAAGAAGGAATATGCTTCTGGATTCACAATCCTAACGCAGCAACCAGGGTTAATCTGGTGCTGAGAAAGCACAGACATGGGTCCTTATGTAACCAGAAGCACAGAAATCCATCGCAAAGTTATGCTATTATAGTATTCTTTACTGTTAATGACACTATTTGGAAAGAGATGCTTATCTTGGATTAAGAATGCCCTTTTCCTTCAAATAAGTATGTCCCATTTTCAGAGGAGCATAAGCTAAATGGAGAAAGAGTGGGGGAAATAAGGAATTCTTATTCCAAAGTAATTACCCAGGCATAGATTTGAAATGGGATAACTACAGTGGCGCAGACAAGCTTTAAGACAAGCACAGACAAGATTTATGAAACACCTTGGGCACAGGCCACAAAATACCTTGAGGATTAGGATCCAGACCTTGAACTTGACTCAATATTCTTGGAAAGGACAATTTGGAATTCTCATTGTAGCAGCTACTGAGGAAGTATATTAGAGACAATGGAGTCAACAACAAAATCTCTGTCCTTCAGCACTCCAGATGTACAACAGGGATACTCAGTGGGGATAATACACATTGTACATCTCACATGTGTTACAAAAGCTTTATTTGTCAATAGGTTCTATTTAGATTGGAAATATATAAAGATTAATAAGAAACTCTGTGTATTACAGAACCACTTACAAAGAGAGCTTGATGGAAATATCACAGTAAACTAAAAGATGCTTTGTTTTTATGGACAAATCAAGTGCACTGCACTGAAAGAATATCACACAATCACCACCCTTGTGTTTACCAGTCAAGAGGAACTATTTCCTCCAATCTCTTTATTTTATATATAAACGTAAAGATTTGTATGGATGACTACAAAATGTATTAAAACACAAGCTTCCACTGACCCAAGCTGCTCCCCACTAGAGGGGAGAGAAGAGCAGTTGCTTTGGTTAAATGTATGAAACATAACAAAATCAAAACCACAGTCAGGAGAGTAACATACAATTCTAAATGGAACTTGAAAACTTGAGAAGTCATTTAAGGGAACCACATTAAATGCTAAATGTTTAATGGGACCCATGTGTCTCAGGCAGAGAAAGAGAGTGAGAGAAATGCAACAGAGGAAATCAAGGAGACAATATGTCTGTGCGACTTGTTCTAATTAGGGGCACAGCGCTGGTGAGGATCATTCATTATAATTTAGTTAAATCTTTAGCATGGCAAAGGCACCTCTGCAGAGTGGTATAAACCCAAGGACCCCCAGTCATAAAGTGAGCTAGGGCCCATGGAAGAGAGGTTAATGTCAGTCATTTGTGAGTGCTGAAGGCAGCACATCCCAGGAATGCCAGCCCTTCTTTCCTGCCGCAGCGCCGCGCTCCAGCTCGCAGATGTCTGCGGAGGGCAGTGGCGCGTTGTCTCCAACTTGTCTGTCGCTGAAAGGAGTGGATCTGTTTCTTTTAGCAGGGGTGGGAAGGGACTTCAAAGAAAGAATCAAAACAATCCATCCGTCCAAGCTTTGGAATATCTGAGCTGAGCCCAAATATCACCAAGCACTTCCCAATCTCTGCTTTGAAACAGGAGAACGGACGATGATTTGCGGCAGTTTGGGATGATTTACACACACACACAGCATGTGTAACGCTGCAGTGTTATTTTAAAACTCACAAAGCATCACAAGAGCCAGTGGGGGTCAGGTTCAGGTTTGTGACACCAGCTTGGCTTGTTGCACATCAGAGCAGCAGAACCAGCTTCAGCTGGGCTTCCCCACAGCAAATCAGGGGCACAGGGGACCTAATTCACATTGCATTTGCTATTGTGTATTTTAGGAGTAATTCTATTTAAATGTGGGTCAGATTCTTAGCTGGTGTAAAGCAGCTGAGCTGCCTGCATTCCAGTGCAGATAAACTAATTCACACCAGCTGAAGGCTGGGCCAGTGGAATTACATTGCTGTAAATCCAGTGCCAGATCAGAACGGTGTTAACCTGTGTTAGCACTGGTGGAACTGAGAACAGAATTTAACCCACAACATTTTGACACCATTCCAAATATTCGTAAAACCCATAATAATTTTAAGTGTAAATGTGCCAAATTCACCCTGGTGTCATTCAGAGTCCAAAAAAACTACACCCTAGGGATAAATTTGGCTCTGCATATTTAATCTGAGTACATGGCATCATCCCAGCAAGGAAAGCAAATGAGCAATAAACATAAGTTTGCTGTTAAATGTTGTCTCCTTGCTCCTCAGCTTCCTAGTACGTTTTGTTTTTGGAGCTTATTTAAACGAGCAGTTTATGGTTTGATCAAGTCCTAAACAGGAAACCTAAAGGGTTTGTAAAACATTGAGTGTTCTAATTACAACTGACCTAAAAAAACCCCTGCATGGCAATCTTCATTTCTATTATACCTGCTGTTCCTGTGATGGGATTGTTTCCTAGTGGTTAACACAGACATCAGGGAGTTGGGATTCTTGAGTGTAACTCTCAGCTTTGCCATGGACTTGTTGTGTGGGCTTGGGGGAATTATTTAAGTTCTCTGTGCTTCAGTTCACTTATATGGTGTGGGACAATTAATGATCACCAAAGGGATCTGGGCTCCTCAGATGGAAACAGAAGGGGTAGTGTTCACAGGTATGACAGGAATGCCCTCCCTTTTTCTATGTGATATTACAGTAACATACTAATCAAATTACACCATAAAATAGCCATAATAAACATTACAGTACCATAAAAATAACAATACTAGTACTAAGACATAAAGATAATAATACAGAGTTATTTATAAAGTTGCTCATTACCACGTTGCCAGGCACCTCATACACAAATCAGAGTGCATCTCCAACCAAAATTGCTTTGGATACTAGTGGAAGTCCACTGAATTCCAGAGAGACCAGGCCCAGGCCATGCCAATCGATGTGGGAATTTTAGCATTTTTCACCAGAGAAAGTCCTGGCCACTTACACAACTCCTTTTTAGATGTCAACATTAATAAATTATGATAAAGCATGCTAGGGAAGAAAAAAAAAAAAAAGAGGAAATTGAAAGCCTAGATTAATTGCCTTTTCCTGACTCCAGAGCTCAAATCCCCACAAAAATTCTGGAGCAATATTCTGGAAAGTGCTCCTCATTGCCCTCTCCCTCAAATACACTGAACATCCTTTTCCTTCCATTTGTGTTGGTGTGAGATGGTAAGACTCATTTTATCAGGGATTGAAGAAACCACATGTCAAAGAATGGGAACAATCCAGTTCACCAGGCCCCAATTTAGGTTTTGTTTTTCCAGTCCCTCCCAGTATGGAGGTGTCCTATAACAGGAGATCTCCAGCTCAAGCTGGCAGCACCTGCCCAGGACAAGGAGCACAGGACAGGATCACATGCCAGAGGGGGAACTGGGTGCACAGTAACAGCACTGAAGAGCCTGGCCTCGTGTTGCATCTGCCAGTGACTTAATACAGGCTCTTGGACAAGGCACAGCACAGGCTATTTTAAACCAGCTCTGTCTCTGTGTGTCTTTGAAAGAGGGATTATGAGGACTAATGTTCGTGGAGTATTTCAGTGATGGACACCAGTACATGACGTGTGACTTTCCACTAACAGCCACCAACTCACCCCTTCGCACTGCTGTCACTCCAGGTGCCTGTGTTTCCTCAGGTTCAGGCAGAAACCCTTCTTGGCTGATGATGTTAATTTTTAGCAATTAATGAAAGGAATGGCATGGGCTTTTCCAGGAATTGTTACATAATGTATAGGATACATTACACTGCCTAAACATCATTAGGGTGGTGGTTAGACACCAGACTCAGGTTTATCTACAGGTGTACCTAGACCAAGATGTCCACCTGCTGTCTGATTTGCAAAACAGAAAAATGTGAAGTGGAAATCACTGAATTTAAAATGATTTGATAATAAAAGTGATTTCATAAAATTTTCAAAATTTTTCAAATAAAATATTTCAAATAAAATCTCGCAAACCTCTCACATGAGGGGCAAGGTAGGTGGCACCAACATGAACTTATAGTTCAGTTTCTCAATCTGGTTCATCAAGAAACTGGTTCAGAATAAGACAAGAACATCAAGAGAAGGAATAGTAAGTTCTAAAAGAGAGAAATTGTGAATGAAGATAATAAAACTTCAGTGTAAAAACAGCAACACACAAAGAGCGTGAAGAATGAGAAGATCTGAACCATCCCAAAAACTGTTGTGTTTTCCAATGTGCAAAAGAATCCAAGTGACATTTCCATCTTGGCTGCTCTCAGTGAGATACCCAGTCAATATACAAAGTGATTCAGCATCCCAAACATCTGAGAAGAGACACGTTAGTGGAAATCACTAAAAACAGGTCACTCCAGACTCTGATGCCTCACCACAGTGGGAACTTTCCTTTAGGTGTGGCCTCTGGAGTTACATGTGCACGCTCAGAGCACGGGTGGGAGCTCATCTTGCAACTGTGGAGAATACACAAAACCCCCAGCACGGCTGACCAAAGCTCCTGCTCAGCTAAATACCATTCCTTTTAGTAAGACCTTGCTCCCTCACAAGGCTTGGAAATGCTTTATAAACATATATGAAAACTGAGGTATGAGGAAAACAGAGTTGTAGAATGGCTTGAGTTGGAATGCTATGGTTTAACCATTTTTAGACAATATGAAAGGACCCAAACTGAAAATACAGCTTAGGCACTTCTGCTCATGGGCCCTAACCAAAGAAAGGCTGAGATGACCCCTTCAGTCCCCTTTCAGCTGCTTATTCTTTTATTTCTGACCATCACCTTTTGGGGCTCTGCTGTCACCACTCAGGAAGATTAAATGGTTCCGGTTTTCAATTCTGGGTCTCAGCTAGACTTCAAACCCAGGACAAACACCACTGTCCATGGAACAGTGACCACTTTTTCATCTTAAGACACAAGATTTGCCTGGGCAGGCCAGAAGAAAGTGCCAGTTCTGTCTGATAAGACACCACAGTGTGTGGTGTGTCCTGCAAAGGACTGAGAGTGCCTGGCCGCCTCCAGCCCTGCGGAGGACGCGCTGTGTGAGCCGAGGCTGCCCCATCCCGCTTTGTGTTCCCCGTAGATTGGCTGATCCTCCCGCTGAAATCCAAGGGAGTCTGAAAGCATTTAACAGCCTCACAAAGATATGTCATGCGATCTAACATTCTGAGCACAGAACTGGGAGCCAGGAGCTTTTAATGGTGCCTGTAGGAATTGGAGCCAAATCACTTAACCTCTTTGCTTCTCGGCTTCTCATCCATAAAAAGAAAACTATGCTCATGCTGCTGGCTGGGGTTTTATGAGAGTTAATTCATAGACCTGTATGGAAAATGACTCCTCCTTTGCTGCAGAAATGCAAACTTTGTGTAAAAAAAAAAAAAAAAATTATATATGAGTAATTTCAACATAACTAAGAGCAGACAGAAGTTTAAAATTTTCGCTGATTTGTTCCTGAGGCGAACACATTTATTCTGCAGAAGCAGATCTCCACTGTCAAAAAGATTTTTTTTTAAAAAAAGGTCAAATTTCCACTGAAAAACAGTTTTGGCAAAATATTGGTGGCCAGCCCTACCAACAATGAGACATATTGCCTTTCCAGCGCTCGCCAAGGTCCAGCGCTGCCCACGGACAGCCCTCGAGAGAGACTCCCGAAGCCGCGGGGCAGCGCTGCGCGGGGCCGGCACCGCCAGGGGGCAGCGGCGGAGCGGCCACGGCCGCGGGGCTCGGCCCGGCACGGCTCGGGTGGGACCGGGCTGGCCCGGCACGGCCCGGCACGGCTCGGCTCAGCCCCGGGCTGCCGCGGAGGGGTGCCGGTGCCGGCCCTCGGCGGTTCCGCTGCCGCGGGGACTCCGCGCGTTCCTGGCCCGCCCCGCACCGGGGATGCGAGCGAGCCCCGAGCGCTCCCGGCGCCGCTCCCGCTGCTCTCGCCGTGCCGGGGCGGGCTCAGCGCCCGCTGCCCACCCCGGCAGCTGCGCTGAGGAAAGCGCGGTGCTCCGGTCACCACTGATGGCACTGCAGGGATCGCTGCGCTGCCGCCGGCTCCTGGATGCTCACGCACGCCTGTCCCCATCGAAGTCAGCACGGAGAGAATTAGCCCGGAACCAGCGTAAGTGCCGAGGTGGCTGATGTAACGAGCCGCTGATGTGAATAAGGCATTCACAATCCAGCGTCGAATTATAAGATGCTTGGCTACTTGGGAAGAAAAGGAACAAGATTTGTCTGGTCGGGAGAGAAAGTCTGCTTAGTTCCAGGGTGTTTTCTGCCATTCTTCACAGAGTAGCAAAGAAGACAAAGAATGTGCCAAAATCTTCCCTAAGTATGGACAGTGACTTTTAGCTGATAATCAAGGGAAAAGAAAAATAACCCCCAGACTACATGATACTACATGCAATATTTTAGATCCATATATATATTCAAGTTCAGTGAAGCCAATCAGAACATGGTGGGCTGTTACAAACTTGACTGCACAGGAGAAGGGCAAACTGGAGCCTGGGCTGTGCACTTGAGGCAAGCAGAGCCTGAGCCCAAGCACAAGGGCCAAACTTTACCTGGTGGCCATCCAGTGCCAGAGTCTCCCGGGCACTGCCTGGTGAGCTGTAGCAGTGACTGGACTGTGTCTCTGCTGTGGCCCATGTTCTCCTGGTGCTGATCCACTAAGTTCAATTCATGAGCAGCACTGATTTGTATGCTCCAGCACAGAGCATGTGACTCACCTTCCTCTGCCTGCTCAGCTGGCTCAACATTATCCTGCCAAACTAAAGCCAGCAACAACATCCATTCCCTTCCTCCCAAAGACAGGGCACTGTGAACCCCAGATCCTGGAACACACATGGCCAGACACACGCAGAATATACTGCACATGAAACAGGCAGAGTCATGTTCCACCAGGCCTGTTGGCTACCGCTGGCAAGCCCAGCCAGAAGGTGCCTGGAATGTGGATGTGGTGCACACCACTGTGGCATGTACACAGTGTGGTAGCTGTCTCTCCTCCTTGCCACTTCAGGAGCCTGGCACAAGGCAACTACCACTAAGGCTCATTTGAATAATTCCCACATACATTCCAGATGTTGACCACATGGCTTGTCTTTGTAAGGCTTCAAAATAAGGGGGGTAGAAGGAAAAGGGTGAAGTGTTTTTTTTTCCTTCAGTGTCCATATTTGTTTTCTACATAGGTGTTTGTAGTTGTACAGAGTAAATAAGCGTAAATCAGCCCCCCTCTCCTTTGTTTTGTTTTAGTTCACTATATGATTCATATTTATGGAACAAGCATGAAACTCAGTGGAGGTTACAGACCTTAAGTTGTGGGCTGTTGACCATTTTGTGTCCTAGAATAAATGGTCAACATATATACTGGTTTTAGGGACATGAAAATCCTAAAATAACCCCACTGATCAAAAGCACAAAACCACTGTTGCTGCTCTACTCACCCCTTGTCACACAGTGGGCCTGACCCCAGCAGCTTCTCTTCCTGCTGTCTGAGCGAGGTGTCTCTGCTTCCTGGGATGGGACTGTGTCGGGTTTTGGGGCACCAGGAGCGGTCCTGCGGGGACAGGAGGCAGAGGTGTGAAGGCTGAACCCCCTCCCTGTGCACAGCTCCTCTCGGGGGTGAGGCCAGGCTGGGGGTGTTGCTGCAGGACTGCAGCAGAGCTCGAGGTGAGGTGGGTTTGTGTGGGTGTGTGGGTAAATGCCTCTTCTCCCAGGAGCTGGGACAGGTCTTTAGTGCTGCTGCCAAACACTGGCTGTGAACAGAATAAATAAATTCAGCTCAAATAAAGATGAGCTACAGGCTCCCTTGTTTCAGAGTTTTCTCTTTTCCTGCCTAATTCAAGATTTTTTAAAGTCAAATGTGCAAGCCCAGATGAAAAGTTTAAGACTGTGGAGGAGAAATAATTTCCTTCCAGACTGCAATTCTGCATCTTAACCTGGAGAGGGTGGAGTGGAATATGACAAGATCATGGAATGTCACCTCCCCAGAAGTTCTGTCTCTTCAATATTTACAGTACAGGAACCCCCAAGTGGTCTTCCCAGCAATGCCCAACTACTCTCTGCTGTGTATCAGTCTTTCACAGTCCAGCAGTGTCACAAAAATGCTTTGGCCTCAGGAGAAGCAGCTTTCAGGGGAAATCCTTTTTCTCCACAGCAGTGACTGAGCCAGCAGCAGCTGACAGAAACAGAGGCAGGGACCTACATAAACACAACACTGGAGCCATTCTCTGGATTCTTCCTGAAGGTGGTAATATGACTTTTATGCTGAGCTGGAGCTGCTGAGGGCAGAAAATGGATGGGGTAACTGTGCCATGAAGGTGAAGGCTGGAGGCACTGCACCACTCCAGCCCCTCCACCGTGGGCAAGGCAGTGCACACTGGGCTCACAGTCAATGATTGCCACTCTCATTCTTTTAGGGATCCACGAGGTTCCAACACTAACAGCAAGCAGCCAACACTATGAGCAAGAGCACAGGATTTTTACTAAAAAACCCTCTGTTTTGTTAAAAGTACAACGTGTTGTTGACCAAAGTGTAACACGTTGTTGAACAGCTAGAGAAGACCTTAAGCTCTCACCCCATTTCTCTCTGCTACTTAATTAATTTTCTTTGAAAGCAGAAAAGGTTAAGGAGATGCTACTGAGACTTGGATTGCGTGTCCTAAGCAGGCTTAGAAAAGCCAACTAATGCAGCCCTTCAGTCCTGCTGAGCCCTACAGCAAATAAGCTACACCTCATCATCCTCATTGTGAGAGTCCTCGTTTGAATTACAACATCACCCACTTCTCTCAAGATGTCTTACTGGGGGAAGCTACAAAATACAACCAAGTCAGCCCATTAGGAAATAAAGGTCATAACACCGGTGATTTTTAAAATCATAGACTCAAGGTTGTTCCATGAATCAAAACAGAAATGTGAAGAGTGGGATAGCATATTAAAACAAACAAACAAAAAAAGAAGAGGTATATAAAAGAAGAGGTTTTTTTTTTTTTCATTACTGGTGGTTTACATTATGAATAAACTTTAGAAGGTCCCAATGTCTCAATCCAGAACTAACACCTAAAGTCAAAAGGGGTCAGAAAGATTTCCTGAGGTGCTCAGTGTGGGGTATGAAGCAGCAGGACCAAGGGAAGGGGTTGTCAGACAGGCCTTTCTCAAGACTGAGAGCTGTTCTCTACCATTTGCAATAGATACAGCCTGGAGAGATGGTGTAAACCAGCAGCGAATTACATCTTCCTGCTATGCTGACCTTGCTGACTCTTAATATAGAGCCAACATTCCTTCCTCACTCTACCTACTGGAATAAGGAAGTCACCTGATAAGTGAATCCTCTTCATCCCATCACACCCACATCTGAAGCTGAAGGGTAAATTTTCTGAGTAGCCCAATTCACTGCAATGGAATTATCTGTTGAGTGATGCAATATCCAGTCTGAGGCAGGTTGGCAAAATGCAGTTTATAGCTTGAGATCATGGAATGAGATGACAAGAGAAGCACTTTAGTGTTGCCAGATAGAATGAGGGCCTACCATTGAAATAGTCCTAGGAAAAGTTGGGGAAAAAACCCCAAACATTGAATCCATTGGTTTACAGCTATAGAAAGAACTATCAATCATCACATCAATTGGAAAGAAGCTTCTTGCTGTCATTCTCTCCTGAAACAGCTGAAATCCAGAGTAGCTTAAAATGACAGGAATCCTCACTAGAGCTGAGATCAGTTCTCCACCAGGTACCAGTCTCTTGGTACCTAGGACTGAGTCTTATTTAGCCAGGTCTGAGAACAAAAAGACATCTTTCCATGTCACAGAATATCACCACTTCAGCAGATGTCACTGAATCTATTTCCTTCAAAGTGATGAAGTGAGATTGTTTATGTGAATGCTTTCAAAGAGCTGAACCTGCAAGGTCCTGCTCACATTTCAGGAAATGGCAGAATATAAATCTGTCCAAATTAACCAAGCTCCTACAAAATTCAATACTGGAACACAGCGACAGCAGCAACATCTTGTTCTTTTGGTGTAATGACTGTTGATGCTGGGGTTTAGAAGGATTATGTTGATCTAGGAAAAAGTGGGGAATATTAATATACAAAATTGTTAAATGTCAAATCAAATCCTTTAATAACCTGTATGTCTGGTTGAGGATGGGAATGCTTTCAAAACTAGCAACAAATATTCAAGAAATCCATTTGGCAAGTTCAAACAAATAGCCCAAATCAATTACACATGCAGTATTCTTTAGGGGGCACATTTTCAGCATAGTCTGTGGAGAATTAAGCCCTCTGCTCCCATTATTGTTAATGGGATTGGCACACCCAATTCCTCATACACATGGTTGTGAGTTTAAAGCCAACAGATAAAATAAGACTTTGAAAGAACGTTTATATAGTGTCTAGTCTTCCCTGTAGAGTGTAATGTCTGTGTTTGTTAAGAAATCTCAGTCCATATGAGTAAAGCTCCCTGGCCCAACACAGACTGAAAGCTGAAACTGGGATGGAAGAGTGCAAAACCCTTCTTGTCAGCTATATGAGAACTTCAGAGATAAATCCAGGTTTTTTTGTAGCTGGGTGGGTGACATTACTCCTGATTTTCCCTGGTGTTAACCAGCAGCAGACTGGGCCTTGACAAAAAGTGCTGTATGTCAACAGGAATTACTGAAACAGCAATGACTCCTTTCTGATGCATGAATTACCACACTGAACACATCTTCTGGAGCTCATAACGATGGAAGGGAAGGCTAAAACAAGGATATTTTGGATATGGATCCAGAAGCACATCCAAAAATTACTTAAATTCCATGAACCCTTGTACTTTGGTTCTGATTCAGAATGTTTAGGAGCAGGGTGTAAAAACTAAGGACTGGTTCTACAGCTGGTGTAAATTGGCATAAATTCATTCACTTCAATGTGAAATGTACTTCTTAAAGGTCACAATACCTGGAGAGTGTAAATAGTTAGGTCTGCAGGTCAACAAAACCTGCCTGCTTGAATTAGGTGTTGGCCACTTGAGTTTAAGCCAAACATTGACTATTCATTGGAAAATGCTCTTCACAGTTACTGAGACATCAATGCAGGTAAATATTTTCTCTGCAAAGTCCTATCTGATGGTCCCTCTTTACACTTTCCCAAGGACCAAGTGTTAAATTCTTTTGTGAAGATCCTTCTTTGTTTACCAGGTTTTTGATTGGACTTACAACAGTGAAATCCTGGAGGAGGAGCAATGGAAATTTCTTTATGGAGCTCTACAACAAGTGTACCTACAATCCAGTGCAGGCAGCATGATTTTAACCAGGAAAAACCCCATTCTATGATCAATCAAGTTTTTAAAAATTATTATTAGTTTAATTTAATCAGACTTCAACATAATATATTCAACTGGCATTTCACTTGCCTAGTGGAACATTCTTCATAAGCAATTTCCATAATGACAGCCTTGCAGAACATGGTGTGAATAAATTAAAGATAATGTGTAATAAAGTTTTATCATAATGAGATAGGTTATTTCAAGCAGTATATGCAAATCATTTATATAAGGTCTTAGAAATAAAAATGCTGTTTGGTATCTTGAGTTTATAAGGCTAAATTTTTGAAAGGGGAAAGAAAATATGTCTGCAATGTACACGTATTTATTTATTTGTAAAATATGCTCTTATGGTAGCCACTTTGCTCCTTACTGTAGATACCTACTTGGCCTAACATTAACTGTTTATGGTCAAGAAGACATTGCTGGATTTTTTACATTTAAATAGCCACTTCCCTATGAAATGGCCTAAAATCTGTGCTGAAAATAATGAAGGAAGCAGATCTCAGAGTGTACCAGGGGCCCAATGGAGTTTTGTATCCAAGAGCCTCTGCTCAGTTTTAGGAGGTGTAGTCCATGCTTCAGATTCCATTATTACCCTGCAGAAGCTGATTTCAACCTCCAGCTGTATCAGCATTGATTCTGGTGTCCAGGGAGAACCTATCAATTATTCCAATGTTATTGGATCAGCTGCTGTTTTCTAAAATCTTTTCAGCAATCTCAGCCATCCTTAGTCTCTCCACACACCATTAAACCAGCATTACTTTAAATCTCCACTGACTCTCTTTAGTCTTACATTAGACTTTTCATGAGACTCTTCTGGACTGCCAGAACTCTCTCTGGGAGAAAAATTAAAACCACAAATAGCATTATCAGATGAGTTGTGTAAGGCTTGGCTAATTCTGGTCAAGCAGCACACACATTATTTACACACTGCAGTTAATTACTCTTCATATAATTGTAGCATCATTTCATTCTGTCTGGAGCCCTTTTTGCCTCCAGATGGTAATTCATATCTATTACAACATTACAAAGTGTTTGAAGAAATGATGTAGCAGACTGAGAATTACAATTTTTTTTTGAAAACAAATAAACTCTCATGACAGTTTGTAAATATTTATTGGCCTCTGTTTGCCTTCTTGTCCTAAAAAGAAGTGTCCAAACTTCATACCCACAGCAGAAAGAGATATATTTTAAAGTATAAAACTTGAAAACTGATATTCTAATGTATTCATGCAAATCCCCAAACCAAGGCATTATAAACACTAAGTATTAAGTGGGCTGGGAATACTGTTAATAGAAAGTATGTGCTGAAGAGAGGGTCTATTCTATAAAAATGTAAAGAGAATATGATAAAGAGTGTATTTGAAAGAAATGTTTAATGCATTGGGACTAAATTGGGACTTCTTACTACTGAAGATTTACATTTAACTCACAGTGCTGCTTGGGATTATATCAGCTGATGGATGTGCCCACTGTCTAAAAATAGGAAGAGAAAGCCTGGAACAGCTGTCACAGGGAATTTTGCTTTCTAGAAGTGCTCTATTGTGACAGTCATTGTAAAGATAAGACTCCTTTCCAGAGGAATAAAAGGAATTTCTGTGAGACAGCAAGTATGAAAGAACAAGTGATACTCAAGACTATGTTCTCAAAAATCCTGCTGAGTAAAGCTCAGACCCAGAGCTGGTACAACTTCATGTTTTCAGTATCCACAGGATTTGTGAAGACACCAAAGTGTGAGCTCGGAATTGTATTACAGCCATGAAAATAAATGTGCTTTTCAGGACTGGGATCAATTCTCTGGGAAACCCACTGGGCATCACAAGCTTTTGGAAATGGAGCTATTCCTGTGGTTACTTCAGGTCGTGTTGCCACAAATGCCTAGTACTTGTTTGAGTTGCTCTGAACACACACAAAAAAATACGGGATTCTCAAGGAATAGCAGGTAAGGACTGACAAGGGAGTCTGGTTTATTAACTGCCTTTCTCAGTTATGCTTTAATAGAGACAGATTAGTGATATGCTGATTTCTAGTTTGTAACGAGTTAATCTCAAGCCTTTGTCATTCTTACCTCCCCCAACCTACAGTTTCTGCTGGTTTTAGACAATCACAGGCAAGAAATGACTTCAGCATGTGCTTGACTTCAAAAAGATTACTCTCCACTTAAAGACAGTAAGTATTTACATCCTTGAAATTATTCAGGTCGTGAAGTTTCAGCCCCTCATCAAGGGACAGGGACTTTGGTCTCTGTGCTTCCATGGGATCCAAGCACAAAGATCCCAGCCTGGTTTTCCTGTTGTTACCAGTGCCAGCACCATGGATGGCAGCAGCAGAAACTGCAGGACCATGCCAGCCACTGATACTCCAGAGGGAAATTCCTCCTTGGTGGCATGTGATGACAAAGCCACGCCACGTGCCCCAACTATCACACAACTGGCCAGCCCCGCTCTCCAGGGTAAAAGTGGTCCAGGCTGAGATGCTCTGGCAGAGCCATGCAAGGAAGTTTTCACAATGCCTACCCCACTATGTCTGATCCGAGCCACTATTAGTAATCATTTGCTTTTGTGAGCAGTAAATTAATCCATAAAATTTAATTAGAAAAAAATTTGTAAATGCATTTTTAAAATATGGCGTAAAATAGAAATGCCCATTAAAGGAGTGACATGAACACCCACTTGGTACTTTACTGGGGAGCCATGGAGGAGCATTTCTTTGTTGTTGTTCTGTAGTAAGTTTTAAAATACAATTAAAAAATAAGCATCAAGAAGTATTGTTTTGAAGGGGTGCATTATACACCCTCTGAAAGGGATCTCTGTCAGCTCAGTACCCAAAATTGCACATGCTATTAGCAGATAAAACAGTAGCACAACATAACTTTATATCACTGGAAACCTCACATATATTTACCTAGAAGGGAATACTCTGCCTTGACTAAGCCTTTTTCCTTCTGTGCTATACAATAATTATATGTCTAGAAGAATTCAGCCCCAAATTTTAAGCATTCCTGCCAGTCTTTCCAAAAGCAGAGGGAGCAGTTGTTAATCTATAAATACTGCTGCACTCAGCAGAGGTGAGCACTGCAAGAGTTGCTCTGCATTGATGCCAACCCTCTGCAAATCACTGCTGGCAGAAAGGGAATAATTTGGGATTGTGCTGGAGTGGTGGAACCGAGTGCTGCTGTGACAAGGATGAAGCACGTCAAGAGACCTTTTTGGCCAACTTGCCACCCACCCCCAAATCACTGAACTTTGTATTGCTTGTTTGTACTGCTCAAGACGTTTGCAAAATAAACTTTTTCATAGATGATTTATATGCAGAGAAGCTAAAAACAAACTGACCTTTCTCACCCATCAAATAGTCCAAGCTTGTTCTTGTATCCGATTGCCTACTTAAAGCATCTGAGATTGCTCTTTGTAACGCACAGATCTGCTTCTGTGCGTGCCCCCTTGCAGGAGTTCTGGGGGGGAAAGCAGAGAGGGGGTTTTGCAAGATGTTCGTCCATTTAGCAGATGGAGCTGCTGAGAAAAATCACCACCTATTTTTTCTGCAAAAACAATGTTACATAAGCACTTCTGTAACTTTTTCTGTTTCATAAGTAACCTGGCAAGTTGAGTAATTCACATTCTGGGTATCATTCTAAAGAAATATTTCTAATAATCCTCTCTGTGTACAAAGCTGTATTGCTTCATCCTGGTTTGGCATTTAATCTACAACATTATTTTCAGAAAGTCTATTTCCCAATTTCCCAAATAAAAACAACAATCTCACACTTATATAGTGCCTTTCTTCCCAGAAGATTCCAAAGAGCTCTGCAGAATTAAAACAAAACAGACATGTTGGACACAGGGTGGCTTCATTCATCACAGAAATGCAGCCAGCCCTGGGGTGAAGTGTGTTCAGCAGCCCAGAGCAACAGCACAGAGCAGCTTCCAGCAGGGAGCATGCACAGCCTGATTCTCCTCTTCCCTATCTTATTGCAGTTACTGGGAATTCTGTGCTGTTATCTGTGATGTACACATGGTGTTAAGCATTCCAGGCTGTAGCTCAACAGGGAACAGAAGGAAAACTCAGCCACCTGCTCCCTTTGCCATCCTGAGAGCCAGGGATGTGACTGCTGAAAAACTGTAAGGGGTGGAAGAGGGGGAGAGCAGCAGTGATGCAATGAGCTCCTAAAAAAAAAGGATGGAACGTAGATATCAGTGCCAGAAAATCCCATACAAAATAAAAATTCACCCAGCCTGCATCTTCTTTTCCAAACATCTGAAGGCCAGAACTGGGAAAGGTCTACTGACCCCAGAGCCAATACAACAACTGCACAGCCCCATCCTCAGCTGGGTCAGAAGTCTCTGGGATAGTCCTTGAAAGCTCCTTGTTATGGGAGCAGCGTGGGAGTGTTTGGGAGGCAGCCACCCCTGATGTTCAGCACAGGTTTTGTGCAGCCTGCTGAGATTTCCCCTGAGCACCTGCAGAGCCAGCTGGGGCACCAAGGATCCAAGAATTCCAGCTCTGGAACAGCCCCTTGTAACCTGGAGGTGAAGGTCCATTTTCTCTCCTATCCTGCACACACACACACACACACACACACACACACACACACACTTTTCCCAACTTGATATGAAGTATTTTGTGAAGTTTTTTTTCCAGGCTGTTTTTCTGCTGCCTCCAAGTGTCACAGCATAACTCAGTCAGGCTGTACCAGGATCCAGAGCTGGCCATATTATAATCTCATTTAAAGATACAAAACTGTAATTAGTGAATTCTGAATAACCATTCTGTATTATGATGTTTAATACTTGTCTTGGCTAATGCAAATACAGGGGAAAGGGTATAATCTTATTTATGTGTATCAATGTACTGAATATATGTCTTTACAAAACCCTGCAGTACTTTTGCCTGCACAATTTAATCTGTGGCACCAAAATTGCACAGTAACTGCTTATAATAAGTTGTGCTTGATTTAAAAAAAAAAACTAAAGGAAGGGAAGCAAAGCACCAACCTTGTTAACCCTCTTACCAGCCTAATACTTCATTGAAAATCCCCTTGGTTGTAATGGATTTTTCTTTTTATACGTATTTATACAGCATTGTATTAAAGTGGCTTTTTATAAACACAACACATGAGGTTAATAGCTGTAGCCTGGGTTAGGGGGTTTTTGCACCTTAAATCTCTACCAAGACTGTTATATAAATGCTACTATTCTAAAAATAACCCCCCAAATAATCAGGGAAATGTTACATTATCACTCCCCATATCAGGCTACTAATGATGGCAAACCAGGGCAGGCTATTCATGGGTGAAATAATACTCTTTTACAAAAAGAATCCGTCCTTACCTGCTCAGAACTATCTACCTGAGTATAGGAAATCTTTGAAAGGCATCTTTAAATACATGCTGGTTGCATCAACAGGTCTTAAAGGTTATACATTTACAAAAATTCACTGAGTGAATGGACTATCTGCTATTTTCCAATAATATCTGCACTATACTGTCTCCAACAAAGGAAGCAAAGAGAAATCAGTTTTTAGGGGATTTTTTTGCAGATTTTTAGGCCAGGAGATTATTAAAAGTATCATCTACTTTAAACCACAGTCCAAATGACTGAAAAGACATTAGCAGTGTTTGTAGAAGCCTCAAGGATATTTTATTATTTCCAATGTAGAAGTCCTGGTGCATCCTTCAAGAGAAGCTGGTGACACCTACCCTCCCCCATCCTCATTTTATGGAAATTTGGGCACTGTTTTGTCAGGTACTTAAAGTAACTGTGATGGGAAAAAAGGTGTAATTTAACCCTATAAAATCAAACATCATAAATTAGTGCACCTTGATCTGCATTTCATCACTTAAACAGAGTGTGTTTGCCCCAGGCCTGGACCTTCAGGAGGTGCAAAGGAGCAGCCAGAGGCTCCTTTTCCCTTCTCCTGTGTGATCACTGTTGATCCAGAGGATCCCTCCCAAGGTGGAGGGATGTGCCTTGGGCCAGGATGCTTTGCTGTCCTCTATCAGCAGGGTCTGTGTAACTCCTGTTCTCATGTGAAATGTTTCTCAAAATGAAAATTCTATAGGGCAACACCAAGGGTTTCTCTGCTCTTGGTACAGCTTTTCTGAGGTGTCCACCCAGACCAGGATTTACCCAGTAAAAAATTTACCCACTGTAATTTTTTGGAGGGTCACACATTAGATTTTACTGGCTTGAAGCCAAGTTTTGTGTGCATACATAGGAACACTTATCGTAACATGTACCCCAAACTTTTGGGTATATATTGTGTCCTGGTTGCTTTTTAAGAAATGAAGGATATGTTTTCAATGCTCACATATGATGCAGTCTTTAGCACTTCTGGATTGGCACCTCACTCAGAGCTTTTGTAAATAAAGACTCTTGCAGCACACAAGTTTGTTGGAGTTTTGGAGACTCTGAAAAGTTCTGGTTTGTGTTGTTGATATCTGTCACAGGCTGCTTCATAATCTCTCTTCAGCATGGTGAAGTGGATATTTTCACTCCACAGTGGGATGTGGCACAATGGGAAGAGCTTCTATTCTGGCCTTTTCTTGCTCTGTGATCTCTGACTAACAACAGGCTTTGGTATCTCAGTGAATCCTCTGCAAATCTCTAGAGTTATGGCTCTTCTATAATAGTAACATGATCAGGAATTTGAAAAGTACTTCAAAACCTCCATGCAACTTCAACCAAAGATTTTTCAGAGCTTTTCCCTACTTTGCAACTTCACCACTCACCGTGCCACAAGTATTGAGAACACTGCATTCCACAGAGATAATTTATTTGTATCAGTTAGTGATCAGCAGGCTCTGTGTTCAGTCCCACCAAAGACTCCAAGTCCCCTTTGACTGGGCACTTCATGAGAACACAGTACCAGGTCTGGCCATTTCAGATGAAAGAAGAAGGAAGCTTGTGGCAGAGATGAAGATTTAACTGAGCTCTCCCCAAAGCCCAGGATCCTATTTCTGATGGAAAAGCGTGTCCCTTCTCGTCAGTGCTGAGTCTGATAGCACAGGCCCATCTGCACTGGGATCTGAGTGTCAGCTCCTAACTGCTCTGGGAACTGACAGACCACAGCTGGTGATTTTTTCTTTTTATGAGAAATAAATATTTTCAGTGCTTGTGGATCTTTCCACAGGCTGAGATAGTCTACCTAGACAGCTTTTATTCTAGCAGAAAATACTCTAGGCACTTTCTTAATAATTTTAGCATTGCTCACTTGTTTTTCTTTTTTCTCTCTTCAATTCCTCTCTGTCATGAGAATAAAAAAGCAAAATTCCATTTGAAACGGAACATTTTCCTTAATCCTATAAAGAAAGAGTATAATTGATTCAACTATAAAATTTATAGGCATGGAATCAATGCTTATTATAGTCAAAACATGCCAGGTCACTTCTTTGTGGCTGGTTTAAAGCTGTTCCGTTAAGTGTAATGGTAAATGAAAGTGCTTTAGTCTAAACATGAAAAGGTTAGATTGTGTTACATCTGCACAGCTCTGTGCGCCTGTTAGGATCTGATTTCAGGGTTTCATGCAGAAGACCTTCCATTGTTTCCTTTGTACCTTCTCTCTGGGGTAAAACTAATTTTTGACAGTCACAGTAGTAGCTGCTCTAATGTAGATATTAATTTAATTTGGAGCTGCATCAGTCCTTAAATAGTTCAGACTTTGCCTTTATGTTTTTGGGGTCTGGAAAACACTGAGAAATTGAGTATGAATGGGGCTTAATCACGGCATTGATGGCAAATCTTTTCAGACTCTTAATTTTTCTGTTCTCAGACGTCTACCTTCAGGGCTAATTGAAAAGACTCAAGTGCTATGCAGGCACAGTCACTCCTACAGCTCCACTCTTTTGCCTATTAAACATTTCTACACACTCTGCAATTAAGCTACTAAACTTTTCAGCAGATGTTTCTTCTTAGCCACAAAGCCTTTCTAACTTTTCTGTTGGCGCAGAGCGATGCCATCACGGAGATCTAATGGTGGAACATTTAGGGAGGGTATTTGTTGGGGCTGGATCCAGTCAAACTGACTGGAGGACCTCAGATTGAGCAGATTTCCCATTTCCTTACGACTCAGTGATTTCATCTCCATGGTGTGCCTGGTGTTGGTGCAGGTGTTATTCTGAGATAAGGCAGTGTTGAGGCTGTGATTGCTGGGGGTGGCTGTGCATCTTTAAATTTCAGTGCCTGAAATTTAAAGTTTGCCTTTAGCTGAACAGGTGTAATTCCTGTTGAAGCGAGGGAATTCCACAGTTTTAAATAAAAACAGCTCTTGGCCCATTATCCACTTATATGCAATGTACCCAGGGGCCAAGATACACAGCATTGACAAGTGATTGGGGGTTCCTCAAGAGCTTGGAGTTTTACTACACAGGGCTCAAACAAAGCCATGTTTCAGACAGCAGGGAGCACATGCCAGTTTCATTTGTCTGAATTTCGTCACTCAGAATAAAGGCCTTTAAAATCACCAGTCACTTTCCAAAAAGCACCCCCACCCCCCCCAATTATAAATCCTGGCAGTGTAAAAACCTAAATAAATACATACGTCAGCTGCCAGGATCCTGGATGTCAGTTTTCAAGGCATGTATTGCCCCAGACTAGCCTGTAAATAATTTTTATTTTTATTCATGACTTTAAAACCACATCACTAGTGGGCTGGACCTGTGGTTCTTCATTTGCATAGTATATGTTTTGACCTAAACTGAATTAAATGTGGAGGGAGAAGAAATGAAGGTCAAATTTCATTAACAAAATAAAGCAGCTCATGTGAAACTGACGTCTAGTGATGGAAAAATATGCAACTGAACTGAGCCTTTTACTGCTTATTTAACCAAAACAAGGTCTCTGTAATGACAAACATTCCCATCTTCTACTGCATCACAGACACCAACAGAAAAACTTGGCACTTCTCATTGTATGGAATATGAGGCAGAACTGGTGAGGACCTTTTCCTGCCATCTCCTTGCCAACTGTACATTCCATCTGACTGAGGATTACTGATAATTTTTGGCACCTTTGTGGCTACAGAGGACTCTTCTGTACAGTATTTATTTATCCAGGACTTCAGGAATTTATTTTTAACAGCACTTTTAAAAATGCTGTAAACACAAAATACGCTAATTGTATTAACAAAAGGATTTCTACACCAAAAGTTTACTTTTTTTTCCCCCCCAAGCACACTTTGGGGCCAAGCTCCTCTGTTGGTGTAAGTTGGTACAGCTGCTTTCATATTGGTGGACATCTTCCAAATTTAAAATGGTTGAGGATCTTTCCTAGTAAAGCAAAATGCTTATAAAAATCTGAATAAAAGGGAGTATTTAGACATGTATTCTTTCCTTAGCAGTCCTACCTGGAGCCTTTAACAGCCGTGTGTCTGCAGTTACAAACACAACCTCATTTGCCAAGAGACACAGACCCCATCAGAGAGCACCAACACAAAGAGGTCAAGGATATTATTCCCATTTTATAGAATCAAAACTAAGGCAGAAAAGCATTAAGTGACTATTTTCTACCAAACTAGACCTTACTGACTCCAGCAGAGCCCTGGGTCACCTCCATCAGGGCATGTGGACACATCCACAGAGATTGTCAGAAAATCTGACAAAGCTGAGAACAGGCCTGCTGTGTCCCCATCCAGAGCATAGCTTGCTATTCCCTAAATGTCCTGGAAAATCTCAGAACTAGATTAGAAACTATTACTTTCACCACAAAAAATTCAATGACAACTTTTTGGTTTTCAGGGACAGAAAGCTGAAATGTTTTAGTTTTGAACAAAGTTCTTCCCCTCCACTTTTGGGTACTGAAATCCAAAGAATTTTTACAAGCAAACCTGATTTTTTCCTGGTTTTAACAGAAGGTTTTCTACCCAATCAAAGCCTCACATTTTTTTCAGAACCTGAGCATTTTTAGATGCATTAGCAAAAGGAAAAAATAGCCCAATTTTTTGCCAAGACTGACTTTCCATTAGAAAATCACAGCACAAGGGGCGATTTTCTACATTTTCTTTCTTTTCTTCTTCTTTATCTTTCAGGGACTCCTGAGCTACTTTTGCTATTATTATAATGCCTGTGTGAAAATTCTGATGGTGCTTTAGAGCAAATAAGGCAGTAAATAGGCTGAGAACTTCTCTGCCTCTCTGAACCCAGGACACAAACTGCTAACTGAGGAATCTACCTCATGTACCTGGCACAACTAAAGCTGGGCAGTGTAGCTGGCTTTGGATTAAACCTCCTGTGCTTGGTTTTCTGGCTAAGTCAGCATTGCCCTGCCTTGAATTCAGAGTACCTGCACAGACCCTGGCCAAAGCCAGGCACAGTAACTCACTGAGCTCCAGCTCATGCCTCAGGGCTGAGCAAAGCTCACAAGAAGATGGGGAGCTCTGAAGCTGGGACAGCCTTATTTGACACAAAAAACCCAAAAAAAACCCAACCAACCAACCAAAAAAATCCACCACCACAACAAAAAACAACAAACAACAAAAAAATCCCAAACAAACAAACAAAAAGGACAAAATTTCAAAATTTCTGCTTTAAAGGATTTAAGTATTTTTAAATGTAAAGAAAATATCCATAAAGTAACGCAAAGAAGTTAAACGCTCCCTTCGAGGGAAATTTTTTCTTTTAAAATATATCCCTTTTTCTAATAAACCAGTAATTTATATAATCCATACAAAACCACTAACACTCTTTCTCCTATTTTTAAGTAACACTGGAGAGCTTTCCCAAGGCTTATTTTCTTTTTTATGAGAAGGATTAAAACTTGTGATGGTCCAGATCCTTGCACACTTGTATCTGCTGACAAGCACCACACTTGTGCCATAACCCCAGAGAGCAGCAGCTGGGGATGTGCTGTGTGGAATTTGCAGCACTCCACTGGCTGCAGTGGAGCAGTGCCAGGCTGACAGATTCACGGCTCTGAATGCAACACCATCTGATCTGGAGCTTGTTGAACAAGTCATAAATCAAGTGATCTTTATGTTTCTAGACAAACATTTCAAGGAAAACAAGGATAAAGGGTCTCTATATGGAGCTATTTGTTCTATCCAGCCTCTTATCCAGCTTAATATTTTTGTTGCTTCACAACGAGCATATTGTGACTTGCCTGGGCTGCACAGGAGGATGCTTTATCCTTTCAAAGCAACTCCAGGCTGCATTCCTGTTTTTCACCCACAAGAGGACCATGGGAAGAAACTACAGCTGAGCCACCATCCTTCCTTGGGTTTGCCCTGCTGGGGATGTGCTCCAACCCAGACCTGAAACATGCAGAAAGAATATTTTACATAAGTCATGGTGCTTTAGTTTTGGATCCAGTTTCATGCTAGACATGGCACAATACCTCAGATGGCATTGCAGACACAGCCTGAGGGGACTCACACTCCTCTCACCACTCAAAGGAGCATGGGGTGAAGTGTACTCAAAGAAAATCCTGCCTGCTCTCTCCTACCTCCCCTCTACCCCCCTATTTCTCTCTCAAATAATTCAGATGTTTTAGCCCTTCCAGACAAAAACTGGAGCCTTAAATTAAAATGTCATCTGTTAGTAAAGAAACTAAGCTATGTTTTTCATTCCTGAGAAAGGACTCACTTATGCTTATAACTATAAGTTGCTAGTGATTAAGCAACTGGTATATTTTCACACTCATTAAAAGAAACATGGTGTGTTCGCCTTTCTAAGAAAAGGCATCTTGTTTGTAATACTGTAATACATTGGGAACACCTTCTAATTGGCTTCTAGTGCCCCTTGCCAAAATTCAGACACAAGTTTGTTTATTTACACAAGGAAAAAAATAAAACATTGTATAATTAGTCGAGTAATGGACTCCTAAATTCAGAAACTCAGAGGTATGCAAAACTGACAAACTTTTAAAGATTCCATTTTGGTTTATGAAACATCTCAATAGGTAGCTCAGACTGCATCATGGCTATTGTAGCAATGTGCTGCTCAATGTGGTGTTTGTGTCGAGATGGAAAACTTTGACATGTTTGATTTTTATGCAAGTCAATTAACCTGTTTTTTAAAACTGTAAGGGCATGCTTTGCAAATAAGATTACTTACTATAAATTATGAGAACATAGGGCTCCATTCAGACAAAAATGTTACACACCCCTTACACATGCATAAGTCTGCAGAATATAGTTCTGCACCCTGACAACTTATTCAGCTAGGGGTAGGAGCTTATTTTGGTCTATTCCATGGGGGCTTTCCTAAAAAGATATGAACAAAAGGGGATAGAGACTTAATTAGAATGTCTCTCTACACCTCACCTTCCCTTGCACCACCCAGGCAATTCCAACAGGCCAAAACCTCTCCTTATGTGGCGAGGGAAGAATTCCTTTTTTCAGCGAAGTCAGCCCAGAGCAGAATTAGCAATGGTATCTCCCCCTGACCACAGCACAGACAGACATTTGGCCATTCCCACCTGTGAGTTCTGCTCTCACACCCAGGCACGCTCTGAACTGTCCATCTGTTCATACAACCCTCATTGTGCTTGGCCCCAGCTCAGCTGGGACCCTCACTCCAGGGCTTTAGGGCGAAGCTGTCCTGGAAGAAAGGACACAGAACACCAGAACTGACACACCACCAGCACAAATTAAGATGGCAGGGGCATTTCAGAGAGCACAAATCATTTTCCTTTCACGCAACAGACATTTGGGCAAGACTTGTTGCTTCCAAAAGGCAGATCCTTTGACGGGTGCATGAGAAATGCAGGATGTCTGGCACTCAAAACCCAGCCTAAAGAGCTGCAGAGATGTACTTGGGGCTTGGATGCAATGGCAGTGCCAATACACACACAAAGCAAATCCAGAGACAAGTATGAGTCAGAGAAAGAAAAACTGTGGAATTTTGTCCAGGTCCTTTCCACTTTTGCACATGCAGAGAAACTTTACCTAAGCAAACCATCCCATTGATTACATATGTGAGCAAGAATTGCTCACATGGAGAAAGGCCACTGGATCTGATCCCTACTTTATGCACATTGTGATATAAAGCCAATTCTTACTAAGTCCAAGGCTTGTTAGGTTAAGGCACGAGAGACCACAACAGAGCATTTTTTCTTCCTTGCCAGCTTCAGTCTAGGTAATGAAGTCATTCTTATTTGAGCATGACATTAGATTGTTGGTTTTGAAGTCGGCAGCAGAGATAGTCTGTATCGCAGATTACGCATTTCTTGAGATGCCCTTTTACTTAGACAAAAAGGTTAAAACAAGGAGAGATGACTGAGAAGATTAAGGGACAAACTGTTTTCTTTGTCCCCTGGCCATATTCTGGGCAACCTCTTCCACAGAATATTTGCCACCAGAACTAACTTTAAGGTTGGAGCAGCAAACTCATACTCATGGAAATAGTCACTGACGTGCAGGGAAGTGTGCACTGACACATTCAGAAAAGGCACTTCAGGCAAAAAAACTCCCAGGGTAAGATTCCCACCACTGTGTTCAGAATGAGGGAAGATGTCAGTGTGACCAGAAATCAGCCACATCATGTGCTAGAACTGAGCTGCCATGTGTGCAAAGACACCTCCCATTGCTCAGGAGAACCAGTGTGGCTTCGAGTCCCCCAGCAGCCTCACAGCACTGGGTCAGCTCTTGTTCCTGGCAAGACACTGCTGTGGAAAGCCTGCCACAGAATCAGGGGCTCATCTCTACCAGTATGGGTTGCTATGGACACCACTGAAGAAAAGCAAAATAATTTGAGAAGGAAATAGAAGATTCCTTTCCACCAATAGTGACAGACACTCCAATAGGTTAGTGATCCTGGTGGAATGCTAATCAACAGCACATAGACAGACTTGGAAGTTGTGCAATGTTTAATATTTCCAGTGAAGGAGTGTGGAAGGGAATTCATGCAATACTGGCCATGCACACAGAATTTATACCAACACTTAGTACTCAAACACAGCCATCGCACATTAGTGCCACAGATAAATGAGTCACTTTTGTCTAGCAAGTTTTTCCTCTCAAGATCTCAGCTCCAAGCCATAGCCACCTGAAGAGTTCATCTACACATTCCTACTGGGCCAAATATTTAAATGGAGATGGATTCCTTGCTGGCATAAAAGCACCCAGCTCACCTGACATCAGCACAGCTACGCTGATTTACTGCAGCCATGGATCTGGCATCTGATCTGAGCTCTGAGACAATCTAAGTTTTCCATTCCTCACAGCTCTGGTGAATAATTTAAATATATGCTCTGAGCTCACCAAAAATAATACATTTTCAAAATTTTTGGTGAGCTGAAAAATAAGAAATACTGGCTTAGAATCACATGAAATGCTCTGTTCCATCTTACTGAGTATAATTTTGATTTCAGTTTATGCAGGCTGAGGAGGAATGGATTTTTGTAAGAGGATGGAATGAGAACTTCTAAAATGAAAAAACTCACTAAGTTAAAAAATCAACAGGTCTTCACCCTGAAAAGATCAGAACAAAATATTTTATTAAAAGAAAATAGTTTATTCTTTTCAAAGCCCAAAGTGGCCTGATTTTTCAGCTGATGGGAATCTATAAATGTCACACTGCCAATGAGTCACCATTTTTGCCCCAGAAAAACTGCTAAAATATTTTATTCAGCTGTACCAGTAGATAGATTTATTGACCTTAGTAAGACAATTTGCACAGGTAGGGACAGGAGCATTTACTATTTTACAGAACCTGAACTATTTCGAGCAATTTACAGCAGAAACACTCATAGGAATCCAAAATACTAAGAAGAGTGACAAAGGTTGCAGAATAAACTACAGAATTGCTCAGTAAGGCTGGAAGGCCTACTTTGAAATAAATAATACGTTTGACTCACACATTGCAAGTGGCATGGCAGAAATGATGCTCAAGAACATCTGAGGAAGGAGGAGATTTGGATGG
This sequence comes from Prinia subflava, assembly GCF_021018805.1. Lineage (NCBI taxonomy): Eukaryota > Metazoa > Chordata > Aves > Passeriformes > Cisticolidae > Prinia > Prinia subflava. The sequence goes on from NC_086258.1 coordinate 15,487,326, forward strand.
GGCTATTTAATACTCACAGTAAAGCTACTCATGATTCAGATCTATCTTTCAGTGGTACAGCAATTTTTTAAACATATTTTGTTTTCAATTGAAATTAGGGGAGTTGGACCATGCTGCTGATATGGTGGATTGTATTAAACTCTGTGCTCTCCCAGCTATGAACATTAAAGTCCATGATTTGGTCTGTTTTTACAGAAAATGAAAGAAAGTCTACAAGGCTAAACTGGCAAGACAAAATGGGCAATTTCACAGAACACCTACTATTTGGTAAAAAAATATTTTAATCACAATATTAGGACAACCTTCATGGAAAATATAACAGCCAAAGAGAAACTTCAGTGACAAGTAATTACTGTACCAAAGACAGAAATATTCTAGGCAATAAGAAATAGAAAAAAAGATCTCAGAAAAGACTTATTATTTTTAAAAGCAGATGAAGATCACTGATTGGCATAAAATAACTGTATTGAAGTCAATATGTTTATCCATCTCATCTGCAGTGGCTGATGTAGAGCTGAAATGAAGGAGGGAGGGGACTCAGCCACTCCTTCAGCATGGGACAGCATCACCCACGCTGGCAGGAGGCAGGAGGAGGGAAAAAAGTGAAAAAAGGGCAATGCTGCCTTAGCTCTTCCTCCCCCATCCTTCTGTGCCCCTACAAATCCACCCTGGTAGAAGATATCGCTTAGAATCCAATTATTTTCCTTCAGGATTTCTCTTTTCTGTGAGAAACTCCAAGTCCCCCTCTTTTTCTCATTACTTTAGAGTGAGGAGATTTGGAAATGGAGTTTTCTGCTGCACCTAGGAACGTTATATACCTAATTCCCCATTTAAAAAAATGTGCATTTATTAGCTCTTTTGAAAAAAACTCAAACCAAACCAAAAACCCTTACTACAACCAATTACAAAATTCACCATTCACACAGAATCTTGTACATAGCAGTAAAGCTACATCTGCTGTTTTTCACAGTGTGCTGTATTATCATTCTCTCCTACTGAAAGCACTGAATTTCTGCATCCAAAAACTCAAACCAAACGTTTTTCCTGGCATAGATGTCATTGTATTGAACAAGATGCCTAATCTCAGGCACCTAGGACTGAAAATGTTAACCTTAAAATTTGTTGGCATCTCTCAGAAGTTTAGGAGTAAGACGAATCTAGTCTGCCTCGTCTGAAAAGTTTCTTTCAAATTGCTTTAAATATTTTGTGGATGATTACAGTCTGAACATTTGACTACATGCCACTTCATTAGACTTACTCATTTTTTTTTGTTCTTACCATAGATGGGAAATTAAAAGTGATCTCTGATATTTGATTTCCCATAAGATATGAGAGATATTCAGGGCAGTGTCTGGAAAAAAATTAGGATAATAAGGTGTATAAATCTCTGCTTCATTTGAAACAACGCATAAAAGCCAACCCCACATTAATTTTTTCGCTGAAAGAAGTTCAATAAGTTTTAAAGTAAGTGTTTCATTTACTGCCACATGCCACACATACATGGCAAACAGTTTATACAAACCACAACACTCAGCTGTTCCTGGTTAGGTGAACAGCCCTCCCCTGAACACCCAAGCTGCTCCCGGTTCCCTCGGGACTCCAGTGCAGGGTGCTGATGGTCTCAGCTGGCCCAAGAGAGAACTTGTGGACACGTGGAGTGAGCGGTCAGTCCTCCTCAGGATGTGCTTGTGAAGCTGAGCTGTGCTCAAGGTTTTGCTGGCTCTCAGCAGAGTGCTAGGCACTCCTGAGGACAGCTTAAGTACAGCGTAACCATTCCCAACCTGGTGGTCCTTAATGCCTTCTTCATGCGGTGCTCGGGGAGCTTTATTAGACTTCTCCGCTCAGCAGAAACTCCACTGAGCACACACACAACCGTGCTGCCTTTGTGTTTGGGTGGTGGCGCTGCAGGGATGCCTGCTCTGAAAGGCTTCCCCCATGTCCCACAGAGCCGATTCCAGCCGGCTCCACGGGGGACCAAGGCTGAGCCCATCAGCCCTGATGGGAGAGCCTCTGAGCAGAGCCATTTAGAAATGGAAACAAAAAATCCAGCTACTTCAGCCAGAGAGGGGAGTGAGAATATTGGGTAGAAATTGCTCTGCAGACCCCCAGGTCGGTGCAGAAGGAGGTGGAGGAGGTGCTCCAAGAGCAGAGATTGCCCTGCAGCCCCTGGTGAAGACCACGGTGAGGAAGGCTGTCCCTGGAGCAGACATTCACCTGCAGCCCTGGAGGAGCCCAGGACAAGCTCCCCGATGGGCAGCCCGTGCTGGAGCTGGCAGGACCTGTGGCCCCACGGAGAGAGGAGCCCGCCCTGGAGCGGGGAAAAGCGGGGAATTCTCTCGCTCTGCAGGGACGAACAGCAGAATGATCCGTGAGGATCTGACCCCAGCCCCATTTCCAAGCCTCTGTGCTGCTGCCGGGGAGGGAGCAGAGAAAATCAGGAGTGCACTTAAGCCTGGAAAGAAGGGAGGTGCAAAGGGGAGGTGTTTTAAGATTTGGTGTTGTTTCTCAGTACTCTGCTTTGATTGGTAATAAATAAATTTCCCCAAGCTAAGTCTGTTTTGCCTGTTATGGTAATTGGTGAGTGATTATGAATTGGTGAGTGATTTCTCCCTGCCTTTATTTTGACCAAGAACCTCTTGTTGGATTTTCTCCCCCATCCAGCAGCATTGGTGGGCACCTGGAGTCCTGCCAGGGTCAACCCACCACAGACCCAGCGAACTGCTGGGTGAAAAGGGCTCTGCACACCCTCATGAAGCCACGAACAGATACAACGAGAGAGAGGAGAGATACCTGGGTGTTTCTAACGCCAGGAGATCTAGCACTTAATTAATTTAGGCGTTTGTTCTAATTGCGGCTTATTTACAAGAGCTTCAAGGTTCGGGTCAATGACCTCATTTTCTGTGCAAGTATTACCTACAAAACAAAAATCTATCCAATTATTCCAAAAGAACATGATGAACTTGGAAGTTCATCCGATTTTAAAAGATAGTATTCAGCTTCTCATGGGGCTATAAAATCTCTCTAGTAATTTATGCATGTTTACAGTATTATCTATGCAATATTATTTAACATTCTGTTGCTGTGTGAAAGAAATGGAATGCCCTGGGAGGAACAAATCCATGCAAAAAGCAAAATAAACCTAGCTAAATATGTAGTGTCTAAATGTCCAAAGCAAACTAGGAGAGGGAGTGAGGGAAAATTATTTTCTGTCCATTTTTCACTCCTAGACAATATTATGAAGTGCCTGGGATACTAGGTTCATTTCAAAGACAGAGGACATTTTAAAGGTTCATTTTAAAACAGAGGACTGATGTTTACACTGGCCCTTATATAAATATGTATTGGTTTTATGTACTCCTTTTTCCTAATACTTCAAGTTAAACTCAGCTTATTTATCGCTGAGAAATAAGCTGGATTTTTTTTTTTTTTAATTGCACAGGTACAACACAGCAGTTTGGCAAGGATATTCTGAATTTTTTCAGAGAAATGTGTGCTTGGTGCTGCGTGGCTGGGAATCCTGTGGAAGGGTAACCTCTAACCTGAGCCCTGGAAAGTTGCACTGCTGTAAATAAGGTATTTGCACTGGTAGGTGTAAGATGCACTTATTATGAAGTTATTTGCACCACCCAGTGCAGGAGGCACTTCAATTAGTACAGTTGTGCCTGGCCCTTCTGTTTGCTCCATCTTCCTCTGGACCATGGTTTTGCATCCAAGCCAGGCAGTAAGTTGACAGGTGTAGGCCAAAAATAAAGATATTACTATGCCAGAAGGAAAATGCTATTAGGGTTGTATCAGTACAAGGGGCTATACTGGTTATATTCTCCTAATTTAACCTCTCCACCACAAAACAAAAATACCCAACAACAATAAACTCTTTACAATCACAATCACAAACTGCTAAGCTACTAACCACAAACACAGATCAAACATCCTCATTCCTGTTTCATTTTGCACTTTGGATTGAGAATCCCTGCAAGCATGACAGTTCTGGTGGTGGCTTTGTGATTTGGATCCTGCTTGGTTGGATCTATGCAGAGCCCAACAACTCATTCTACAGAGCCCACTCTGCAGGCATCAGATGACTGTGGCTTTCAGTTACTACCTCTGGATCAGAGCCAGAAGCCTAGTGGTGAAAAGCTCTTTATACCATTACCAATCCCTCGAGCCACCCAGTCCTTCTCCATTGCATACAGGTTTTTAGTGTTGTGCCTTAAGATCTGTTCTGGTCCTGAGTAACGTTCTTTGTGGTGGGAGCCTTGCCACTCCCCCTCTCATGAGGGAAAAAAAACAACGAGGAGGGAGTGTGAAACCTATTTTCAAACTCTGTTAGGATTATCTGATGCAGTGACTACTCTGGGATTCTCCACAGGAGAGACCTGAGTGCTGGGGGACGTCTGCCTTGGGTGAGGAGCAGACCCCAGACCAGTCAGTGCCAGATCTGTGACTCCAGTCGGTGCCGCTGCCTTCAGCTGGGACAGGAGCACCCACACACAGCCAGAATGTCCCCAGGGATGGCTCCAAAGCTTTCCAGGACATTTGGAGGCTGGCAGCGCCTTGGTGCATGCACAGGTTGGTCTGGCATTGAGTGCTGGCTCAGAATGATGCTCGAAGGCAGCATGAACATACCCCCAGAGAGGGCAGAACTACAACCAGGGAGCTCCCAGAGCATCTGCTCTCAGCTGCTTTCCATCTAAGCCATCCACCAACAGAGTCAGAGGCTAAATTGTGGCATCTCTGCACTCCTGTCCTGCAGTTCAGTGTGACTCCCTGTGACACACAGATCTCTCTGCAGCAGCTTTTCTCCCAGACTCTTCAGAAGCACATCACACAGAGCAGCCGCTTTCCCCACAGGGAGCAAGCTGCAGGGGACTTAACAGTAATACACTGGTACCCAGGCTTCACGAAGAGGGCTGTAAGCTGCTGATCCTGCAATAACACCTCCAAGGATTTAGAGTCTTTAATGTTGATTGCTGAATATTTCTGTTCCCGTCTGAACCATTCCAACAGTTGTTTCAAGTGAATGCATTCATTCCCTTCCTTTTAACCATTGGAGCTTCTTGCTTGGTCTGGGAGCAGGGAAGAGGGAATGAAAAGGTCTCTTCAAATTTGCTGGAGCTGCTCTCTTCAAAGGGAGCATTGACACAGCTCCTGCAGCTCCCACGTGCAGCAGGGCTCCCACAGGAGCTGCAGGCACAGAGACTGCAGGATCCTTGTGGGCACTCCAGCAGAGTGTGGCTGTTCTGCTCCCCGCTGCACGAGAGTATCACATCTATTCCTAGCGTGGATCTACCAGGTGGCAACATTCCCCTGCCAGCATACCTTTGGTTTGGCTTACCTTGAAAGCTATGATGTTATATTATATGATGATGTCATTATATTTATTTCAACTTTCAATGAAGATTCCTGGCAAATCTCCAAGCTGGAATATCTTCTCTTTAATGTGTCCAAGATCCAGCCGATGTGGTGCAGATTACATTTATATAACACAGCCCAGTGAGGTGAACTGCTGGGAATTTTTTTCAAGGTCTTGATGTTACTAAATTAAGATTATTTCTCTATTAAAACTATGGAAGAGGAAAAACTTGTCCAGTATTTACCCAAATACTACCGCTCTAATTTCTAGCTGTGGTTATTTTGGTGATGACTCCACAGTGCCCTCATGCAATCTCAAGAACTCATCTTCATAGTGGTGTTCTCAAAATGATAAAAGGAATCAAATATATTTTTCAATTAAGTACGTATGTGCAATGTTTCGTAGTTGGTTCGTTTTCTTCACAATATCTGAACTGATTCTGAACTAGTTCATTTGGATAAATTACTCTGGTTCACTTTTTTGTGCTTTTATTAATGTTCCTCTCAGCATTTTCAAATTAGCCACCATCACGACTTTGGTTAAAAGCCACAGGATTTTCCCTGATAATCAGAAGTATAAAGAATTGGAGAATGATACGTAGAATACTGCTCTGCACTGACAAAAACAATGCCTTGGATGCTAAATGCAATATCATAGAGGAACCTCCCTTGAACACTGGGCCTTAACTTTACTAGATTTTGAATAAACACAGAGAACAGATTATTCTGGTAATACCACTGACTACAGTGGTAAAGAAGATGAAGAACACAGGTTAAATGACTCAGCCGAGCCTATGGCAGACACAGAAATGAACTGAAATTCTCGTTATTCTGCTTTAAGACACCAAAATTGCAAAAGAAGAAACTGCAGAGTAACTAAAAGCAAACTTCAAATTCTTCCCTTATTTCTTCCCCACAGTGGTCTTTTGTGCAGTCTTATGATACCACTACAAAGATCAGCAAAGAAAAACTGGCTGTGTTATGAACTGATTTCTATTTAAAAGAGCTATAATTCAATTTTGCTACAAAAACATATTACAAAATCTAATATTAAATAGATTTGCATAGAAACATTTTATTTGTTTGGCTTGAAACCCTTCCACTACAAGCCAAACATTTCAACACTACAGCAGGAGGACCAGAAAGTGGACCTGACCAGAAACAACAGTGAAAACTACTAGTTTATTTTTGATCTACCAGCTGACAAAATGCAGCTATTTATTAAAAAAAAAATGGGCCTTATGGATGGTGAAACTTGATTTTTTTAAACTCCAAAATATTCTCATAAATTTATTAATAGGGTGTAATTGGTTGAGAAAGCATGTATGTACACATGACTGTGATGACAATGACCCTTGGATTAAAATTAAGACAGATATGGTGATAGATATTTTGACTACATTAACAGCACACTCCTTTTACACTCACGTAACAGTCACCAATACACACTCAGCTCTGCACACATAAAACTTTTTAAATCTTGAAGCCAGCAGTCAGAGGTGGTTTCCAGATGAAGTCCCTGTCTGCCCCATTGCTGGGATCACAGACTGATAAATCACTGGGTGAGCCCCCTGGCTAAGTAGCGGGAATATTACTTTAGCAAAGTTTGCTAATGGGGCAAAGGACCTTGTATTGTAATCCAGTGACATTTTCAACCTTCGGAGAACTTTTGTTGACATTCCCAAGTCCCTGGCTGCCATCCCAGCATGAAATAGTTTCTGTTCACATAATTCTCGTGTTTACCAGTCATGAAAAACTCTTGCTTTTTTTTTTTTTTAAATAAACTTTTTTTTTTTTTTTTGCAAGTGAAACTCTGTCTAAAAAAATATTGGCCCCAGGCATACAAGGTTTTGCATAAATTCATATGTGATGAATGGCTGATTTTAATGTTATTTGGGTATTTGTCAGAACCTAACAAATATACATGGTAATGGTGGTTCATAAACTTAAACATCTCAATATACCCTTTCTTCTGGAAATAAATTACGTTTGTTTGCCCTGCCTGGAGTCCTAAGGTAGCCGACATTAGGAATATTTTAAATGTGATCATCCATCCAGCATGTCTTTCAGGCGCCACGAAGATTAAATGAAAGAATCATAAGATGAAGGTCTTTAACTTTTAATCCTTTTACAATGAACCCTTAGATAGACATGTGGGCAGGGTGCCTTCTATGTGAGTAATAATGCCTCTGTTCCTCTTCACTAGGTTAATGAATACCCTAAATGTCCCAAGATCTGATTTTCTACCCCCCTCCCAAAACTATTGAAATTAGAGCAAAGAGACGGGCGGTAAAACGCACCGAGAGACGGCGAGGGAATGAATATGCATTCGGAGATACCGAACTAAGCGTTAGAGAAAGCAGGGCTGGCTCGTCTCAATGAAAGACCCACGGGTTTAAAATGATGAGCATGGATTCCCTCCGAGTTTTGGAGGAGAAATTAAAAAAAAAAAAAAAAAAGAGAGAGAGAGAGAGAGAGAGAGAGGTTCTTTGGCTCCAAGATAAATAAGGAAAAGGTTTTCTGCACTGTCAGGGAGCCTTTGAAGAACACGTGGAGGGTTTGTTTTCGCAGTTGGTATCTATGAGATACGAACCGTCGGCTCTCCCGGCACGTAAAAGTCAAACACGTCGCTAATTGGGCCGGGTCCCGACGGAGCCGCGGGACGCTTGCGGGTCCCGCGGGCCGGACCGGGCCGGGCCGGGCGGTTCCGCAGCGCCGCCGGGAGCGGGGGGCGGGCGGGGCGGCCCCGGGGGGCGGGCCGGGAGCGGGCGGCGGCGGGGCTCGGGCACCCCGCGGCAGTACGGGCGGCGCTCCGGGCTGCGGGACACGGCGCGGTGCTCCCGGCTGCGGGGCACGGCGCGGCGCTCCCCGGCTGCGGGGCACGGCGCGGCGCTCCCGGCTGCGGGGCACGGCGCAGCGCTCCCCGGCTGCCTGGGGAGAGGACGCTCGACAGAGGGGGTGCAGTCCCCGAGCCCCGCAGACCGGGCAGCCCGTCAGGGTGGCGATGGCCCGGCGCTGGCGGGAGCCCAAAGGGTTAACCGGGCCGGGCGGTGTGCGGAGCTGTCACAGGATCAGGCTAATAACGTGTCTGCGCTGAAACCCCCCAAAGCCCAGGGGTCAAGTTTCAGCAGTGTCCCACCACAATGGTAGGTGTGAAAGACACGTGTCCCGTTGTAAATGAAATGTCAAGCGGTTAAAAGAAGAATCCCCGAGCAGCTGCCACTGAGCTCGCCGGGGCTGCGCGGCCGCGGGAGCGGCTCCGCGGGACAGCGCAGCGCGGAGCGGGCGGACCCCCCCGCCGGCCGCCCCATCCCGCGGGGCCGGGCCCGCGGCGCTCCGGCCGTGTAGGTGCCGCAGAGCCCCGCTAACAGAGTCGTGAGCAGGTTCCCACCTCCCCCTGCCACCACGAAACGTCCCGCTGAGCGTGGAAAACGAGGAGGAGAGAGAAGAAAGCCCCCCCGACGACGGCCAAACCAAAAAGCAAACAGAATCCAAACGGCTCGTGTTTTAGTGGTTGACTTTAATTCTGCACTGCACTTTTACTACAAGGATATAAAGAATAAATAGCAGATACTCTTCATTTACATAGGATTAAGTCATTCAAACTGTTCTCTCTATTTACAATAACATTGTGCTCTAGGCGTTTATTCATTTTTATTTTAAATCTAAAGTCCGTAAGGAAAAAGAAGAAAACCCCCTCACAACACGCTTTCCGAATAATGGAAAATAGCTTTAAACGTTTTCTTATCAAAAAGCTTGGTTTGTATTTTTTATCCTTTTATTAAAAAAAAAAACCAACAAAAACCTACTTCGCCAAAGCGAAGCAACTTCTCTCTCGAATATAAATACAAAAAAAAAAAAAAAAAAAAAAAAAAAAAAAAAAAAAAGATACATTAGCAACGATCAGGGTAATAGTCTTGAAAATACAGTAGACGCTGATTATTTCACGTGTAATACTGACCTTTTAATAGTATATTAAACCGGTGCCATATATACACACAATATACATTCTCCTACACGTTACAGTGCATTACAACGTTAACCAGAAAGCAAATGTCTTTTATTTCTGTTGCAGCAAAGGTCCACGTGAGTCCGCTGGAGAAGGGGCGCGAAGGGAAGTGCCAGCCCTAGCAGGAGCACTTACACTCCGAAATGATGGGGTACTGGATGGGTATCCATGTGCATCTCTGCCCGCCCCGGCGCTGGCACCTCCACCTCAGGATCGTTAAATGCACGGACTTGGCAGGTTTGCAAACCATGCCTTCGGGGACTGAACAAGACCTTTTACTGTAGCAGCTGCCCACTTTGACATACCGGGGCCAAAAGCGGCTGCCGAGATCGTTCCACGTGTATAGGACCGGGCAGAAGGTCTGGGACCAAAGCCACATCTGCAGCTTCCTGCGCAGCTTCTTGCTCAGCCTGTGCTTCTTGCCCGGCTGCAGCCCGTCGTAGAACTCCAGCCCTTTGATTTCGCTGGGCATCGCTCCCGAGGGTCTCTGCCTGAGCAGCAAGTCCAGCTCAGCCAGATCGTCCACTCCGAGCCGGTCCTCGGGCAAAGAAACAGCCATAAAGTTGGGGTCGAAGTGTCCGCCCATGAGGTTCCTTAGCAAGGTCTCGTTAAGGTCCTTCTCCTTGGGGTCAAAGATAGGGTCCGGGTGCTCGATTAGATCCACCAAGGGCAGGTTGTCGCTGGGAGCCGGTCGGATGTGCAGATAGTGCTGGCAGGCGCCCTGCTCTAGCCGGAGACCCAGCAGAACCACCAAGGCGTATATAGTCACAAGGCAGTGGGAATGATCCATCCTTGGGAGACCGGTGGGGGGGAGGGAGAGGGGGGCTGGATTCACCAAACGGCAAGGGAAGAAGGTGCAAGCAAATACATCAGAAAACTTGTACGGGGATATCCAAAATAGCTCGTCTTTGAGGGGGATCACCTCCACTCGCCGCACCACCAGCAAAGACAGCCCCCTGATAAGCCCGGAGAACAAGCCCCCTGCGAACACTCTCTCTTGCAGGCTTCTCTATAAAATTTCTCCTGGTGGAGCCGCTCCAAAATTCTGCTGCTGCTGCTTCTTCTCGCCCTTCCCGGGAACGGGAGATGCCTCTTTTTGTTGCGAATCCTGCTTGCTGCTGCCGCTCCTCGTTGTCCGCCCGTGCGTGTGGAAGAAGTTGCTGCCGATTCTTCCTCCCCGCTCTTCTCCGCCGTTTGCAAAGCAGCCTCCTCAGCAGCAACAGCAGCCACGCACGTTGGCACCAGTTTGTCTGCTTTGCAAGGACCCAAAGCCTTTAAATTTCCTGCACTTTCAGCTTCATCTCCATGGAAACCACAGACTCTCTCCTAACCCACCCCACCCCCCTTAAAAAAAACCCACACACACAACACAACCCCCACTCCCACAAAAGTCCAGGAGAGCGCGGCTTCCCCCTTCCCACCGGCAGGCACCCTCTGCTGGGGAAGGCTGAGGCGGGAGCCGCCGCCTCCCCCCGCCCTCCGCACGCCGCCGCTCACGCGAGCCGCCGCGCCCCGGGAGATGCTGCCCTGCCCGGGGCAGCCGCCGGCAGCTCCGCCCGGCCGGGCGCCCGCTCCTCGGGCCGCCGTCGCCGGCTCCGGGCTCGGCCTCGCCCCGCCGCTGTGCCCGTGGGCGCGGAGCGCGGCCCCTCCCGCCCGCCCGGCGCAGGAGCGCGTTCGGGCCGCCCGCGGAGGGCAGCGGCTGTCCCGGCGGGCCGCCCGCGCCCTCCCGGCCCGGCCCGCGCTGCGCGGCCGCCGGGGGCCGCCCGCCCGGGCGCGCACATGGGCGCGGGGCGCGCCGCGGGGCCGCTGCGGCCGCTCTGCCCGCGGCCCCGGCGCCGCCGGCCACCTTCCCGGGCGGAGCGAGCCCTCTGCTGGCGGCGCCGCGCCGGGCCGGGGGCTGCCCGCGGGCGGGCCGGGGGGCGCCGGGACAGCGCGGAGCGGCGGGATGCCCTCGGCGCCGCGGAAATTTGGGATGAACCTCCCGCGCGTGTGAGCGCGGGCAGCGGCGGGCGCAGCACCGGGGGTGCCGCGGACTCTGCGCGCACCTCGGCGGCTGCGGCCGGGTTAGGACCCCCCGTACGGACCTGCGGTCCCCCGAGACGAGCCCTGGAGCTCGGCTCCCATGGCGGATGCTCCGGGAGACCGCCCGGCCCCGCTGCTCTCTGCGGAGCACTTGCTGAGCGATTTTCTAGGGACTTGGCTAAGACTTCTTCATCAGAAACGCAATTTCCAGTTATGCCCTCAGTCCATACAGGAAAGATGGAAAGTGCCTCAATGGCAAATACATAAAACAGTTTAAAATTTGATACTAAAGCCACTTTCATGGCAGAATTACTGTCTCACAAAGAGCACTTACACGGCGCGGCAGGCAGTATGGCTGTAAGGCTCTATTACGGTTTGAGTAAAATTTCCTGAAGTGCTTGAATCCCATTCCTGCAGGCTATTTAGGCACTTAGGAGCCCAAGTTTAATGGGACTGAAGCTAAGCCATTTCACCTAAATTATTTATACATTTGTTTAAATCTTAACTTTCAAATTTAGGTTCATTATGAAAGTAATACGTAGATCATATTACCAAGATTGGGTGTTTTTTATAAAAATTATATTTTTTCAACTATTTTCACTCCCAATTTTCAATTTAAAATAACTCTTGACTTTGTTTTATTCCAGAACATATAGCACATTTTATAAATAATACATAACTGAAAAAGCTACATGAAAAAGATGGAAAACTGACCTAAGGTCAACACTGTGAAAGAGCCTCACAGTGACACTTGCTGCTACAATGTCAGTCTAAGATCTGCTGGAGTTTTATTAAAACTTTTTTCACCTGCAAGTGGAGGTCTCTACCTTCACCCAGACCCTGATAAACCTTAATTGCTGAAATTTGGCATAAAAGTTGTCCCTGGATATAAGTGAGAAGCTATACCTCAGAAACAGAACAGAAGCAAAAATTCAGAAGTTACATCTAATGGCTTGTATTTATTTTTAATAATAAATTAAGTTTTACTCAGCTGGTATTTGAAACCAATTCTTTAACTAGTCTCTTAAGTCTAAAAAGCAAAGCTGATAAGGCCTATGTTCCATCTATCCCATGCCAGATGTTTAAGATTTCACGTTCAAAATTGTGACCCTAAGCAAGGACTGGAAGACGAGACCTTCTCCTCCTCAACTGAGTTACCTGTACGATGAAATGTTTCTGGAATGAGGCTCTGTAAGCCTCTGTGTCCCTCTTTAAGGCCCAGATCTGTTCTGAGCAGAGCAGGCTGGGGCTCAGTAATTCCTCCAGGTGCACTGGGCTCCTGGAGAGGCCGTGAAAGCTCGAGGGATGCAGAAGTGACAGAAGTCACTTGTGGCCCAAGAATTCCTTGGTGGGATGGCTGACAGAAGGACTGGGGAAGAGCTGCCAGGAACTCTGCCAGAGGCCTCTGGGTCAGAGAGAAAAGAAACTGGTTTATTCCAAGACTTGCTGAAAACAGCAGTGAATGAAACCTGAAGGTAAAGGTGATCCAGGGTCTGTGTACGATGCCAGCCCTTCCTGGGACAGGGAGAGGGGCCAGCAGCTCACAGAAGCCTTAGCGGGTTGCTCTACTGGCAATGGTGCATGAAGCAGAGTAGAACAACTCCCGTTGCCTCAGCTTTATTGGTTCTGGAGTGCTGTCAGCAGTAAAAATGTGTTTTTTCAGTAGACAAAGAAAATACAACCTTCAAGGCACACGGGAAGCCATCGTGGGCTAGAGTAAGATGCCACTTCTTCAGGGTCACATTGCTGATGAGGAGAGAAGAGGAATGCAGCCTGCATGGCTCTGGAGGCACAGCTCTGAAAACACATTATGTGAGCAGCTGACTTCAGTCCACCGCAGTGAGGATGCACAGAAACAATTCAGAATAGATTTGTTTTGTGATAAATCTACTAACAGAAAATGGCCTGGCCTACTTCACCCAACGCTGGGCTCAGGGACATCCCTCTGAATTCAGCCCATGGTATCAAATCAGCCTGGTCTGCAAGCAGTGGTCTCAGGCACCATGCATGCACCATCTAAAACATGGAAGGAATCTCACAGAAAGTAGTAAAACACTGCAAAACTGGCATGAAGAAGAACTATGCCAGGTGTGAATGGCACAGTTGTGCCTGCCTTAGGAGTGGAGGCTTCCTTAGAACTATTCTTGCTTCCCTTTACACTTAAAGATTAAGTCATGCTCTCATTGACTTTTGCTTCATTAAAAAAAAAAAAAACATTGGCATGAAACAATTGTTAAGGAAAGGAAGGGAAAACCAACAGCATAACCTAATGAGTCCTTTTCTCAGCTGTCATGCAAATTTTTCATATGGCTTTGGGCAGCACATTTCATAGCTCTGCCTTTCCTTTTCTGTAGAGCAGGAATGCTAATCCTTGAGTCTTTCATTGAAGTGTTGGAGAGTTTGATTAGATGCTACCAGTGTCAATGGAACAGTGCAGAGGGAAGAGTCTCCTGTTTTAATAAAATTGTAGAGGAAACTTGTGTTTGAAAGAGCAGACAACTGAATTTAAATCTCTTCAATTTTAGCCTTAGATCCTAGCAAGCTGATAGTTTCCTCTTCCTTTATATACCTATATATTTCTAAGGAACTCCTTTTCTACCTTTTTCTTAAAAACTGAATCCCTAAAGAAATTCTACAGGAGATGCACAGCTTGCAGCCATTTTACATAGTCCAAATATATCAGATGACAAATCTACATTATGAGCTATCAAGGGTCAGGTATGACCTTCCCAGGAATCCATGTACCACAGGTATAAAATCACCATTCCACCACTTTGAAACTACATTTTTAGTGTGGAAGGATTCAGGGAGATTCTGCAGGATTTTTGAAATGTGGTGTTTCTGTCTCTCTTTCCCTCATGAGGAAGGTACCTCATCTGTTTCCCTGCCCTTTCCTGATACACAGAATAAGGACTGTGCTGAGGATTACAACGTTAGCAGGTGATCAGCTGCTCTGAAGGAAAACAGTTGTGAATCAAAAACTTTGGAAAGTAAAACATATTTTGAGAGAGCTAAGTTCTACCTTGAAATCCCAACAGAATGGAGACAGGGAAGGATACATTTGGTCAAGAATCTGTATCTACAGTGATAAATAATATATAAATAATATATTTTGAAACTGAGCTCTGGGATGAATGTTTTATAGTGGAGTAAATCCTAACATGACTAATGCATTAAAACAATGAAGAAAAAAACAACAACAAAAAAGGAGATCCCACAAATAAAAAAAATATATATATTTCTTAGTCTTTTAAGTACAGTTATACATAGATATATCCATCACCTTAAAAAATGTCCTTAGAGAATTGCTGTATTTTTCTCATTACATGTCATTCTTCCTCCTAAAACACTGTGCCTCCTTGATTCTCAGCCCAATCTCCTCTTGCTTCTGCATTTTTCCTAAGGTATAGACTTTTGTCTTTAGACCAGAGCTTGTGCATTCATCTGCTGATAAACTGTTTATCTTAGCTTTTATGAGGGCGCCTTGCTGCAAGCCAGCCAGAGACAGGATCCTGGGTGTTTGTCTTTTTTTTAAAAGAGGGTCCGGGAAGTGACGGGTATTTATACCTCCCTTGGCTCTATATATCATGGGAGGTGGAACTCCACTGTCTCTGTTTCTTGCTTTTTCTCTCAGCAGTGTCTTCTGCTGTAAATCTGAATCTCTCAGAACAGTTTTCTTGGCTACAACTCCACTTGGAGGAATTAGTTTTAATTATTTAAATGGGTTTGCAACAGACGAAACCCAAAGTTCTTCTAAATCCTCCCCCTCCTCTACCCCACCTAAACATCCTACTTTTTGTGCCAAATCCTAACATCTCAGCAGTCAAGAGAAGAGACCATCGTCTCACAGTGTGCAGACCAATTCATTACAGACAGGGAGGCCAGTGGGAGAATTGGAAAAGATGAAACAGAAACCAAAGCATTTTTTATGTTAAAAATGACACTTATATTTACAAGCAATGGCTCCTGAAGGGGATTTGAATTTCCACACAGGCAACATTGTTTATCCAAACAAACTCCCTGTGGCAGCATATATTACATATATACACACATGGCAAGTAGGAATGTATTTATTCATTTTAGTCAGGCTGGTCATTAAGATAAACATCTATTGAGATAAACCAAGTTTTTACTATTCCTTTTTTATAAAACACTAAAGACAACTGAAGGACAAAGATTCAATGAAGTGAGAAGTACAGCAAGCCCCCAATCAAGCCCTGTGTGCATGGAGTGATTCATTGATGCCAGTTACTGAATAACCCTGATACATAACATTTCTCACCTCTGATATTTAAAAAGACCCTCTCGCTCTTTTAGCACCAATGGAGCCCTTGAAATGTTTTATTGCTAATTGTCTAATGCTTCATGATGAATGACTGCTTGACTGAAAATGACAACCCCTTTTCTCTCAACTACTTCATTTTCCTGGCTCCAGTGGGGGTGAAGAGGAAAAAATAAATCCAATTACATCATATTTAGCCCATTGGTTATGAATGAAGGAAAACTGAAACTTATTTTAAAAGTACTTCTATCAACTTAGTCCTGAGCCTACAGGTCCCCTGCACTCAGTAAATGTTGCCTCAGATCCTGGTATAAAATGTTCCAGGAGACTCACGGGTTTTGTGGAAGTACAAAGTCCAAGAGGCAGGATCTAATCCTGATCAGAGAGCCAGAGGGAACAGGATCCCAAATATATCTGACACAGAAATCCCAGACTAAATGAAAAATGGCTGCACATTATGCTCACAAGAACTATCCTGGGTACACTGGAATAAAAGAACAGAATTAAGCCTGTATATGAAATAACTCCTGACTAGGGTTTTGCCTCAGGAATTAATGCAGCAGCAGAAGGTCCCCCAAATTCAGAACCATTGCTTTATTAGAAATTCTTTAAATTTGCTCTGGCTAGAAAATGTGCAAGGATGAAGGAGCTTTAATAACTAGAAAAAGATTAAACTGCATGTCATTCCCCAGCATTTTGTATTATCACTCCTTTCCAGCTTCTTATGCTTTATCCCTTCAGGGAATCTGATCTCTTCAAAAAGAAGTAGATCACAATGATCAGCCAGAGTTGTGTGCACAGCATTCTCTCTGCAGCCACTACAAAATGTCCCAAGATACAAACCCACAGAGGCTGGGCTGGCTGTGAAAAGTTCTGTGTTCAATAGGAGAACTCAAATTTCTCAGAGAAACTTGTCCCTTCAGTGGCACATGGAATGATTTCCCCTTTCTCTCACAAATGATGAAACAGGCACACTCATGATGGTATGGTATTAATTCAGATGCAGAAACAGACATTTGTGTCTGAGACTGATTCCAAACCTGCTAATGTTCAGTAGGAATCTGGGATGTGTTTCTTTGGTTTGGGAGTTTCAAGTCTTTGCATCTGAAGGCAAAGGGACCCAGGCGAGTAAAATAATGAATCTAGGCTTCCCAGACACGGATCTGACATTTGCTCTCTCCCTCTGACTCAGGCTTTGACTGAGTTCAGGGATTAATTAGGCCATGCAAACGAGTTAGGTTCTCTCTTCTGGCAACCTGGTCACGTAGGGAACCCCCACCCCTCCCCTTCCCCACACTCTCCTTGCCCATAATGAAGCATGACTGTAGTAAAACAAGTCTTTTGATGGTGCCTCTTCTCATCACTTTCAAGACAAACAATGTCTCAGAAGCCCCCCAGCTGCTTTTATTTTTTTTATATCTACAGTTACATCTTGGGTGTGTTTACTCATCCTCATTAAATATGTTGTTCCCCTCCTCCCCTCCCCCTTTTTTTTAATATCCTTCCTTCATTGCAGTTTACACAAAACATCAATTACAGGATAGAGTTAAAAGCTTTTGGGTATTGAGCAACATCCCACAACGCCACAGTCTCTAAAAGAGAATTGACAAGGGGGTATAGGAGGGTACAGCAGGAATATGAGACAAAAAGTCCCACAGCACACAGAGAAGTCACAAATTACTGCTTTGCTTACAGCACAGCTTTGCTTATGTACAGGGAAGTTCCTCTAATACGCCTGAATAAGGACTTTGTGGGGTTTTTTAAAATAGAAAATATTAATAAGTGACTGTTATCCTCCTCCTCTGAACACAGATACTCGGAAAGACGAGGATGGCACAGGGAGAACAAACAACCCACCACAGGACTAAGAAGCTCGGCTTTCCTGCATAGACACGGGTCAGGATGATTTTCTTTCAAGTGTCACTGAAATAATGACACTTAACTGAGTATCTTTGCTGCCCTGCACGTGTCCCGAAGCCACATCATCTTTTGAAGTACTTGTTCTCTTATAAACACATCAGCAGTTCAATAACATGCCAGATACAACGGCACATATTTTGACTATTATTTTTTTACTCTTTTCATGTGTCTATGCATGTGCAATTGTTCCTATGCAGGAACAGCCTTCCCATTTCTCCCATTCTTGACAGAGTAGTGTTCCAGACACATGATCCTGTTCTGATTTACAAAAAGATCAGAATCAAACAAAAAAGAGCATTACACCGACCACTCTGAAAGTGCCACACGAGTTCTCTCTACTTTGAACGTGAAGGTTAACTTTGTTCAGCAAAATGAGCATTTCAACTCAAATATGAGGTATTGAAACAAACTCAGACAAGGGATTCAAGGAAGAGAGATGCCTTTGTAATACAGAAAGAAGCAAAAGGAAGAATGCTGCATCTAAATGCATTTAAAGCATCTCATAGCAGGGATGGCTTTTAAAGCCACTTTCACTTAAGAACTCCCCACTTTTCTCATCAAAAAAGAAGGTAGGGATAACCTTGCTCGGTGGACCGTAGCCTAAACTGCTCTCCCTAGGGAGACAGATACTGGAGTTTGCCTGTCTTGTGTGTGATCTCTTGAACAAACAAATAAATAAATAAATAGCAGCCTTCCCCGACGAGCCGAAGAGGGCCCTGGTGTGCTTAGGCTTAGGTCTTGCTTGGTGCTTACCACTGCAGGACCTGGAGGGAGCAGGGAGGGGGGCGAGGTGGGGGCAATCACCCTCCAACACCGAGAACTGTTTGTAAATTACCCTAAGCTTCCCTTAGTCATTATTCCATTAACTGCCACTTGGTAGATCTGTCAGTAACTAAGCTGGGACTTATTTGTAGAGAATCAGAGGCTATTTGCAGCACTAAGTGAGCCATGAGAGCGAAAGGGTTTGGGATTTATTTGTAATTACAGTCGGATTTTTTTCTTCTCCTTCTTGCTTGGACCCCACTGGTACTTTCATTCACATTCCCTAAGCTGAAGCTGGCGCCAGGATCATAGGCTGGCCCTGTGTTTATGTCATTGAGACTAGGACAATATTTCAGTGTGGAGCCAGACCGCAGGGATCCACTCTATAAAACCCTCACTAAAAATAGACAGCCGCCCTGCCCCCAGGCCCGCGGACCGCCGGCTCCCTGCGTGGAGCACAGCGCTGGGCTGGGCCCGGCTCAGCCCCGCCGGCCCCGGCTCAGCCCCGGCTCTGCCGACCTCGGCTCTGCCAGCCCCGGCTCTGCCAGCCCCGGCTCTGCCAGACCTCGGCTCTGCCAGCCCCCGGCTCTGCCAGCCCCGGCTCTGCCAGCCCCGGCTCTGCCAGCCCCCGGCTCTGCCAGCCCCGGCTCTGCCGACCTCGGCTCTGCCAGCCCCCGGCTCTGCTAGCCCCGGCTCTGCCAGCCCCGGCTCTGCCAGCCCTCGGCTCTGGCGACCTCGGCTCTGCCAGCCCCCGGCTCTGCCAGCCCTCGGCTCTGGCGACCTCGGCTCTGCCAGCTCCGGCTCTGCCAGCCCTGGCTCTGCCAGCTCCGGCTCTGCCAGCCCCCGGCTCTGCCAGCCCCGCTCAGCCAGCCCCCGGCTCTGCCAGCCCCGGCTCTGCCGACCTCGGCTCTGCCGGCCCCCGGCTCTGCCAGCCCCCGGCTCTGCCAGCCCCGGCTCTGCCGACCTCGGCTCTGCCAGCTCCGGCTCTGCCAGCCCCCGGCTCTGCCAGCCCCCGGCTCTGGCAGCCCTCGGCTCTGCCAGCCCCCGGCTCAGCCAGCCCCCGGCTCAGCCCCGGCTCTGCCGGCCCCCGGCCCGATCTGCCCTTCCCCGGCCGCTGTCCCGCTGAGCTCCCGGAGCCGGCGGAGCCACTCGGGCTGCGTCCGGCAGCATCCCGAGGGATCCTCTGCTCCCTGGCAGCTCCCTGAGAGTGGATGTGGTAGCTCGAGGTGCCCGGCCTCCCCTTGCCCGGACCCTGCTTTTCAGCAGTCCCTGAGCAGCCCTGTAACACCTCTGCTCAGGCTGCAGCACCCGGCTATGAGTTATCCTAAAATCCCAATAGCTGTAACTGGGAGAGCAAGAGACACCTGAAAATATCAGTGCTTGGGGACCCCTCTCCCTCTTGTACAGAGAGACCCCAGTAGGACAAAACTGGGTCAAAGATTTCACCTCTGTCTGCTAAATCTTTCCTGCAGCAAATTAAAACAAGAGCTGAACGTTTCCATCTCATAGCTGTCAGTTTTATTCAGAAGCATGAACCGGGGCAAATCATCAGCCTTTTCAATGCCAGTGGTGCATGATCTCTCAGCTTGGAAGGATAAATGCAAATTGTAGAATGCTCATTCTGATTAGTTCAACAGCTATACCAGATAAGATACAAGGCACTTAATGCACAGATTTTAAAGGTAAGAGCCTGAACCTGCAGCTTAGATCCTGACATTGGAAGGGGTTTAATTCAAGAAGCCTGTCAAGTGACAGAAAAACCTCACATGCATTTTAATGGGCAACAGAGCCTTCCAAAAGACAGCTACAAAGAGCAATCGAGCCTCTCGATTCCCTTAGATCCTGTTTGCCTAGCTGATGAAAAAACAGCAGATGGGAGTGAGCATGCTTGTACACACATCCCGAGCAGGGATGCTGCCAGTGAATGTCCAAGAGGAACAAACTCCTCAGAACAGCTTCCTGTCACTGAACCACTGTCCCAGCATAGGTCCTGTTTATCAAATCAGTAAGATCCTGATGTGCTCAAACCAGTGGCAAGAGGGAAAAAGCAGATTTGATTGGCTAGAGGAGCCCATCTCACCCTCTCTCCCAAGGCCCAGGACAATCTGACTGTTCTCCACCTGGGCTGCATGGCTTATTGCTGATAGAGGTGCAGCCAGTCACCAGCAGAACTGAAGAGATGGTTGCACAAATCTATGATAGAACTGAAAACAGCTCTGAAATCCCTGTCAGTGCTTTAAAATCCTGCAGTGCCACATGCCGCTGCTCATAATGAAGGTTGACTTTGATTTGGTTGGTTTAAATGAAATCATTCACTAGACAAAGAAGCCATTTCGTACAAGGAGATAAGGCTATTGTAATAATGGACTGAGAATGCTGGAAAAGGCTGCTTTGAAAAGTTTCAAAACATCACTAAACTTGTATACAGTGGTATACAAGGACAGCTGTAGTGTTGTAAAGAGATTTATTTTCAGAGCCATTGGTAAGATAATCCAACAGATTCCATGCAAACCAGTCCATTTTCTGCACCATGCTATGGGTAATCAGTGTTTGCTCAGTGATTGTTCTGCTGGGTTCAGCTCCCTCAGGTCCTTCTGCCACCTGCTCTTCCAGTGAAATGTGTCAGGTGAGTGTCAGTGCAGCGTAACCAGGATCCCTCTGCAGGGATCCTGGGCATGTGCTGAACAGCAGGTCAGGGTGTGCATTCTTGATCATCTCTACAGACAGCATAGACAAAAGTTGAGAACATAAAAGGAAGTAAAGCAGCAAATCAGCTTGCCCAAAGTCACAGAACAGCACAACCAAGAAGAGGACGAGTTCCTATCCTTTGTAGAGTATCATGTTGGCAGGGATAGACCATAAGGCCTCAGGGATTTTATGGCATATTCTGATTTCATTACAGTGGAAGTTACTCATCAATTAGAAATCTAATTGTTGCCTTTGTAATACTTCTCACTATTTTATCTCTGCTTTGCAAATACCCACTCTGGGGATAGAGGACCTTCAACTACCTTTAGTCAAAAGTGTGGTATAGTTAGGAAGGAAGCTGAACCATCTTGGTGTGGAGGAAGCACATTTTTGATACTGGACCATGTTCTGTCATGGGCCATTATTGTTTGAGAAGCAGCCCTGAATTGTTCTCACACTTCATGCTACAGCTTTTCATTATTTGAGCAAGTGCCATTTGTTCCTCTCACTTCTTTCTACAGTCAGTGTGTGGACTGCTTTTTCACCTCTGTGCTGGTGCGGGCACACCTGACAGTGTGAAATATATATATTATATACAGTGAAAGGAAACTGTTGCAGAAACAGGACTCCCTGATTTGTTACAGTAATTAGAGGATCTGACTCAAGCAGAAGATTGCGGGAAGATAAAGGCAGCACTTGCAGGAAGTGAACATCACCACAGCAAAATGAATTCTCACCCTGGATTCTGCCACGAATCCCAGTGCAGTAGCATGAAAGCAACTGAAAACTTTCCACAGATGGCCACTTAATGTCTGTGTCTCATTTTCAACAACACTTCAGCTATGCAGCCTCACTCGGGCTCCATTCATAGCAGGGCGTGCATTCACAACAGCTGCAGTGCAAACCAACTGGAACTGGGCTTTGAACACAGAAAGTCCTGGTATGAAATACCAGCTCTTAGGTGGTTTGAATAAGCACAGCCACAATTAGGGGACACTTGATAACTTTGACTGGAGACCATCTATGTCTTGGTTCTCCAGCCACAAAACAACATCACACCCATGATGATCAAGGGAGTATTAAAAAAAGATATCCTTTGAAAGATTTATTATTTATTTTATCATAGTACCTAAAAGCTTGAATGTGGACCAGCCAGGTTTGGTGTTGTGAAAATGTGTAAGAAAAAGGCATCCTTGCTCCCACAAAAAATTTATAGCTGAAGTCAAACTTTTGAGGTAGCAGATGGCAGGACAGAAGGTAGAGAATGAAACAGAACCATCTTCTGGTTTGCCTCAGCACACCTGTACCTCAGCACCTATGCTATTTTTTTTTCCCAGATAAAACAGGAAAAAAGCCTTTTAAAAGAAGGCTTAAAAACAGATCCTGTGATATGACCCAGGAGAAACTTCTGCACAGCCTCTGCATGAGGCTATACAGACTGTGCTCCCTACATTTTGATGAACACAGTCTCTTTCAAAAAGTTAGTGCTGTGAACTGCCAGAGAATTTAGAAGTTTTAAATAATGCTGAGAGCTGGAGGGGCTGTCTCCACACAGAAATGGTACCATAGTAAGAGGTAAAAATACCTGTCTACACATACTATAGAAAGACCCAGTGATTTGAGTTTTCCACATAACCCCAAACAAAGTGTCTATTATAGTTATTTGTTTACTCTTTGTCTGCTGCTTGGCCACCCTGGTCAGATGTCAGAGGCCACTATCTCTGTGGCCCTAAGCACAGGGATTGCTCCCATCACAATCACTTTATTGTGTGATGGCTTTCTCAGCTAATTTGAAAGGCAATCATTTATCTTAATCTTAATAGAAAGGTTGTTCTGAATCTGCAGATCTCTGCAAAGGATACAGGAATTTAGCAATCATCTGGATTTTGTAAATATTTTCAAAGTATTGCAGGTATCTGTTGTGGGAGCAATCTGTGGATTCTCTTGGAAAGTTTATGGGAATGTATTCTTTCAAATCATTACCCAGCCTTTCTCCCTGCCCTCTACCATTTCGGGAGTGCATATACAGTTCTCTCTTTTCCTTGGCATCTGGACAACTCTTCTACTGTCACTGCCCTGGAGTCCTCAGCTGGCATAAGAATTCCAAAATAAATGAGCGTGTTGTAATCAGGAGAAAAATATTGTGTCCTTGTGGTGTTGATGTTTTTGCAGCTCAGCTTCTCAATGGCCACCACAAAATATTTCTTTACAAAAATATGCCTGCACTGATAACTGGCAGGCCCTCTTTGAATAGACATTTAGCTACTTAGGTGCTCACTGCTGCCAACAATGTTCAGTTGATGAACCAGGAAAGAAGGGGCACCTTGACATGCAGCACATGGTGGCAGCAGGACAGTGGGCTTTGTGGCCAGCCCTTTACTGCACATCTGCTGGTCAAGAGGTTTTGGAGAGGTTCTGTAAAACCCAAAACCTAATATACGAGTAACATTGCAGCAGAATGTTTTTAAAGACTCAATGATACTGACTAAGTATCTCCTAAGTTTAAGCATATTTCGAGAAACCACATAAACGAAATAAGCCTCAGCACATAATTTATAAACCTGCCCACAGGCAACTGAAGAAGAGCATGAGCCAATACTCAAACCCAGCACGGAAGTACTTAAAGGTGTGGTGCTGTGTAGAGTCACACAGCCCGGGGGAACGCAGTACGCAGAGAACTCAAAGGGCAAGGATGGGATTTTTAAAGAGCTCGTTGTTGGATCAGCTCTGCCACTTTCCCTCCTGCCAAGCTGCATCCAAAAAGGCAGGTCTTACCTTTGCTCATCTCCCAGCACCAGCACTCCTAGTGGAGCCACTCGACTTCCAGCATCCATCACTTCTTCCAAATAGTGAAGTTCTGTCCCAGTTTTCAACAGAAGTGGATGCAAAAAGTCCCGATTTATTTATTTTGTAGCCTCACTGTTCTTACATGTGTTTTTGCCTGCCCCCATCAATTCCTACCAAAACAACCTTCACAGTATGTTAACTTGCACTTTCAGTCTGTGCCTTCTTGCCAGCCTTGAGGGCACAGAGTAGAACCAGAGCTATGTATTTGTCAGGCTGGAAGATTTAAGTCAGTCTCAGACTTCCAATAGTTTTCCAATGTCCTTTCCAGAGGTCTCAGTGGATTGACAAATCAAAAATTGGAGAAAAGTTTGCACAGAGAGCTGGAGGAGATGCTCCCACACCTGAGTGGGCACTGCACAGACACAAGGTCACCATCTGGGCAACTGTCCCTGCTGAGGGATGACAACCTGACTGAGCAGAGAGCCCTGTCGTGCCTCAAACTGGGGCAGCAGCAGAAAGGCATTGGTGCACTACAGCTCTGGGCTCTCTGCACCCTCCAGAGGCCTCTGGTCATCAGGACGGGTACACAAAGGCCACAGAGGAAGAGCTGCAGCCTGACTAAACCATTTTTTCCACAGCTGTCGATTTTTATAACAAAAGGGCAGAGACTGTGTGTTATGAAAGTTCACAGAATATGAAGCTAAAAATAAATCGCAAAGCATCACATGGAGACTAAAACTATGCCTCACTTTGGTGGTTGCTAACACGTTGGATATTCAGAGAGGTTAACAATGTAGACCAAAACAATTCCTGTATGGATTAAAGCACAAGAGATACTAAATGTCACACCAGCAGTGCTGGCTAAATTGTGCTTAAAACACATCCCATACAGTGGGATGGGGACACTTGGTTCTTTCCACACAGATTTCACATTGAAGAGTGCAAAGGACAAATCAGTATTCAGCAGGGTTCTCCAAAAGTTAACTGTACTCTCTGTTTCACTCCAAAGTGCTCCAGTACCCTGACACTGGGGTTCAGAAGGGAATTTCTTGTCCATGTTAGGACACCTCTATTGGACTGAACAGGATGTGAACTAATAGCTCTTAGTCACCTTCTGGTTAAGTGAACTAGAAAGGGTTGCCTAAGTATCTTGCTCTAAGGTATGATTTCCATCCCTTGAATCATTCTTATAAATCCTTACTGATCCTTTTGAACCTTTCTGAAGTCTTCACTTCCAGAACAGGATGAAATACTTTACTACCTGCATCAATATGCATTAATAGGGATCTGTATGTGGTAAATCTGGTCATTTGGCAAAGAATTGAAGTTAAAATAATTGGTTAAACCACATATGGAAGAGACATCTAGCAAGAAAAACACCAGGAAAAGACATTAATTCTATACTTCAAATGAGATTTTTAACATGAAAACGGAAAACTAGATTATTGTCTACTTGGATTGTAATCAGGTAGCTGAGGCTCATGACAGTTATACTCTCTCACTGAAATGAATCTTCAGTTTGTTTTTAAAATTAGTTGCCAAAACTAAAATACCTTTTCCCCAACACTGATGGAACTGATTTTTTTCTGTAAATTGATTGTCTCTGAAACAATACCTCTCCCATCAGCTTGCACATCCCAACAGTGCAGATCAAATTTACTCCATACTTAATCCAAAGTGAAAGCTATCATCACATGGTAAAGGATATTCTATCCATAAATGGTAACTATGGCATCTTAAATGTCATTTCATTAAATGATTTTAACAATGCAATACTGGATGCAACCTCTGCAGGATGTAAGACACCAGTGCATGAGATAATTTCCTTTTGAGCTGCTCTGTTTTCTGATGTTATGGGACTTTGCAGATTGATTTTAAGGAGGAATATTACCATAAAACACCCAGCTGAGGAAATGTGCTGTTAGAGGCTTGTTGCATTAAGCCTTTTATTTTATCAACATTGTTACCCAAGTCCTACCTTGACAGATGCAGATACAAGAACTGTGGTCTTTGGCTAAGTCCAGAACTGTCTGCATCAAAAGCCAATATAAATTTGAACAAGCAATACAGTTTCAGCAGCCTCATCCTTTGAAAACCTTGGGACCCAAACCAGCACAAAGCTCAACCAGAAATTGTTACCATCTGAGTTTACGCAGCTCCATCTCTTTTCAAGTACCATGGATTAATGTTGGGGGAAAGTCAATAGTACTAAATTCACCCTGAATGCTAAACCCACGGATTGCCGTGGCGTTAGGGGCCAGGATGAGCTCGGCCTGCTGTGGCTATGGCCATCTAATTCAATTAACATTTACGTTCTAAAAAAACCCGCCCCATTTGCAAATCCTAAGTAATATGGTAAATATGGAACAAATTATCAGCAACAGCAGGGGAGATTTAAAATATGCATCTTGAGTTTGGAGTCACTCAGGAACCTGCGGTGATGCAATCACTCAAACAGAGCGATCTTTATGAGTTTAGCTTTGCCAAGAATCCCTGTGCTAACCATCTTCCCGAGCCTGGGTGACACACAGCTGCCAAAACTCATCCACTAACAACAGTGCCTGCAAGTTTTCGCACATCAGTTGTTTCCCAGTGACTTGGAACGGTGCTTTCTCACCGCTTTTTAGCGGAAAACCTTTTCAGCCCAGGGCAGCACAGAGAGTCCTGCAGAGAGCTGAAGGCTGGCGGTGATGGCTGCAGGGGGTCCAGGGCTGTGTTTGAGGCTGTGTGTGGCGCCCGGGGCCGCTGTCCCGTCCCACCGGAGCCACGGCCAGCGCTCCCCTCAGAGCCCACCGCGGGGCGGCCGCCGATGGCGCTGCATGCCCGGGGCAGGGACGCGCCGGGCCTCGGGCAGGGCTGCGGGGAGGCCCACGGGGTTCGGATCCCCCTCGCGTGTGGTGTTTCTGGGGATCTCCTCTCGTGTGGGGTTTCGGGGGATCTCCCTCCCATGTGGGGTTCGGATCCCCCTCGCCTGTGGGGTTCGGATCCCCCTCCCGTGTGGGGTTCGGATCCCCCTCGCGTGTGGGGTTCGGATCCCCCTCCCGTGTGGGGTTTCGGGGATCCCCCTCCCGTGTGGGGTTTTTGGGGATCCCCCTCCCGTGTGGGGTTTCGGGGATCCCCTCCCGTGTGGGCTTTCTGGGGATCCCCTCCCGTGTGGGTTTTCTGGGGATCCCCGCCTCAGGCGCTCCCCTGAGGGCCGCCCCTCTCCCGCGGGACCGCCCCGGCCCAGCGCTGGCCAGGAGGGGGCGCGGCGGCGCCCGCGGGCCGCCATGTTGTGCGGGCATGAGGGGACACGGGCGGGCCGGGCCGGGCCGGCGACACCGGGGACATCGGGGCAGCGACCCTCGAACTGTCCCCACGCTGAGCGTGGCACAGGCAGTGACCCCCGGGCTGTCCCACGCCACTCACAGAGCAGATCCCGGGCTGTGACACAGGTGGGACATCGGGGCAGCGAAGGGCGGGCTCGGCCCGTGCCCGGTACCGAGCCCCAGCCGAGCCTCCTCAGGACAAAGCTCTGTCCCCCTGCCGCAGGCTCGGTCACCGCAGCGGCATCACCGGCTCCGGGCTGCCGAGGTGTAAAGCTGGTGTAAAGCTGTGCAGCTCTTAGAGCTGACCCGGCGGGCGTCACTGAAGCTAATTAGAGCACACTGACTTAGGCTGGGAAATATATCTTTGTATTTCAAAGAAAAGTAAGTGTTGCCAGGGGTGTCACGCTGGCACAGAGGGCGATGTGGTGATTTATGATAAGCCAGGATGGACTCTCCGGGCAAACCAGCAGTAAGTCAGGCGGACAGCGCTGCTGAGCTTCGCTGCCCGTGTTGCGGGAGAGGTCTGCAGTGCTGAGCATCAAAACTGGGCATCACCCTGCCAGGGGTTTTGTACAATTCCCTTCTCCGGGTATCCAGGAGAGGGTACGGTGCTCGGCTTTGCAGTTGTGTGCGGGGTTTGGCCCATGGCACAGTCAGGTCTGTGGAGCCAGCGTGACTCAGGACAGGCTGTGCAGAACCAGCTGCGGGCACAGGGACCACAAACACGCGTGAGGTGCAGGTTTGCATCCTGCCGAAGTGAAGCTGAGAAAGCGTGCGGGGCTGCATCCAGCTCTCTAAGGCAGGACGAGCAGTCGGCGTGGCTTTACAATGTACCTGAACCAGCGGCTGCAGCTGAGTGTGGGTTTGCGCTCAGTGCATCTTACATCTGGAGACAAGCGGCGTGCGGCTCGTGTGCTGGAGCCGGGCCAGGGTTAAGCCCCAGTAGTCGGAGCTGGATCCCTGGTAGCACTCGTGATGGGAGGTCAGGCGCAATGAATGAGCCCTAGTAGTTTGAGAAGGAACACACCAGCACCTCTCCTGATGGGAGGTCAGGCGCAGTGAGCAGGAGGGCCCCCCTCGTGCTGGCAGCTCCGTTCCAGTGTTTGGCTGGGCTCCAGAAGATTAAAATAGAGCCTTAGACTGTCCCCTCGGCAGCACTGGCAGCCAGAGCCCTGACAATCCTGGGGTTGTACTCAAACGTGAGTCCCTTGGGAGCGTGGGCTTTACCTTAACAGCTGAGGCACTGAGTAGGTCGGAGCAGGCAGGGTTGTTGCTCTTGTGACTCAGACTTGAGGAAGAGAGGGATCAGGATGGAGCCACGAGAGAGCAGGGGATCAGGACCGAACTGCAAGGCACAGAAGGGGGAAAGAAGCAAGTGTGCCCCAGAAGAAAGCCTGGAAAAAAAAAATCCTTGTTCTGCTGTGTCTGGGTTCAAAGCATGTGTAGCCATGTGAATTAGGTGTTCTACTGTTTGAGCCTGAGTTCTGTTTTAGCTCCTTTCTATAACCATTTCAGGAAAAGAGAAGATTTTCCTTTCTCAAATGTTCAAAAAAGCAATATGGGAAAAGACAAAGGCCATGCAGGTTCTCCTGAAGAGCCCCCACATAGGTGGAAAAATCTGTGGTCCAGAAATGATCAAGGCTGAGGGGAACAGGAGTCACATTCCTGGGTGATTTTCAACAAAATGCCCAATTTTCAGAAGTGAGGGGCAGTCCCAAGTACCACTAAAATCAGCAGCAGTGGCAGATATTTATGTTTCTTGGTGTTAAGAGTGTTTCAACTCTTATAGAATTATTTATCACCACTTAAGGCATCCATACTTGAAATATTTTGCCAGACAAAACATTTTGACATTGCCTTTTCCTCCCTGAGAATTAAAATTTGGTTGAAATTTTGAAAGAATCTATCTTGAAAATATCACATTGATTCAGTAAAAAAAATGCTGACATCACCAAATTCAGTGATTTTGATATGCCAAGAAGAAGCATGTATATCTACTGGTATTAAAGGCTGTTTGTCTTTGAATTTCTTTTATAAAAAAATGCTGCTCCATTTATTATTATTATTATTATTATTATTATTATTATTATTATTATTATTATTATTATTATTATTATTATTATTATTATTATTTCTGTGATTGAGTGTGTGTGTGAGCAGAGAGTGGATGATTCTACCTGATTGTTTGTGGTATAATAAAGATGAACTGGACTGTCAGAATAAAAAAGTGTTACTCTCACTGGTAAAAAAAGAAGTCCTAATGATTAATTAGGACCAATTAATTAATGTTTATTAATTAAAAACTTTAAGGAAATAGAAACACTTTTTTAGGCTTTTGCTAAAATATATATTTGTTTGAAGAGATTGATTGAAAAAAGCAGATTGGGGAGGAGAAGAGAAGTCTGGGGAAGAAAACAGTGAAGCTTATAAATGAAGATTTTTTGTGCATTTTCAAAACAAACAAAAACCCCAAATAAAACCCAAAGCTTTTATTTAAAGACAGAATGAAAAAATAAGTTAATAGTTTGCTCAGAGAGATGAGAGTTTCTATAGGTCAGTACACTGGAGTGGAACAGTGAAATGGGTATCTTTTGCTGTCAGGAGAGCGAGTCAGAAACATGCCCAGCAAAGTTTGTGACTTCTTTGCAGTTGGTTTCAAAGCTTTTGAGTAGAACAGCAGAGAACACAGAGGCAGGTACAGAACAGCGCCGTCCTTCATGGCAGACGTGTTGGAAACGTCTGGAGAGCTGCACTGCTTCCTCACTGATCTTCTGAGAGACAGGGAAAGCTCAGCTCAGGGCAAGCAAAACATACAAACAACCAGGCTCCAAAAATGCGTGGTACATGCAGAATGCACCAGAGGAACTGAAGCTCATGCACACAGAAATCCTGTTTTGTCCTGCAGTGTTTTCCCCAGTTAATTTCTTAGGTGGCTGCACATGACTAATTACTTGCACTTGGGTTTTTTTCTTTTACTGACTTAGTAAATGCGGTACCAATCTTAATGTTTTGGAATTAAAAATCAAGGTACTGGAAATGACAGACACGTTTTATCTTACATTTTGAGAATTATTTTGCTCCCCCGCATAACTCCACTTTAGCTGTGTTTTGGTTAAAATATTTTCTCTGGGTGAAAATACCCAACATGAGTCCAGTGGCACGCTGTTATTTTTGAAGCTTGCATTGAGTTGGGATGTCACAGCTGAAATACAGACCGTGGTCACCGTGGGCATTGCCACCTGTACTGTGCACAGGCTGTGGATGATGATGCTGGGAGGATTCTAACTGGGAAATTGTGTCCCTGCTCTGCTGCAGGCTGTGTGACCTTGCCCATGTCACTCCAGTTGTGGCATCATCTGTTAAAATGCATTTAGCAACCTGTCTGTCTGTGAAAGCAGGTAAACTGTGACCCAGAGTACAAGAATATGTGAAAGAAACTCCATTTCTGACAAGAATATGTGAAAAAACCTCCATTTCTGTTGTCTTTTATGGCAGGGTATTTTCACCCACAAACCTGGAAGCCATGCCTATTTCATTCAGGTTTCTGAATTAAAATAAAGATTTGGAGACCAGATTTG
Source organism: Prinia subflava (assembly GCF_021018805.1). Classification (NCBI taxonomy): domain Eukaryota; kingdom Metazoa; phylum Chordata; class Aves; order Passeriformes; family Cisticolidae; genus Prinia; species Prinia subflava. The sequence continues at coordinate 15,518,034 of NC_086258.1, forward strand.
AAAACTTGGCCTTAGAAAAAGTCACTTTCCAATAAAAATAAAGGAATTCAGGAAGAAACACGAACTGTGTTCAGATTTCCAGGGATTGTAAAGTTCACATATGGGGGTACTTGATGATGGTCAAACAGAATATTTTTCAAGAAATACTGTTTAAAGATTATGCACAAGTGCAAGTGGTATTTAGGATCATGTGAGTGTACACACCAGCATTTCTTTGTTAATGAGGGAGAAGACTTGAAGTGCATAATTGCAAAAGATCACAGGAGTGGTAAGAATGCAAGAGCAATTCAAGTCTTCTAAATCTTGAAAGAGCTGAGTTTCAATGATATTAGATCAAACAAAAGAATCTATGTTAAGAACATTTTTATGACAATGATTCACTTGAATAACTTTCTTTTACTAACCAATCTTTTTTTTTCTAAAATAGTATTTAATATCTGAAGTTATAAAAAATATCTGTAGTCCTGAAAATTATTTTTATTGTCTATTTTATGTACTATTCATGCCTCTTTCAGGAATTATTAAAGAAGCGTGAGTCATACGGCACTCATTTACTCTTGGCTCGTGGCCATCCTCAATATATGTTTTGATTTTTTCAAGCCATTCACAGGTACATATGCATGAAAATATTGTTGTGTCTGTCCCAAGCTCACAGTTAGCACAGCATACATTGTTCATCGAGATATTTACAAAGTTTTAGAGCACATAAAATTGTGCGTTATTTTGTACCAAAATTTAAACTTTAACATACGCTTGGTTGCATATATAGAAACAAGTTACAATAAAAATCTGAACAAAGACAACCAATAAACAGCCAAATTGCTATGTACAAACAAGGCAGGAAGCAATTAAACACTGCCTCACACATTTCACTTAAATTACTTTTTCTCGGAGGGGAAAAAACAAACAACCCCTCTTCCCCTCCCCCAAGTCCCCAATAACCCTATGAAGTGTTTGTTTTTTTCAGCAAAATAATTGGAACTCCCATTACATTCAGAGGGGGATTCATTTGCATAACATGGGAGAGAATTTTGGTCCCTATTATAAGGAGCAACAGTGAATTATGCAGAGAGGGCTTCCCCCAGCACAGCTGGTGTCACACAGCCTGGCGGGCTCCCTCCCTGAGCCTGGCTCTAGCAATCCCTGTGACCTCCAGGGGAATATTCTGAAATTAAACCCCTTGTGTCTCCCTTACACACATCATTTTTCACACCAGCATAAATGTGTTGGTTTCATGATGCCTCCACTGGTCAGGTCTCAGGTGACACGGAGCTGTGTCAGGGTGTGCTGGTCTGTACATGGGCTGTACCTGAGCCAGCATCAGTGGAACTACTCCTGATTTACACTGGTGCAAAAGAACCTGGAGTGAGGCCCGAGGACAACAGGACTGTCCCCAAACAGAGCTTTACATGAAGTAAACCACAAAAGGTCTGTGCGTTCAGTTTCAAATCTGCTTAATAACTTACTGCAGTTCACAGTACCAAGGTAGATTAGTGCCACACCAACTTCTCCAAGGTCAGATCAGTTTCACGTAGCTTTTCCAAGAAAGAAAATGAAGATAACAATAAACATAAGAAGTTTGTTCCTAGTTTTTTGAAAAGCTGCACAGGTGGTTTTCTGTAGCCTAGTGACAGCCAGGCTTAGTGACACATTCCCGTGTTATGTGCTGACTGCTGTGGAGGCTGAATCTTGCCCGGGGCGCTGTGGTGTGAAAAGGCTGAGGAAGTCCCAGCCTGGCTCTTACTCACCCCAAACCCAGGCTGGGAAGCAGCGGCTGGGTCAGAGCTCCCAGACACTGAGGAGAGGTGACCTCCCCAGCACCAGCAAGGGTGGAGGGGCTGCTGCAGAGCCCCAGCAGAGCCAGATTGCCCCTCCTGTGTCTGCAGAATGTCCAAGCCAAGGGAGGCTCTGGGGCTGCTCCAGGGAGGGCGGGTGCCCTGCTGGCCCTGCCAGCTCCGCTGTGCCAGGCTCTGCCCCAGGGAATGCTGCCCCACCTGTCTGCACAGAATGTATGGGGCCAGCAGCTCCCCTTCGCACTTCTGGGCAGCATTCAGCCTTGTGAATTCCACTTCATGCAATCAAAAGATAAATTATACTTACAAATAAAGCATTCTAGTTACTTTTTGTTTTTCTGTAGTGGAAAAATCAGAGACCCAACCTGATGAAATCTCCATTGTCTGAAAATTCAGGGCCTGTTTACTAAAAATACTTTTTGCTGATGGCAAAGTTCAACACCTTAGAGAAATTCAGAGTAAGTTTCCAAGCTGTGTACCCTATTTTCAAATACACTATACCCTTGTTGTTTGTAAGGCTGTATTGAAATTTTACATAACAGTCACAAGCCGTGCATTTAAACACCTTAAAAGAGTTGACCAGCAACTTAATGCATTTCTTTATACCATGGAGAATTTAAAGATGCACCATCTCTTCCCAAAACACATGAATATTCAGGATAAAATATTCCATCTCCCCTCTCCCTGCTTTCTAGAAAGGTCCAGCAGCAGGAGCAGATAAGAGATTTTTACATCTTTGTCTCACCAGCAGTGTGTGCCTCTCTGCTGGAGATTTTGCTGCTTCTTGCTCTCATTGTTCCTGATGAGCCAAAGCAAAGTGAAGTGGATTTCATTTAGGAACATCTTGTTTTATCTCATCACTTCCTGCAAAAACATATGGCCTCAGTGTACGGTTATTTTATCCTTTAGTAGTTTTATGGCAGTTTTCTTTAGAGGCAAAACAGACTAGGAGAGCCCATGAGAAGTGCTGGACACTGGAAAACTGTCAATTATTTTGGTTCTGCATAGGAGAATTGTCAATTATTTTGGTTCTGCTTGCCTCTCCCTGGTAAAAAGCCTTCTGCTAATAAACAAAATGTAAAGTAACCAGCTGTGAGTGCCCTCAGTGACAGTCAGACGTCTCTGCTTGGCTCTGTGGTGAGCCAGGCTTTCCCCATCCCCAGTTCCATACAATGTGTGCCCTTCTAGCTGCAAATGGGCACTGACACTGCTGCTCCCCCTGCATCTTCTCACCCACAGGAATTTCTGGTGTGGGTCTCATCCAAACCCTGTGGGAGTGAATGGAAGTCTTTCCATCCTCACTTTGGATCAGGTAATGAATGAGTGTTTTTGGTGCAAAAAGTGAACTTCCTGCTCCCAAAAAGAGAAGTTACATTTGTAAATCCCTTATAGAAAATTTTTGCCCTTCCTATCACTGCAAAGACTCTTCTTGGCTTCCACATACTGACCAAGCATAAAATAGTGAATAACATTTTTGAATTTATGGATTGAGTTCACAGGGATTTTAATAGCACTGGGGTTATGGAAGTGCTATTTTAATAAGGATCACAGATCATGGGCCCAAATCCTTACCTTTACCTCAAGGACTTGTAAACTCAACTATTTAACTCAAATCTCTTTATTGGGGGCCTTAGAATGTATCCACCTGGAGGCTGGAAAACTGAAAGGTAGAAGGCTGCACAAACACGGAGTGAGGGAATTTAACCAGCAGGAATGTGGCCTATAAAATTAAACTTCAAGAACTGTTTAAGAAAATTAAAGCTTGTGCAACAGCTGGGGTTTCTCTACACATTAGTTCATTTCTTCGTGACTCCAGTGTTATGGTTCTTATTAATATAGATTTAATTTTTGAGATCATCTTCTCTAGTGCTCCAAGGCTCATTGTGATTGCCAAGGACAAAATCCTGACTCACTGTAACTTGTCTTTACACAATACAGCAAGATACCAACCTCCTTATCATATTAGTATTTCTTTGTGACCCAAAGAAAAAAATCTTAGATTCAAACTGCACCCCAAACTTCCCTCATCTGAATTGCCAGAATATCCCAGCTTCAGACATGGTGATCAAGTACCCCTGGAGTTTATGGTGAATATTCAGGAATAAAAATAGGGGTGTTTCTTTCCAATGAGTGTGTGAGAGTGATGCCAACACAACAAAATGTGCTCTTGTGTAGTGGGGAGAAGAAAAGAAAAACTTTGCTTCAATTTCACATAGACCCTGCAAATTATTTGTCTTGAACCTGGCCTCGTTCTGCCTGCTGTTGACCTCAAAGGTTCATCTCCTGAGCTTTTAAAATAACTTGCTACTTTATTAATTTGAAATCTAAGCTCCTGAAAAAACAGCTGTGTAATAACAGCATTCAGAAATGGTGTTGATTACATTTTCTGGATTGAAAGAATTTTCTTTTCTTTAAATGGCTAGAAAATCTGCGTTATCTGTGTTACTAGACCAGTTAGCATTTCAGTTATATCCAACCTAAATCTATTCAAGAAAAGCTGGAAAGTAGAAAAAATTGAGGGAGATGGTGGGAAACAGATTAATAGACTTTTAGGACACAGTCCTCACATAAGGACACCAAGGATGTTACAACTTCTGCTAACTTGCAGGCAGAACAACTCATGCTTAAAATTTTGCATGCTCAGAGAAACATGGAAGTGAAGAGACCCGGAAAACCTGATTACTCAATTGCACATTGTTATGTGGTGACTGTTATGACTCTACCTGCAAAGCTGCAGATGCCAGTAATAATAATGCTCACTTCATGACAGATGATACCTCTGTGAGACCAGAAATGTGGTGCTAAAGTCAAAAGATTAGGATTCTTCTGAGTGGCACAAGTTGCCATTCCAGGAGCTGGATTTTTACCAGTGGTTTTGAAAGTATGGCCTTTATGATCACAGCGCTCGTATCTCATGTGGAGTGATGGGCAGCAGTGCAGGGTTCTGGGGTTAAAGGGTGCTGCTGAAAACTTCTGGGACAGCAGAACCTGACTGCTCCTCTGGGCCCGTGAGCTGTTGCATAGCACTGTGCACACCCCTGTGTTCTACAGACTCCGTGCTCATGGCCCAGGACTTGCCCTCTTCATCCAGAAATGTTGTTTCATAAGGCTCCACGTGTATCCTGTGGACAGCCTGCCTTGGTTCCTCACACTGGCCTTTCCCATTCTCTGGAAGGCTGGATGCATGAGGCACAAAAGTGCTGCGAGACCCATCACTGGGACTCCTCAGCTGCTCGCTGGAGGTAGGTTCTTGAGACAAATCTGGAGATCTCATGAGATGCTGGGTGTAGACGCCTTCCGACAGAGAGCCCGCCTGAGTCTCGCTGTGCACGCGCAGCCAGCGGTGCTGCCGGCTGAAGTAGTTGTAATGTTGGTGTTTCCCCAGCTTTTTTTTCCCTAAAAAGCCCAGTGGCTGCTTGGAGCTGGAGAACTTGTCCGTGCTTTTCGGTGTAAGCCCTGACACGGTCAGGCTGCTCATCTGCTCCGTGCAGCACTCAGCACCCGTGTCCGAGGCACCGCTCTCTGGCAGGCAGGGCTTCATGTCGAGGGCTTGGAGCACGTTGGGTGCGCTGCCACCCAGGCCAGTGCCAGCCTGCTGGGAGATGTCCTGGCACGAGGAGTAAATCAGGTCCAACTCCCTCGGGCTCAACGCGTCGCTGGAGTCGTAGTCGCTGTCGGTCGGGAGGAACACCTCGGAGCAGCCTTCTTCATCTGAGCAGGGCTGGGAGTCTGCAAGGAGAAGTGGTTAACACTCACAAGACAAGCTCAGCAGAGAAATGGTTAAACTGGCATTTATGTGGGTTTTGTCTTAATTTTAAATCTCCAGTGCTGGAAATGCATGTGTGTTTCCTCTGTGGAATTGCCACGGGCCGAGGTGACAGCAAAGGCAGCCAGGGAGGATTTATCTGGGAGGAGTTATAGACAGGTGGTGGCCGAATTAGGAAAACCAGAAAGAATTAATTTATTATGTTAAAGACAGGAAAAATAATTGAATTTGAATTGGGATTAAGTTCTGAGACAATTTGTTTTCTTTTATCTTGCTTTCACTAAATTTCATAGACATGGAGATATGTGAGAGAGAAAATCTCTAGTCCAGGTTCTGTTTTTATTAAAGATGTCAGTTAAATTCCTCTAGATTTATATCTCTGTAATGGTGAGCAGCGTACAACTAGAAGTGTGGTAAGAGGCTCAAGGCACAACATATGCTGATAAATAAAAACTGCCCTTTTGGCCATCAGGTGCATTGTGTGTCCAAATCCAAAACAGCACATGGAATTCAAATGAGAATTTGTGGACTGAATCTCACACTGGCACTGAAATTGCTGCTGTCTTTTGGTTTCAGAAGGATCAATAAGATAATAAATAGTGGCATGTGTGATAGAATAGATTGATGCTCCATTGCCCTGGATAGTTTATCTTAGATTCCAGGAATTAAACATCGATTTTGTACAGTGCTGACTGTTCACTTGGAGCTTGTGGAAATTGTCATAGAACCCAGCACTAATGAACACAGGGTGTGCAGGACAAGATAAAGCTGCAGTTTGCACTGTGCCAGAGCTAAGGATTATTCTGAATTCATGCTCTGTAATACAGGAGAAAAACTACTCAGGGAGGGGTGCTGAGAAATAACACCACTGTATTATGGAGTGGAGCAAAGCACCACCCCCTTCAGACTTCTTTTCTTTTAACCTCATAAAATCTAATCAGAATAGATTTATTTAATTTTCTTTAACTGTATGAAACTGCCAGTTTGAAACCCCCCCAAATTATTATTACTGTAATGGTCATGGCAATTGTTTAATGCAATATCTGTTGCTTTTGTTTCTACTGTTTCATTTACTTGTTGCTTAAAGACAGCTCAGCAGAACGATGGTTTATCTTTTCCTCCAAAGTCCTTATTCTGTTAGCAAAATGTGTTGCTGTTTCATTTGCTGTTTCATTCATCTTGATTTGCTCTGATCCATTTGTTTCATCAGTTTAATTTTCTGGCTATGCAGAGAAGTAGTAATGCTCAGTGAGGTGGGTACTTATTTGTGTAATTTGTGCAAATCAAAATCCTTTTAAAACCCTGAGAACTCTGAGAGGTGTGTGAAAACTGCTGTTAAACTGGACTATTAGCACTAAAATTTGCTCTATCAAAAGAAAGCAAGAGGGACATAAGAAATAATTGCTGCAAAGCAGAGGAACACTCAAAGCTTGGAAAGGAAATGGCTGTAATGCCTGAGAAACAGAAGGTGGCAAATGGAAACTGGAAAAATTTGAGTTAGATTCTGTCAAATTAATGAAAACAGTAGGGAAGAATAATAGATACATGAGTGATGAGAATGGATTGATAGCTTTTGCTAGCAACTCATGTCTCATCAGTCTAATAAAGCTCTGAATGTGTGTACAATTAATACACAGCCTTCATCAGGGCTCTGAAGAGCTTTTAATAACGTTCTTTACCACAGGCTCTACAGCTGTAATTGGGACAAAGAGAAAGCTCCCTCCATGTAAAAGAGCAGATTGTTGGTGTAGACAAAAAAAATGAAGCAGGCTGCTTTCACCATGGATGGATTTTACTGGAATTCTGGACATCATGGAGAAGCCAGTGATAGCACTTGTCCCTTCCAACCTGGTCATTAAATGATCTGGAACAGTGAGGTGACAAAATTGGCTGATGATTAGCAGTTATTCTGAGTAGCTGAAAGTAAAAAATGATTGTAAAGATTATAGAAGGAACTCAGGATACTGAGTGGCAAATGATTGGTAAAATGATTGTTAAAATACCTCGACAAGTATGGGAAAATTTACTCCTTTTATAAAAAGACATACAAGAACTGTTATAATTAAAAGTGAGTTCAAAGAGTGCTTGGTGAACAAAGAGAAGTTCTCTTACCACTCACAGCTTTTCTCCTCTGGATTCTGGGCTCGGGGGAAGGGGGAGGTGAAGGAAGACAATCTAGATGTGAAGAGGTGGCGCTCATTTTCTTTTGAGAGTGTTCTTCTGAAAGATCCACAAACTTCTTTATGGGCAGGCCTGCTGCTGGCTGCTTGTACCTTGCATACTGCAGTGCTTCTGTGATCCATCTCATGTCCCTCCAGATCTCATCAATTTGCTGTGGAGAAAACAATATTGGCAAAATACAATTAAGTCTGAGTATTAATTCTACCTAAGAATGTACTTTTTCAAGTGCCCAAGTAAGTCTGTAGTGACTGCCAAGAGAGAGCATCAGGATCCTCCAAAAGAACATTCAGATCGAGGTGGTCTGAACTGATTTTGATTAAGAGGTACCTCAATTAAGAATGTAGTTAGGAGGGGTGAACCCAGACCTAAAGTCTGACATGGAAAGAAAATGAAAATTGTATTTTGATGGAGTAAAAATTTGATCACTTTGTAGCCCCTGGAAGTTAGTTTGATTCTGTACTGGAATAAAAGTGAGACTTTTGGAGCATCTTTGCAAACCCAGGTCAAAGCCATTGCTCAGGTCAGACCTAGCTTACATACACGTGTGGATACATAAATGGGGGGCAGAAGCACAGCTAGGAGCCAAACTGCAGTTTCTCCCTTGCCATTTTAGTCTGCATACATTTTAAAAGTAGAAATCTACACAAAAGCAGTTCTAACACATGCCTGTTGATGGCAATAAGAGACAAGTGCCTAAATCAATAGCAGGATGTAGGTTTAAGTATCTCTGCAGAGAGGAAAGATACTGTTTAATGTGGGTCTGAAGAGTGTTTTGATAATGGAACCCTTTCAACATCTTTTAACATCATCTTCAACATCTTTGATGGCTGAGCAAATGTTGCAACCATCAAATGAGAGCAGCTGTGAGTAAATACCCTCCTGCTGCAGTGTCCTTTCTAGAACGTCCCTCTCAGTTTTCCTACTGAAGGCTCTGAATTTCAAGAGAGCTTTTCTATTAATATTGCAGTGTTTGAGGGAAGCTGCTTTGCAGTTACACAGGCTGCATTCTGCAAGAATGCAGTGAGAGTTCTGGGTCAGTAATGGACAGGCAAAAGTGAGGGGTGCTCTGTGCAGTGACAATTGTCTGATAGGGGAGTGACAGAGGGATCAGAGAGTGGCAGAGGGATCAGAGAGTGGCAGAGGGATGGGAGAGTGGCAGAGGGATCAGAGAGTGGCAGAGGGATCGGAGAGTGGCAGAGGGATCGGAGAGTGGCAGAGGGATCAGAGAGTGGCAGAGGGATCGGAGAGTGGCAGAGGGATCAGAGGGTGGCAGAGGGATCAGAGAGTGGCAGAGGGATCAGAAAGTGGCAGAGGGCTCAGAGGGTGGCAGAGGGATCAGAGAGTGGCAGAGGGATCAGAGAGTGGCAGAGGGATCAGAGAGTGGCAGAGGGATCAGAGAGCCTGCAGACTCTCTGATATTTGAAGACAACTTCTCTTAGCTGGAGATACTTCACAGAATGCATTTTCAAAGTGGGAAATTTACTCCCAAGGGGCACTGTAGATGCCAGATTTGCTGGGGTGGTTCCTGATGAGCTGTGCTGGAGGCAGGATAGCTGGGCAGCTGGATCTTGGTTTTGACCTAGTATGGCCATTTTTATGTAAAGGTGAAGTCCCGACTCCAATGATGTCAGTGCAAGCCTTGCCACTGAGTTAATTTGAGCTAAGAATATACATCAATAAGAATAGCAAATGGTTCAGAGATTAATTCATAATCCTGCATAATTTGCAGACTTCGGTGTAGCTCCATGAAGAGAATTCCAGTTAGCAAACATCTCACCTATTTGATTTTAGAGATTTTATACATCCTTTCTGTGATCCTCCTTCAACCCCAAACAAGAACCATCCTGCATGCAGTATATTAAAATGCAAATCCTGTTGGTTTTCCCCCTGGTGCTGTTCTGCAGGACATTGTAATGAACTGTGGTTCTTTTACAATTTAGGAACATTTGAAGCATTACTTGATATAAATTACAGCCTACCTTCGTTTTAGTTTCAGTGTCTGCAGATTTCTTTCCTTTCTTTGTAACATTCTGGTAAAGACTCCAAGCACCTTCGATTCTGGTTGGGGGTTTTTCAATAATTTTTACTTTTCAGTTGCCCTCTGACTCCTTTTCAGAACTGCATTTATATAGACTGCCTTGCTCTTTACAATGTTTGGTTTGTGTAGTGACTTCAACACTGTCTTAGATCTGGGATCACACAAATGCTCTTGCGGTTTCGTGGTCACCACTGAAGATTGCGGTATGTGGTGGGCAGAGATGTTTTTGCCAATAGGTGGAATACAGCTGGTTTTCATTTGAGAGGAAACCTGACAAGCCTAATACACTGTCACAATAATTCAGCACAAAACACTGAAGTTTAAAATGTTCTGCACTGTTTTCCCGGCGTAGATATGTGACTCAAACACTCCAGAGAAGAGGAACACAGAACTGTCTATACAGTACCTGCATGTTAACAGACAAATGCTTGGGTTTGATGTGAAGGATAAAAATTTTCCAAATTCTCCTGCAGACTGCAAGAAAGCTGGATTTTTTGAGTGTGAGAATGGGAGGTGAGTGAGAGTACAGTGGAGCTTCCCTCTCTGCTCTGCTGCAGGTTGCCAAAAGCTCCAAGTGTACAGTGCAAAGGAGGTCTGAATGCAGAACAAAGAGAAATAGAAATATTGTTTTGTTCATAACTGTCCATGGGATAAATGGTGTCTTGGCCCCTATTCCAACAGAAGATAGCTTGAATATTAAGAATATAGAGCTGTAAAGTTATTTGAATCTCTCTTGTAGAAAGACAGGTCAACCATGCCCATAGGTGTACTCTGCAAAAGTCATGAGCTTTATCTATAAATAACCAATTGCCAAAATCGTTTGCAAAAGGACAGGCTTTGCTATGCTGCACAATGGAGTGTACTTCAAAGACTTGATTAGGTAAAGTCTTGATTTGGGAGCAGCAGAGGAAAATCAGGATGAAGGACAGAGAATAAGCAAATTGGACAATTGGTGATCCTCCTGCACTGGGGGCTGCAGCAGTGCCCCTGCATGGTACTGGCCAGGCTCAGAGCTGCTTGTGGGGCCAGCCACACATCTGAAATGCAGAGCTGTGTTTCTGAGTGTGATATTGTTGGTGGAGATTGTCTCCACAACCTAGTCTGCGTTTTCATTTTTATTTTTTTAATTGCCACATTATCATGGTGAAAAATGTCCCCAGTTCATACAGACAAAGAAAAACTCTCACACAAATGAATGCCCAGACATGGTGCTAGCTTACCTCACGTTAGATGGGAGGGAGTTTTACAAGCAGACTGACACATTTCTTTATAACAGTCTAGTATAACTGTCATTTGATTTTACCCGTAAAAATCCTTCTATAAAAGCAACAACTAAGGAAAGCATGTTCTGGGCTTGAATTTCATAAAAACAGAATTGCACTTTTGATACAACTGCTCTTTTTATGATGTCTGTGAATAATTCTCCATTTAGATTTCAAGTTACAGCCCCATGCAATTTTTAAGAAAGCCACCTTAAAATCTCCTTGGAATAGTCAGAAACAGACTATTACCTGTATGTAGTCTATAACTTGCTGGTGTCTTTGTTTGGCTGCAGCGACTTCACTGTCTGAAATTGCTTCCCTCAGGGACTGCTGGGTTTTCAGGGAGTCCAGCTCTATGACAGCAGAAAGGCGGCAATACAGGTTTATAAATTTTTCCTTGTAACAGCAAAAATGAACTGTGAAAAGACCAAGTGCAAAGGAAAATTGTTACATTCTGGTTATGAAATATGAAATCCTTAGCTTTCAGAACACAAATTTTATTAAATATAGTAACTAACTCTGGATGGGTTTCTTTAAGCTAGAAAGAAATAATGCAGGCCTCAATTCTCCTCTCATTTACACTGGATTTACTCTGTAACTTCACTGATTTCAAAAGAGTAATTTCTAATTATATCTAAGTGCAGGGATAATCAGGTCCTTAGTATGCAGCTCCAGAGGCTATCTTGCCCTTGATAGCTTTAATCAGAAAGGCTATTTCTGAGGCTTTTATAGCTCATCATTTCTTTTATCAAGAAAGTAGTGATGTGGCTGGAAAATGAAACTCACATTTTATTTTTTTTAATTGAGTGTTTCAGAATGAAAGGATCATTTTGAAGGCTGATAGCTTTCTCTTGGGCTATGCTGGCTTAAATCAGGAACTTAAATGTAAATGACTCCACAGGAAAAGCATTGCAGTGATATCACAATTTGGGGAAAATAATTGAAACTCTTTTAGGTGTTACCAGACATCATCCTCTGAACTCTGCTGCAGAAGGGTAACACAGCAAGTTCAGACATGACCTCTTGCTCTGTGTAATGTGACTTTGGAGCAGCACAGAACTATCCAAGCTTTACTAGAGGTGACAGGGACAGAACAGCTACAGTGCCGTGGAGCTTTGCAGATGTGAATTTACCTGATGTGTTAAAGCTACATTAGTCCAGAACCTGCTACTGCTTAGGCCAAACTGAGCAGTTACCTCTCCAAATGGCAGCGCAGACATACTGAAACTTGCTGAGGGAGAGCAAGTTTTCAGAAATACTTCCCCATTCATTGGTGCTGCAGTAAATGCAAACATACAGCATGACCTTGTTAGAGCAGCGAGTGCCAGTCGGATTTACTGCTGCTGCTCTTCTGGACTGGGACAGGGCATTTTTCAGAGAGTTCCAGGTGTAAAATGCATATATTCTTCTCATCACAAATATTAAAAAAAAGAAATGAGAACAGTGTCCCATGTCTACTTATCCCTTAAAAACAACATGATTAGAATAATTGAGAAGAATCTGCTGAACGAAGAGATCCAATCATAGAAACATTTTTAGCATTAACAATAAAGACTAATCTGAACACAGAAATCTCACAAAAAAAGAATGAAAGAATGAATTCTACCTTCTGGTTTCAGCAATGCCTAGGTATTGCAGGGCTCCAGTGTGAATAGTGTGTGGTCTCCCAGTACATATGCCATATGTGGTGGACTCTTGAGTGAATTACAGCCGCGGTTTCGGCTCCAGTGCTGAAGTTTTGAGCCTTTGTGGTTTTAAGTCAGACCCTTTAATGTTACTTTAACAAATGTTACTTCAACGTAGTCTTTTGTGGTTATGCAATTATATAGTTGGTAGCCACCAGCTAATGGGGAATGGAAGCTTCTAATATTTGAGATGTGAATCACAGTCACTTTATAGAACATCAGGGATACATATATAATAAGTCATATTGAAATGTCATCTGCCTTTGGCCAGAGGATTGCTTACTTAAAAAAATACTCAAAAGTAAAATTCAGCTTTCCATACTGTTTTCTCCACCATGAACTGCTTTCTCACTGCAGCAGCACTGCTGAACAGAGAGGGCTGCACCAGGAATGCCTTTTGGGAGATGGCTCTGTTGCATTTGTGCCACCATCCCATGCAGGCTCCATTGATTTGTCAGACACATGCAGGCTGTGTCTCTGAAATGAGAGACACTCCTGCCCCTGGCCCATGTCACACTTAATGAGAATCAAACAGTCTGCACAACCTCTAGTGAGGGGATTAATTGCACCAGAGTTTAATGTGCTCTGTGCATTGATTTGCATAGCAAGGCAGCAGGCCTCTCTCACCAGGAGAAATGATGTGCTCCATGCTCAGTGGCCAACAGGCTTTAGGATGGCACAGCAGAAGATAAAGGTCTGGCTTTAGGGCACTGCAGCCATGGCCATGTGACCCAAAGCACTGAGCTAACTCTTCTCATTCAATCACATTAGCTTTCCTTTGAAGAGGTAACTTTTCCTTGGCAGACTACACCGTGTATTGTGTGGCTGTCCCACTCATAATTGTATGGAGGCTCAGCTGGCATCTGTCCTCCCACAGGCAGCAGAAACCCCCAGAGCTGTCACAGTGTGCTGGGGCTGATGTGGCACAAATCCAGTGCTGTGTTCCTGCCTGATCCAAATGAAATCTGTGCTGCTGGGTGATGGTAGGTCATGGATGAGTTGTGACTGCAGAAACACAGGCAAGGCAAGACACTCCAATAATTTCTGATCTACTACATAAGTGATTTGAGCAGCACTTGGCACACAGGAGACAGGAAGGTAATGGTGTCACATCACACCTGAGAGGGACATCACCAGGGACACAGCTGCCACTTTCCTGCAGTGGCTCCTGGTGTACTGACACGATCAGTTTTGGCTCATATCTTTCTCTCTTCTCCAAGGCAGAGGAAAGAAAGATCCCCAGTTTTACAGGCCAGAATGAAACAGAGCAGACTGATGTGTAAGGCTCAGCAGCCCCCACATTTTAATATTCTTTCTAAAAAAGAACTATTAAGTCTTTATGAGCTGCTTTTATGTGGAACTTTTTCTTTTCTCTGTGGACCAAAGAAGAAGAAATGAGAAATAGAAGACCTGAAGCTAAAGCATCTTATGCCTTCTGTGAAACAGCTGGAAAATTCTGTTTTGGTGAATACTTGCCCAGTCAGCAATGCAGTGGGAGAGGAGAGATGTGCTCTCCAAAGAAAGAGATTTGAGTCCAGAGGTTTTGGCATTTTTCACAACATGCTTTTGCTGCACCATGGCAATAGGACAGTCTCCTGCATTTTTCCAGGTACCAAAGGGAAATGTCCCTCCCATGGGAAAATCTGTTCAGACTTTTCCCAAAGCTGTGAAGGAGTCAGACCTTGAGCAGGCCAATCTGCAGTCAGGATCTGCATCAATCCCCATTACAGAACCAGCGATTATCCTTGTGACAGCTTGGAGAGATGTCCTTTGCATCTGCTGTCACACTCCAGCCTTTCTGTGTCCTGTGTAATTTCTCTTGGTGTTTTAAAGAACATTGTCACACTCCAGCTTTTCTGTGTCCTGTGTAATTTCTCTTGGTGTTTTAAAGAACATCATCTTGCAAAGAAGCTTGCAGACACATAGAGCATAGCTGTGGGCCTTGCTCTCTGCTTTGCATTTCAATAACGATGCCTACAGTGAATGCTTTAAGCGCCCTGCTCCCTCTGTAACTTGTACACCGTTATAGGGAGTGTTGTTGCCAAAGCCATCATGTGATTTATTGACTCTCCACTGGGACAAGGGGGAAAACAGATACAACTTTGTGATTTTATTATAAGGAGACTGGGCTAATATTTCTAGGAGAAGCAAGCTACTATACCGAGTTCAAACATCTGAAGAGGGAGGTTAAGAAATCCTGAGTGTGGGGTGTAAGGATTATTCTGTCCTGGGGCAGTGCAGACGTCGTCTGAGGCGGGGAGCAGGAGAAGAAAGGAGACATTGTGACCCAGCTCCAACACCTCCTGTGTGTACAGACGGAAGTGCTTAGCCTGTACAGGGACACGCGCGGGGGAAGGAATAGGAGAGAATTACAACATGGCACTTATATAAACAACACCCCAAATGATATAAAACATTAAAGAAAATTTGCACAACATCAAGCTCGGAATTTTTATAAAACGTAAATATTTGGGGCGGGGGGGGGTGGTGGTGGCTAAATGTGGGTTCATGTCACTACATAAAATAAAGATTTAAAGCTGCAATGTTCCACATTAAAACAACACACACAGGCACAACCCCCCTGAAAACAACATTTATGTTTCTTATTAGGCAGAAAATGATCACATGCCATGTGCTTTTCAAGATTATGATTGCATAATTATGTGAAAACATGAAAATGGATTCAATTAAAAACCTTTAAGATTCAATTTAGGGTTGGTTAAGAGAAATATGCAGCTCTCCCTCAACACAGCACTGAAAAGGTTTAACAAGTGCTGCAGCAAGAGAAAATGGCCCAGGCAGAAGTGGCCTGAGGCTGCTCAGAACTGCTGTGTGCAGCACTGCCTTCTGCCCTGGCTGTGCCCCAGTGCCACTGTCCCTGCTCCTGGTTACCACAAAAATAACAAAAATACATAAATAAATCCGTGGAATTAAAAATGCAATTCATTAACATAAAAATCTGGTGCTGAGCCATCAGACCATTTGCTTCTGTGTTTAAGTGCAAGGTCATGTTGATGTCTGTCTCTCAGGCACAATAGATGAGCTCAGATGCTTGGCTGAGCTGCAGCCTCAGGAACATACTGCACTCTGATTTCAATATTTTAGTCCTTAACTAAAAGAAGAAGAAAAAAGTTGCACAAAAGTTATAACCTCCAAGCAAATGCAGTAACATAGAGACCTGTACAGAGCCCTATTGAATTAGAGTGACTGACCACAAGGCAGCACACCATCTGTCTTAATTTTGGATTTACTTGAGTCTTACTTGGCTCTTCCCAGGCTAGAAGGTGAAGCACTGATGGATTCCTTTTTAAAAGCAAAGCCTAAACCTTTCAAAATCAAGAAATGTAGAACCAGATTAATTTATTTTAAGACCACATCTTTCTAGCTGCACAAACAGACCTTGAAGTGAATATAAAGATGATTTACTTCTACTTTAAGACCTCTTTACCCTTGCAGACCAAAATAAAATGGAATTCATGGAAACAAGAAACAAGCTTCTAAGCTTATTTTTTCATGTGTGTTTCACATCAGAGATTGTTCTCCCTGACTTTATTTATTCACATATGCATTTCTTGTACCTAAATGTAAAGCCAGAAGCCAGACACCTCTCCTCACCCACAGCAATCTGGAGGTCTGGGACTTTGTGTTTTAGAAGGGGTACATTCATCTGTGTGCAAAAGAACAGCAAAATGCTGTGTTCTTACCAGGCCTTTCCTACAGCCTCACTCAAAGCCTCCCAGAAAACAGCCACTTGCTGTGCTTGCCTGCAAAAATGCCTCTTTTTCTTTGTCAGCTTGGTAAAGGTGCTCAAAACTACTACTTTCGTGAAAAAGTGCTTATTTGCACCTGCCTGAAGTTGCACAAATAAGGTAAAAGATGAAAAAAATAGCAGGTAGTTGGAATTTGTCTCTTAATTCTTGAATGTTCACATGTCCAGGACAAGAATGTTTTCCTGAAGATGTTCCCCCTTACAATAATGGAATACAAAACTTCTCTGCCTTGCTTTTCTTGCAACCCTGACATTAGATTCCCTGCTTTTCAGTGACACAGTTTGTAGCTTTTTGTTGCATTCTTAAGAATGGGGTTTTAAAAAGGTTTTAAATCCCACAAAGGCAAGTACCTGATGCAGAGGTAGATTGATCTGTTTGAGGAGAGCTTTCACTGCCGTCTGGAGCTCATACAAGAACAATTGAGTAGGGCAGTCTGAAGTATGATCCATACTTTCCACGGATTCTGAGCCAGAAAGTGTTTGGATCCATTCCCACTCATCTCTGTATGTTGAGTCAAGTTAAAATTAGAAATATAACAACAGTTCAAGGCACAAGCAGGAATTCAGTGTATGTGCATTTGGGATCTGTTGATCGTTTAATCCTCATATACCAAAACATTCTAAACTTGTGCAATCTTGATTGAACTTTGAAAAGTTTTATTTTTTTAGCACATGTACATCAGGCTGAACATTCCTCTGGAAGTCCAACTGCCTTTGAAATATTTCACTAAGGCTTCTTACTTCAGGTTTTCTCTTTCACATTCTTCATTCCCTATCTACCACAATATTTTAAAAAACATGCATTGGAAATTGCTACAATTAGCAGGAGGTTTGATCTCTGTGAAGGACTATCTTCTACTCACTGCAGCCAAAGAACTTCCTGCTCTCCTCCACATGTCTCTGTTTGAGACCTGATAAACGTTGGAATCATAGTTCTGGATCCAATCCCTAATTCCCCCTGCCTAGTAGTCACTCTTGAATAGCAGCCAGCATCAAACATTAAAAAAAGAATGTACAGGAAACCCCACTACAAGACAAGTAATAGTTGTGGTATAATCTGTTCCTAAGTAAAGATCTGATCCTAAACTTCAAGAGTCAGGGATTATTACATACTCTGAAGCTTTGGCCTTTATATTCCTTCCAATGTTGTCGTTAGGATTCGCTGCTGCATCCTGGATATCTGTGTTGTCTACGTAAATATCCTGTTCCTTTTTCCTCATGCAAAATTCTCAGCTGGTTGTTGAAATGATGTGGGATTAAAAAGCTCCAGAAAAAGGTCAGTAAAATGTGTTGCCCTCTAGGCAGGGACCAGGGAGTACAGCAGGGCCCTTGCCAATGGATAAGGGAAGCAGTGGACAAGGGGAAAATGCCTTTCCCAGAGCACAGCAGTTTGCTGGCTGGTTGCATTTATAATTATGTTTTTCAATTGCTGTGTGTTTGCTGTGGTTTAGGGTGAAAAAACCAGATATCACACAAGAGAATAAACAGAAGAATTCCCCACACCAACACCCCATAGTCAGTGAAAATGCCTGGAAAGGGTGGCACTGAATCCACTGAGGGCTGAGTCAGGGCTGCAGGCTACGATCTTCCAAACAGGTCATTACCCCTGTGCAGAACTGGAACAACCATGGAGCACCATCCTGAGAAACCAATGGGCCCCTATCCCTGTGTTCTGGGTAGCTCTTCAGACTGCTGGGAACACTCAAGCTCACCAGTTTAGCTCAGCAAGGCTCTCTGGAGTGGCACAGACCAGAGCCAAACCCTCCAGCCACACACCAGACCCAAACCGTGCTGCCACCTACGATTTTGCAGCTGCAGAATTGCTTTGGCATTAATATTTGATCAATGGTTTCAAACTGAAAACAACTATTTTATCTCTCTCTCTCTGGGTAGTCATATTTATATATTCACTTACTTGGAGACGTTGCTGTTGTCTCGGATTTTGACGTGACACAGGACATTGGGCAGCTTCTGCAACACGAGCACTTTGATCTGATCCACGGAACTGCAGAGCTTAAGGTAACCCAGATACAAGCCAGGAGGGAGGCGCTGCTGACTCCGTTTGTGATAGGAAAGTATGTCCTGTTTTAAGGGAAAGGATCCTACATAAAAATCTCATCTTTTGGTCCACATAAGCAGAAGAGTTTGGGAGCAAAAAGCAACAAAAATTTTTACAGTCGTCGTAGCCAATTCAAAAAACATTTAAGCACATGCTTAAGCATATGAATAATCTCTGATACTTTGGGTGCTTTGACAACTTCTCACTTAAAGCCATACACAGGATCTCTAAGGTCTCCATGTCATGCAAGAATTGGCTCTGACAACCTGAGATTTCAATCTTCTGCACTGTGGTGTTTAAACTGGCTTAAATAGCCCCCACTGCTCCTGTCTGATCATTTCAGTGGTGAGCCGGGTCAGGGAACCGATTCCTCCGAAAAACAACTTGGGAAAAGGAGCAGTTGTTTTTCAGCTGAGCAGTTCCCTGGTTTGGGTTTGGTTTGTGGCTACACAGAGGGAGCAGAGCAGCACTGGAGAAGAGCAGGGAGAGAGGGGCTGCAGGAGCCAGGACTGTCCCCAAGGAGATCCCAGCCTCCATCTCCCCAAAACCTGCTCTGTATCACCTGCTGTCAACAGGAAGGCCTCTGTCAGCATGGGGGTTGGTAGTTTGCAAAATTGAATTAGTGGCAG
Organism: Prinia subflava; assembly: GCF_021018805.1. Taxonomy (NCBI): domain Eukaryota; kingdom Metazoa; phylum Chordata; class Aves; order Passeriformes; family Cisticolidae; genus Prinia; species Prinia subflava. The sequence continues at coordinate 15,537,216 of NC_086258.1, forward strand.
CGTTTTCTGAACAAATATCTTTATCAACAAATAGAGCTTAGAAGAATTCAGTATTGATGGTGAATTTGCTGAGGCCAGGAGACATTTTTAGGGCTATGTCTAGCAGTTCTCCAAAACTACCTGAAAAATGATGTCTGCTGCCATCCATCCTGAGAAATGTGTGCTTCTGCAGTGGGTGAGGATTAAGACACCTGGCCCCATGCCTTTACTCTTGGAACCATCAAATTATCTGCCAGTGCTATGCTTGGCTCTGACCAGTGCAATTAGACCCTCATTTTCACAAGCACTTCATGAACAAAATACCCACTTGATGATTAAACAAGTAATAGAAGAAAGGGTGGGCATTAGATAGGAATGTGTAAACCATTAGGGGAACATTTTTTCCACTAGGATCTCTGTGGAAATCTGATCAGGCCTGTATTTTGCTTTTCCTAATATAAAACTTTTGCCCAGATTGACAATTTTCTGCACATTTAACACATTGTAATACATTAAATCTAGCATAGATCAGGTAAGTTTTACTGTCTTTTGGCAATTTTTAAACGTTCCTAAGACCTGGTAACATACATTTTGATTGCCTGTCGCTTCCCCATATGAAAAGCAGAGTCTGTGCCCAAGAAAGTGCCTCTAATTCAAAAATTAACCACAGCAGCCATCAAGTCATGGATAGTGCTAAGGAAGAGACTGAGACAATGATTTGTCTTGTATTTTGGGAAAATGTGCAGCAGTATTAGGTAGACTGGCTGCTGTTACCTACAGAAAATGTGTATTAATCTTGACATGAACTGTCTCTGTTTCATGTTAGTTCAGGGATAATTCTTGAAGGGCTGAACCCCCATCTCAGGGATGGTAACTGAGCTGAGTGTGCCAAGCAGCTTCTGAGATCACCCCTTACCTTGGCATTTTTCTAATTGTGAGTCTAGGAGCATGTGATGCAGAAATTAAAGGAGGGTTATGGTCAGTAAAGGATTCTTTAGCAGCTATACCAGGCTCCAAGGAACCCTGAACCCCACAGAACAAGGTTATTAAATAGAACAGTGAAGTTTAAAACCTAGATTTAGTTTTCAAGGTTGGATGGAAAAATCTTACGGAGTATAGAAATTCTAAGTGTCTGTATAGGTGCTTAAGGACATCCCAGAGAATTTTAAAGCTTTTTTATATCCCTTGCTACAAAATTCCACAGCCTGGTTTCCCGAAATCGATAGAAACTACTATTCTGTGCTAGGACTTTGAAGTAATTTCTTTAGAATCTCATGGATATTTTGCATATTAAGGATCTGATCCCAGACCCACTGGAAGTAATATAAGTCCTTGCTCTCAATGGGAGCCTTGCCATTAATTTTATTGGGCACTGGACTCAGGCCTAAAATTCTACAAAACGCTTCCAAAAATCAGGGCTCTGGCACAGGCTTTACAAAAGCAAATAACACACAGTAAGAGAAGCAAAGCACTACCTGGATTGTTATAAGCAAGATGTCTAATGCTGTTGGCTCCTCTGGAGTTGAGAGGGATTTCCTCTGGCTTTGTAGTTTGGATACCTGCATCCATTTGCCATTAAAAAATGAGTACAGACTCTCCACTTCTCTTACAGTAACTATCAGCAAATTGCCATGACGATCCTTGATTGGCTCATAAAAAACTCTGCCTAGATTGTGAGTTCCCAGCAAATTCTAGAAAACAAATACAAAATGAAAATTATTTATCACATATCAGGAGAGTATTGTTTGAAACGTAACTTTGTGCTCATTGACATCAATCCTTTTGACTTCACTGAGACACATGTACTTTTCAAACCCTTGCCTTACAGTCCTATCATTTAGTGAAAAAAGGAAATGTTTTTCCTTGGGTTGTGTCTGTGGATTGAGTTGTGGATCCTCTGATGCATTTGGCCCAGTAGTGTTTACTCCAGTGTTTAATGGAGAATCTCAGAAAGACTATTACAACCCAATGCCTTTGAAAAAGGCAAATTAATTCACCTATTTACTGAAAAGAATTTCACTTATTTGGGTCAAACTTCCTAGTTTTGCCCAGTCCTGTAAAGATGAAGGATGCAATTTTTGAAGGAACTCCTTGTTGGGCTGCTGGATTCCTTTAATTTGAACTTACTAAAGAGCTGGGTGCTTATCTGAAACTCCCCAGAACCAAATGTCAGAGATCATGTAAAATTCCTCCTCTTTCCCTAAATAATTCATAACAGACACTTTAAATATTTTTTGCTATGTTCATACTATAATCTCCATTCTCTTTTCTCCATTTTAAAATTATTCAGATTATTTTCAGCAACAAAAGCAAGAGACCCTCATGTTTGTGCTGAATGTAAATAATTCTGGAGCTAAACTGTGGCGTGTGTTTGTGAAGCACAGGATTTGAAGAGACAGAACCCTTTTACTTCAGATACCAAGAATGTGCTAGACAAAACAGGCAGAAACTAACAAAACTACCAAGGCAAAGCTCTCCAGGAAAATATGTGAGGATTAAAGAAAAGTAATTTAAAAAGACTCCACATAAAATACATATTTTGGTTAAAATCCCTTTCCTCACACAGTAAGGCATCTGCTTATAGGTGCAAACACACTCTATCCAGTGACCAGCCACTGACGAGATTCCCAGATGTCTTAGAGAAAAATGCCTAACATTTAAAATATGCTCATTACTTTGTGATTTTTCAAGAGATCTACAGTAAGCTGGATTGGGAGAAGGGTAGTGTGAAATGAAAACTTGAATTCACAATGAAGCACATTGTATCTTTAGGAAAGTGCTATACATTAACTTAATGACATTGTAAACTGATTATACTGTAATTAATTATCTGCACTTAGCAGGCAATATCTACTTATCAACTTTAATATTATTAAATTGATTATAAATTCTCAGTAGTCAGCTCAGTGCCTGGGTTTGGGTGGCATAAGTTGTCTACTTTAGCTTTGTGCATCTCTTTTCAGGGCAGACTGTTGGTGTCTATATAGCCCCTCTCCTCTGCCTTTTTAAACCTTTTTAAACTCTGCCTTTTGGGGTTTTCCTCCCTGGACTCGGGGTGTTCTGAGTGTCCATTCTGTGCTGTCCCTGTGTCTCCAGCTGGGGCAGGTCCTGGCAGTAGTCCTTACCCATCTCACTGTCATATTAATCACTGCAGCACGTGAATGTGCCCAGATGAAAACAAACAGTTCTCTGCTGTCACTATGGTGTGAGTGACATTCCAGCACAGGGAATGGGGGACCTACTAATGTCAATATGGGACTGATTCACACCCTAAAAAGGTTTTGTGTCTGCTTAGCTTGTTACCCATCACTTGTGCTTTGTTTGCTTCAGTTGTCTGGTGGTAACAGCAGGCAAAGCTGTGGTCCCTGTTGTCTCTGAATGTACTGATCTAGTCCCTGGGCAGCTGTGTCATCACTGATCCTCTCCATGCTGCCCTAAATTCCTGTGGAGTCAGTCTATTAACTGCCTCAATAAAAAGTATTCAACCATATAAACTTTATTGAGATCCTTCCCCTGGTGGATCCCATTAGGCCACACAGTGTTAGAGGCTGGCAGCTGGGTGACAATCCCTGTGTTCCTCAGGGACCAAGCAAACACAACAGACACTTAGGGCAATGAATTTGGCAAAACTTCAGCAGGGCAATACACCACATGGGCACATTTGCTGTGTCTGTGTTTCAAGCTCTGCACTTTGCATCTCTGGTAGCAAATAAAACCACGAAGCACTGGGAATGTTGGGTATCTCCCAGTGCAGTTTGCTGTTAAAGGGATCTGCACAGGGGGATGGACCTGAGCTAACCAAATGTGTGCTGCCTGAGCTGAGCAAACCCCACGGGGAATATTCAGCAGATAGAGCTGAAACTTTCTCTAGTGAAGGACTGACAAGCAGCTGCTGCTGAACCCAGGTGCTCCTCCAATAAAGGTGCAGCAGGCTGGCACTGATGTATTTCAGGGCACTTTGGGGATATCAGTGCAGACGTGGCTGCCCAGGAGGGCTGCTCCCCTGCACAGCACGCTCACCAAAAGGTGTAAAACAGGCCCCCCATGCATCTTGTTAGCAGTGGCCCCACAGTGTGTGGCTCTCCCAGCTGCTGCAAGCCAGGTTATTGTGCCTGCACAGCCCGTGGGGTGACGTGTGGCCAGCACAGTGCCAGCACTGAGGATCTGCAGTAATGCCAGGACTGTACCACAGATCGTCTGGGAAGATTTGCTGACATCAACAAAAGTCAGAGGAAAGTGAAGCCTGGATATGCTGTTTCTGTAACCACCATGCACACAGCAATTTGAAAATGTATTTCCCCACAAAAGTAACAATTTTAATGAAAGTGTCTGCCTGCCATCCAGAGATTTCATGTTGTCATGAAACCCAGCTTAACTCAGCTTCAAAGCTTTACAATAAAGGTAGAAATGTTCTGCTGGAGAAAGTGTAATTTCTATTTGCATAACAAATAGTGAACTGAGACACAGAAGGATTTAAGTGACCTGTTCAGTACCACTCAGGTTGCAGCTGTAGCAGAGGTTGGAATAGAACAGACTTTAAATGCTTCATTAATAAATTAATAATTAATAATGAATAGGCTTATAAGAGGCTTTTGAGCAACAAATATTAGGGTTATAACTTTGAATTCCCAGTCTGAAAATTCACAGGCTTCTCTGCGTGGTCATTATTTACTGGTTCATATCCGTTTGCTTGTCTGTTTTTTTTTTTTTTTTTGTTCTTTCTTCCCATTGTTTCTTTCCTTTGTTATTCCTAATCTTTAGTTTTAATGTAACTCCTTCCTTCCTGGCAGGAGAGGCTCAGTGCCTCATTTCACAGGAGATGAGACTGCTGCTCCAAGGAACAGTCCTAGGGACAGCTGGCAGCTCTGTCCGTGGAGATCAGAAATTTGCTCTTGCACCCACCTGTAGCTGTGCTGCTGCTGAAAGCATCTTCTGCCTGCCCTGCAGTGCTGTGGATGAGGACACGGACACAGCCATGTTCTGCCTCAGCCACCTGATGTCATCCCACATGCAGGACAACTGCAAAAACAGATCCACTTCAACCACTTCTTGTTCTCAGCATTTGCAAAAGCAGAAGTGACATTAAAATGCATTTTGGACGTGGAAAAATCAGTAGATGTTGCACATTTTGTATTTCTGCAGGCAGCAATCAGCTGACTGGGTAAACATGACACAGATACTGACTCAGACACAGAAGGTGTTCTGTAAAAATCATGAACCTGTTTTAATTGATTTTGGACTATTGTGCAAAACTGATTTACTGTTCTTTGTTGTATAAAAAAGTAGTGTAAGACAATTTGAATAATGGCACAATCACAATACCAAATTTAAAACCCCTGGTTATTTCTTTAGGCTCTTGCTCTAAATGTCCATAAAACCTGTAAGTACCCACATAGCAATCACTCATCTAGGATCATACCTTAAGAGTTAATTGTATCACTGTCAGTGGCCCAGCCAGGATTTAATCCTCATGACTGGTTTATGAAAATTGCCTTTAACATGAGTGATGAGGCATTTAATCATTCAGCTTTTTAATGACATAATTTCATACATTCAGAGCGATGAGCTAAGGCCTATGCATTGCTAGCAACAAATTTGCAGAAGCAATAGATGAAATTAGACTCCCATTACCTTTGTGAACCACAGGAAATCCTGCATAACTGAACTACTGTGAGAGTCATCGATTTCCACAATTGGGATTTGATCTTCATTGGTTACTAACAAATTGTCTTTGTAAAAAAGTATAACAGATAAGTAGAGTCCCCTAAAGAGAGAAGGAAACACTATCAAACACCTTTCATGTCTATTCACATCCATGCCAAATTTAGTCAAAGAATCATAGATGTTAAGTTCTGAGGAGACAAAGTGAGTCATCCACTATAAAATTCTATGTAATATAAGGTCATGCAGCTTCAGTCAGTGAATTCTGAAAAATATTTGGGAACTTTATCACTTTAGATGATGTAAGACTACATGAATCTAAGAGATTATGGATTTGTGTGAGCCACTGACATCAGTTTGAGTGAGAATTTTGCCAGAGCACACAGTACACAATGGAGGCCTTATGCCCTTTAGAAATCAGAAATTTTGCTAAAACTTATCATTAATGTGCTTAGTTCTGCCCTCCTTTACTTCAGAGCAAATCTGAAGTAACTAAATTGAAATCAGGTGGGTTATTATGGATTTACATTGGTATAATTGAGTGTAATTTGGCCAACATATCTGCAAACCTGTTTATAGAGATCATTCCTTTCAATATTTACCCTCACAATTAGTTACATATGTTAAGTAGTTACTGTAGGGAATTTAAAGACTCTGGAGAGCTCTTCTGAAAGAATCAAACTCTTATCAAAATACAATGAAAAAAGGTAAATTGAACACTCCTGGCAACGAAAGAAGAAATAATCCAGAATAAGTAACTTCCATTTGCTAAAACAAATTATCAGAGCTGAGAGTTGGGTCACAGTGGGCTGCAAACCCAGCTGAGGATGTCAGAGTTCTCTACGTGTATCTTGTTGCCAGTGGACTATTCATGTTATCTGAGCTCTGTGCTTTATATTATTAATGAATAAATGTTGCAGTTCCATTAAAGAGCAGCAGCAGAGGCAGTGCTTTCAAACAGCTCAGTAGCTGCACTTCGGGTTTGCAAAGAATATTTCACTCTGTAATAATTTGAATCCACTTCCAAAAGTAACAAGGAAAAAATTCTATTGATTTCAGTAGGAGCTGGAGCATTCTTTTCCTGTCAGCTGCACCAGTCTTACACATCTGTGATTTTGTCAGTTCATTCTGACCATCAGTAGTGGCATATTCACACATATTTCTAAGGTGCTTTTCTCTAATTCAGAACAACAACTGCAAAAATTCAGAATGTCTTGAACATAAAAGGAATGACAAACCGTTTCAGAGTCTTCACAAACTTGTTTGATGAATGGAAAAGGTGCTTCAGGCTTCTGGAAACCGATTGCTTGCGACCAGCATTTTGTAATTTAGAACTTTCTGAAATAGGAAAAAAAAGCAAACCAAATCCAGCTCTTAAATTTCAGTTAGTGTCTCATAAAAAACCTTTGTTTCTTGAACTGCAGTACTGAATTTCAGTCAGTGCCAGTGCCCATTACATCCTTTCAAAAGACAACATTTAGAAAGATGCTCAAATGCAACCCTTTGATGGCGTTTTCATTGACTTAGTGATACACAGCAGCAGACAATTTCCTTGTCTGCAAACTTGCTGCAAACTCAGACAAGATAAAGCTGTTTTGCTCCGAGGCAAGCTTGAACCAGCCCTACACACTCTTAATGCTCAGAAAGGATGGGAGTTTTGCAAGTGGTCTCAAAAACCCAAGAAGGGATTTGAATCATCAGTCAACATTTTAGGGTGTTGTAATTTCTAAAGTTCTTACCACACGTAGCTTAAGCTTCTAAGAAGTGAATAACTGGTGCCCTGGCTGACATTCCAGCCTCACCAGTGTAACCTAAGGAAAGGTTTTAAGGAGATAAGATTAACCCTCATCTTGCTGTATATCACATTAAATGCATCTGCTGTTGCTTGGATTTTTTTTTTTTCTCCATCACAACAACTTCCACTCGTGTATTGCCTCAGAGCTTCCACAGTTACCTTTGCTCCCCAGTAATTTAGAGTCCAAGGAAGAGGTGTTAAACTCTTTGTTCCCTTCATGTCAAAGCTGAGACCTGCTGTGTGCCTGCCAGCATCTCTGGGCCAGCTCTCCAATAGAAGAATTTTATAAAATTGTCCCAATGTTCTAAGAAAATATGTTAAATTTCTATACTTTGCATTCTTTTTTTGATGAATTTGACTTAATGTCTTCCCTTCTCACATGCATGGCCTTGTAAGCCAAGGAAATATCATCCCATGGGCGTTGAAAGCCATGAGTTCTGTGCCTGTGAGCAGGTTTGGAGGGGACACCAGGAGAGGGGAACCAGGGACACACAGGACTTTTTAATGTACTGGCAGTTGTTGTTCACATCTGGATTTGAAAGCAATGGGCATTTAACACTGTTTGGGGTGGGGTTTTTTTTGGTTTTTTTTTTTGTTTTTTTGCAATATCTGCGCTGTTTAATGCTGTTGTAAGAGAAACAGCAGAAATACTTTCAAAAATAGAGTCAATTCTTCAGATATTTGCTGTGATATGCAAAGAAAGACAAAATGAAAAATGTCACTGTGAACGTGCATCTCACTTTTCCAGGATCTGACTGTTTATTTGGATGAAGTGGATCCCCATGCAGACTGAAGTGTGAAACATTTTGAGGGACACCTTTCTCCAGTGGGAAAAAACCATGACTCCTGAAGAGACACTTGCTGAAAGCTGTGAGCATCTTCTTAAGTGTTCTCAGAGTATTTCCCACTTACCTCTGGTGCAGAATAGGAGGTGCCTGTCTTGTGTCTCCCTGGTGAGTTCTAATTTTGAATATTTGAAGAACATCTAAATTTGCTGTTTTCAAAACCCCATCTGTGGAGGTGCTCAGCAGATTTTAAATGCTGAATAAATTTGCACCACGATTGGCACATTGAAAGCCCCAGCAAACAGACACATTGTTAGCAATAATTACTGCTCTGTGGAACAGCGAGCACAAACAGAACAAGGTTCTGTTGGGGGTGAAATCATACAGTTCAGATGTATGAGACTTATTAGATCATCAAATCCATTGTCTTTCCAGTGCAAACTTGTTCTCCCTGGCATATTCTCCAATGCACTTTTCAGCTTAAACAGACTCATCCAAATCCATGACTACTCCTTTGTTTTCTTCTCCTTCTAAAAATATTCATTTGCATTTCTATCCATATCTCCTCAGATAACAGTTATTTTACTGTGAACTTTTTTCATTGTATTGCAGTAATGTAAACCAAATGCTACACGAAAACTCCTGTCTTACTGTTTTCTTCTTTCAAGGTTAAGATCAATTTAGGAATATGAATTTCATTCTAATTATTTTCTTCTGTATTCCCTCCATCAATATAGAGGGAATGGAGGAGGAAATTACTGAAGGCAAGGACATAATTTTGTATAAAACATCCAGAGACTGCAGCATTAAAATAAGAGGGCACATTACAAGTGAAAAATATGTTATTGGTCGATTCAGTGGTTTGGGTTTAGTCCACAGCTTTGCAGAAGCCAAGAGCAAAAGAATTAATGTAAAACTAGATGGAGACTGTAAACTCTCCTATATTGCTATTTGCTGTTGTTTTACAGTGTTGTGTGTCTAGAAGCCAGAAAACATGGAGCTGAGATTAGAGGATAATTTGGATCTGCAGGAAATGGAACTTTGTCTGTTACTTAATTAACTAATAAATAACATAGAGTAACCTTCATGGAAAAGCACCGGTAGCAACACAGTAAGTTTATACTAACAAATGATACAGCAACTGAGCTGTGAGCTCTTTTAATAGAAGCCTGGGAGTGAACACACAGCAGCCAAGATGGGAGAATTTCCAGTGATTAGATTTAGATCAGAACCATTCAAACCTGGATTGAAATAGGCAATTAAATAAAAAGGTGTATTTATGACATTGGCAGCCTTTCTCTTTGAAGGTAGAGGGTGTATAAATATTTCTTTGCAGTTTTTTCATAAATACAACCCACACCTAGAAGCAACCTCTTGGAAGAACAAGAACCACATCAGCCCCTCAAGCTTGTGTGCATCTGGGGTCTCTTCTTAAACTCCCAACCTGAATTTCTCGGCCTATAGCTTGGTTCTCAAGTCTACTTTTGTATATTCTCACAAAGAATTATAATTGAAACATCTTAAATGCCCTGTGGAATCAGAGATCCCTCTCTTGGCTAAATGCAATTAAAACTATGTGCTCTGCTTGTGAATCAAATTAAAATGAGAACATTTTTATTTCACCTCTGACTTGTCTACTAAAATACATTTCAACTGAATTTCAGAAGGAAAATACCAGTAAGAATTCTACTGAGGAGTTGGGTTCCTTTCTTAATGAAGTGTCACACAATTACTTAATCCACTCTTGTTTAGAAAGAATGATCTACAAGAAAAAAATACTTAAAAAATATATTTGAAGTGTTGCCAGGAAATACAATTGTAGTAACTCAGTTATGATAGTCTGTAGCGTGGTATTAGGAAGACAAATGGATGACTGTTATTTGTAATCATCAGGGTTTTCCAGAAGATTAAACATATGAAAGCAAAGCTTCCTAAGTAATTCCCTAGGAGATTTCATCATATCACAGAGCAGGTTCAAAAGCAACAGCTGATCTAATTCCAAAAGCTCTTAAACTCACTGTACATTCCAGTGTATTCTTCCTGGTATTTTTGTAAGCTTGTTTTCTCCAGGCCCTGCAATGCAAAGCACAGGGCAAAAGGCAGAGCCTGAATGAACAGACTTGGGCAAAGGATCTGCCTGGAATGTGGGCAATGTCCCCTCCCAGATCCCTCAGGACAGCAGCACACAGCCTCGTCCTCCAGCTCCTCCTGCTTCTGAGGCTTTTGCCTGCGTGGTTCAGATAACCTCACACCATTTAGATTGATTGCTCTCAGTTTTTTCCACCTTCCTGTCACTTGTCCTGCAAGGAATAGAGATCAAGGCTCTGTATTTCAGGAAGTGAAAGCTGTTATTTGGGCTTTTATACACAGCGGCTTATCTCAGATCCTTGGTCAAACTCCTCAGGTTCCACTGAGGTTGATAAATATCAGAATAATATTTCTGAGTCAAAGTGATGTCATAATTCTTACTTTTCCTACAAACTGTGTTTTGATTCCTTACCATAAATTAGTGAAATAAAAGGGTTTGACATCATCATATATTTAAGGCAAGTTCCAAAGGTTCTCCTATGCTGATGCCATGCTGATTTATCCAAAATACACTACTGTGTAATGCTAGCATTACAAGCAATTATGAGATTTTTATTTGGTTGGAGGCAAGGGTGTTGCTCAGGGTGACTCCACAGTCTGGTACTGCCCCATGTGAGGTCCCACAGCCTTTCAGGCACAGAAGAAAATGTTCTGAGTTAAACACATTTTCTGTATTGTTATTTATTATTCAAGGAAAAGGTGTTAGGAAAAATTTTGAGACTAGGGTTGATTTCAGGAGCAGTGGAATTTTATAAGAACCAGGCACTGGTGTCAAAATGTCAAAAGGAGGGATTTTCTGCAAGATGTTTATAACTGCTTCTGTTCTGGGCTGCTATGTCAGGAAAACAATTTATACTAAGAATATTTTCAGATGTTCCATCACTTACTCCCTGTTGACTGGAAAGGTGGCCTGAAAGAGCTGAGATAGGCACTGACTCCAGAAAGGAAAAACTGTACCATGAAAAAATCCTTCTTTAACAGCACAAACAGCCATGGAAGAGATAGACTACATCATCTGTATTTTCAGTACCAAGACCACCTGCAAGTGATAATGTTTGCATGAATTTTAATTAGAGAAACAACATTTTCTTGCAGTATCTCCTTTCCCTTTCCAAGCATTATAGTTTAAGTTGCTATGGTTACAATGGGTTGTGTCAGACCCTGGATCAGTGTGATGGTTACAAATTTGCACGTAAAGAACAAAGGCTGCATCTTTTCATTTCAGCCAGATGATTTTAGCTCAAAGTATTTCTATGATTTTAAATCAATTGATGCAACTTGACATAGCAGTCATACTAGGTGAAGAAAAATGAAAACTTCACGACAGTTCAACTTTTCCATTTAAAGTAAGCCCCTTTGCAATGAAGCATTATTCCAGATAGAAGTTTATTTTAAGAAAATAAATAGTACTTTTCAACAACCCATATAGAACAGGAGTTTTTACATAGGCTCTAAAAAGAATGCCAAGCTGTTGCCTTGGCTCTTGAGCTATTAAAGGCACAGTCTGTTTCTCATGAATGAAGACTGGCTGAGATTTGAACTCTCTCCTAGTTTTGATCCATTCTGTTTTGAAATGTAGCAATCTTATCTTCCCATTACATTGTGCAAGTATTTTTCATTATGGATTGGCATGACATCCACTTAGTGTCTTCCATTTGGAGGCAGCCAGCTCCCTCCCTTTTGATCCAAACCAGTTGTTAACTGTCTAGAGTATTTCTTTATATGAAGAAATAAAAAAGACGCCCTTTAAACATTTTAGTGGATTCCTGTGTGAAACTAATTTGTAGGGAAAAACAAATCAGTGGGTGTGTAGGATAAGGAGGGAGAAGGACTGTGCCTGTGTGTGTGCACATTGCAGCCTTCAGATCTTTTCATCCAACTAATTTCAAGGGTTAAGAGCGAGATAGTGTGCTAAAGTGATTCCAGATGGGCCAATATTAATATCTTTCTTTGCCTGATGAATGAGAAGGTATGACCTAGTTAGAAAACTGCTAAAATTACAGGCGCCACAGAGGTTTCAGCTGGTGCCCTACCACACAGATATTTATCCTTACCTCTGCAATTGTGGTGCTGATGAGCTGCTCGAACCTGCTGAAGGAGGCGTTCCAGGGCCTCCGTGTGTCCCCTGTGCCGAGGCTCTCTTCCACTGCAGTCTTTCCAGTCTATTGAACAAAGGAAATAAACAGAAATGAAACACAAAGGTGCAGGAGAGGCTCTAAAAATATTTTCTTGCCTCTGGTACTTCTCGGCTCTAGAGGAGTTTTACATCTCAGCAGGCAGGAGTCGTTTTTAAGTCTGTTGTTTCTTGTACACTGAGTTTTCTTTGCCTTGTGCCAGCTGGGTAATTAATCATAATTATTATTAACAAAGAGCTCACAACCAGCTCTGAGAAGCTCCTGTAGTGACTGACTTGACAATGGGTGTTTCTGTCCATGAATGAGCTCTGTTGCTGCAGTCAGGGCTGTGGTCAGTGCCAGCCTGTCCTGACCCTCAGCCCCTCACCAAAATCACTCAATGCTCCTTCTGCCGCTGCTCCTGACACCAGGAGGCTCCACAGCTCGCCTGCAGTTCTGCAAAGCAGAGAATGAACATCTTGCCACACCCAGAGCTGGCCCTGCAGCCAGAGAAGCATGCTTGGAGTAAAATCCCTTCTGGAGAGCTGCTCCCAGCAGAGGCCTGAGCAAACGCTGGCAGTCCCTGCCCTGGAGCCCACAGGCTGCTCAGCACTGCACTCCTGAGGCACAAACCTGCTGCGTTTGTCCCTCACACCTTCAGCCTCCAACAGGCTTTGTTTGCGCTCACTTGCTGCTAATGAGAACCCCAATCTTCATTTTAAAAAACCAAACTCATCACAAATAGGAAGAAACTGTGTATCAGAAAGGAGCTCTTTAATTCCAGGCTTGGCTATTTTCATACTTTGATTGCAATGAGAAAAGCGCATTGCACCCGTTTCCTAGCCCAGGGGAATGGTGGATCAAGGCATTAAGAGATCTGTCTGCACAGGAGACACGCTCCCATCGTGCTGGCACAGGGGCCATGGACGTCCTCACAGCCACCAGCAGTTTGCTCACTCACTAAATATACAGATCCAGTTTCTAGTGCAAGTTTGGAGTCAAGCATTCCTTCCAATGGGCTCACTATGCCAGGGATATAAATACCTGTTTATTTACATTTAGTGTAGCAGCCAGAGTAAGCCCCATGAAAGGCTGGAAAGAGAAGACATTTGGTATCCTGATAGCCTGTGGGCAGTGTGACAGCCGCAGAGGGGCTGCCCCGTGTGCTCTGCTACTGCAGACATCAGGGTCAGCTGCATTTGCTGCTCTGTGTGGGGAAAATGTCCTTAGAGCTCCTGTGAGCAGCCAGGAGGGGCCAACTGGAACTCACCAGTCTCAAAGTGCTTTGGTGTTAGCAGACTGGTAAAGTTTCAAACAACCTCCTGATTTCTCTACCCCAGCAGTTTCCAAACTTTTTGAACCTCCAGATTGCTGACTACCTTAAAAATGGCACAGAAACCAGCCCAGCTCTCCTCACTGTCCATCACTCACCTGCTAATGAATAAACCTAGAAATGTTTCTGTCTGCTGGGATTTCACAGAGAAGCTTCACAACATTGGCCACCACTTTCCAGGCTGCAGGGCCAAGTGCTCACTGTCATCACACACAGACACATCTCTCACAGACCAGTCACCAACCTTTGATGCTCTGGGGTTGGACTGGATCAGCATCAGGCACTGAAGCTTTCCTTTCCCTTGCATATTCTTGTGGCTGCTGTTACAGACAACTTTGTGGAGCATCAATGTATTCCCATTTAAATTTAAAATCCCCATTTAAAATTTAAATAAATTTTGTTGTGCAGCACTGGTGTAATGTCAGCTTGCTGCCTCCTTGCTAAGCACAAATCTGCTTTTCAAAACCGGTGGTGAAGGCAGTCGTGTGCATAGGGAAGTTCTGTCCCCAGTAACTGCAATGGTAAGTAACATCTTGTCTCTCTAATGTGAGTATTAATTAATGAAAAGATTTGCATTTAGGCTCTGCTAGTCCTACTGTAAAGCTTAAGCACGTGGCCCTAAATCCAGCAATTCCAGAACTTTCTGGAACACTTTAGCAGCCTGAGATACTGTACAAGGGGAATGAACAGAATTCTCTTCTTGGCTTTTGTGCTGATCCACAGAAATCTGCAGGAAGATTTCCTTCACACCCCCAAACTTTGGAACTGGCACATTATGTCAGATTTCAGAAGGTTAATAGCAGGGGGCTGTAAAAAGGGAAGAGAATGCGATTTGCTGAAAGCAAAATTCACATCATACCAAGCTGCAGTCTTAAATACCACCTGTCTTGCCAGGAGTGCTCCTTCTTTAGGGATATTTGGCAGAACAAATGGCAGCTACTGTGAAAGAATCTGTCCCCCAGCTGATGTAAATTTTGGGTTTCTGGGGCCAAGTCCTGTGTAGTTACACCTGGCTATAGTCAAGGTAATTGCACATCACCAGATTATTCAGTTATCCACAGTAGACTTTTTCCCATGATTGTAGCCCATTTTTGTTCTCAAGCAGAATATTTCTTTACCCTAGTTCTGGTATTGTTCTGGAGAAAACACAAGAACAAAATTGAAGCAAAATGGGACAATGGTAATGCAAAAGCCTTATTTATCCAACCCTCTCCATTATGACTACTGAGAGTAGTACAGCTTGTTATATTTTTTCACATTAGCATGCAAGGTTATTAAATTGCTACATTAGCCTAATAAAAACTGGTGTTAATGTAATAAAAGGAAAAGTCCCACTTTACTGCATTAATCAATACAAGGGGAGCTGTAATACATTGAGCCAGTTTGGCAGGGAACACTAAGTCTGGAGGAGCAACTAACAATACAATTTGATTATAATAGATTAAAAATTACAAATGACAAATCATAGCCCTAATGGAGTCTGAGAAGACTAGTCAGAGACTGGAAAAGGAGGAAAGGCTTTTGGACATTTCTGGGACATTTACAGGCTGCATCCTACCACCATGTGTGTCCACACTGGAGAATTTTATGTACATGATGCTGTAAGAATGGTCCAGTGAATGGGATCTGTAATGCTACGAGGTAAAACATAAAATTACATGAGATACATGTAAGTGTTCTGCTTCTAGCAGCTCAGAATCAGGTTTTGATGCACTCATGTATGGAAAAATGAAGTTCCATGTGCCAAAACTCTCCTAAGAGAAATGAAGATTAAAATATTTCTAATTTTTTTTTAAGTGTTAATGACTAGACAACAACTTTCTGTCAAGGGACTGGAGAAGAGTAAAAGCTGAGACATAAATATACACAAATTATTATTTTGCTTATTTCTTGGGGGTTGGAAGGAGTTGAGTTTTATTATTTATTTCACTCCTAGATGACATGACAATTACATCATGAACTCCAACATCACTAAGCAAACTGGGAGAGCAGACAAACCCAACCTACTTGAAGGAGCAGCATATTCAGGAGTGGATTTGCGTGGAGGTCCCCATCCTCTCATGTTGTATGCTGAGACACGGACATAATATCTCTGGCCCTGCAAATGGGAACAACTGGAGTCAAAACTATCACTGGATTCAAAACCTTGGCTGTAACAACTGCAAAGCACTGCTTCAGATTTTTTTTTTCAGTGAGAAACTTTAATAGCCTTAATAATTTGAATGTACTATGACAGATTAAAACATACTACAAAGATTTGAGGACAAAGTTTGTAACCCAGTTCTTCTTGGTGTAAAAGACAACAAAAATGAGAATGATTGCCATCAACATGTGCATTTCTGGAAGAATGAGAAAGAAAGAGTTGTTATTTGAGGTATTGATCATCAGAGTCAGGCCCAGATTTCTCAAGAGCCTTTGATCTGCACTGATTATCCTGTGATCCAGAAAACAGCAGCTTTTGCTCCAGTTTTCCCAATTACTCTTGAGAATGATAACTCAAAAAATGGTCCTGTTTCTTTGCAACTTTTGGATACTACAAGATATATCATGCTCAATCACTGGAACATGTTGCTACAATAAAGTCTTTGCAGTGATTTCCAAGGGGTGGTGATGCAAATTCTTGTGTCTTTGTATCAGTGTGGGGACAAGGCCATCAAGGCCTAAATGAGTCCTCTGGAACTCACCGTCCTGAGACCTGTGATGGAGCACCTCAAAGAGTGAAGATTATCCATAATTATTTCACCAGCCAAAGGAGAAAAGTCTTCTGAAGAGCTCCATTCCACTAGAAACAAATAGCAGGAGAAAATCCAGTCAGGTATCAGTCCAAGCAAAGAAGTCAAAAGACTTTTATCATTCACAGGTTAACTTTTCTCCTAGCAGTTTCCCAGTTCATGTGGATACTAAAAGTCATGTTTAACATTAATATATAGCAAATACACAGTAATCAAATTATATCTCTGTGTATGGGAGACAAAACCAAAATATTGTTCAAAAGCTTTTCAGGAAAGAATACTTAAAAATAGACTGCAATACAAATTACTTTGAGTCACCATTGCCCTTATTTATACAATTTCCTTTTAAAGACAGAGAAGTAGTGGAAAAGAGAAGGTGAAGGAATTGGACCTGTTAATGCCATTTGGCAGTTTATGCATATTAACCAACACAAAGCACTGACATGCATTGGATCTGCACAGGTGGGCTTGGGCAGAGTCCTTTTGGCTCCTCAGGCCCACAAAGTACCCTTGGGTAATCTGGACAGAAATATTCTCCTTGGACCAGACACTCCCTGGAGCTCATGGATGGTTTTAGTGGTTCTGGCTCTCCTGCTCTGGTCACTGCAATTACAGAGCTCCACCAGGACCTGGAAAGCTGCACCCATTTTCAGAGGGATTTGAGAGCTGCTGGCTTGACAGACCCCTCCCATCTTTTCTTCAGCTCAAATTGTGATGGGCACCTTCACCAAAGTGCTCCTGTCCCTCCTGTTCCTGCTGGGCTCAGGGGTTGTGGAATCAGCAGCCCTGCTGGCCACACTCTTTGTGTGCACAATATTATTATATGCACGATAATTCTTATGCAAGAATTATTGTGCATATAAAATAGTATTGAGCAGACCATGAAATTCTACTGGATGATTTAAAAAAAGAATTTGTGCAAGTGAGGAACAGATGGCTGCAGGCAAGAAACCAGCTTTTTTCTTAAATTATTCCTTATTAATGAGAGGGGCCATCCTGGTTAATCCTGGAGTCAGACCTCTGGGATTTAATGATTTGTACCTGCAGATTCAAACTTCCACGAAAACCTACCAAAACCATAGTGAAATTAATCTCTTGAATTATTCTACAGCAGAAACTCATGAATTTCCTGGATTTACACGAAAGAATTCAATATAAAGCTTTCCTTTATTTCATAAAAACTATTCACAGAATAGTTTTTGTATATTTATTTGTATATTCATTAGTATTGGAGCTGATAAATTAGAATAGATCAGAGGATATAGGTATTCTAATTTCAACATGTGGAATTTTCATCTTCTGGCCGTGTCATACTGGCATTTTCACGTTAAAAGAAAACGGCTTCAGAGAATTTCTTGTTCAGCATATAGAACATTTAACTGCCAACACATTTTTCTCAAACAGGCAAGTATCAATAGCACAACTCATTTTTCCCTTCCCCCTTAATCACTCCTTTTCTATGATTGCAGTTTGTGAATGCACAGCATGCTCTGCAACATTTTTGTTTGCTGCAATGAAAAGAAGATTGGTTTTTTTATACTCTCATTGAATTTTTTCACTGTGTATTTTTCTAGTTTTTCCACGGGTTTTAAATACCTAATTACTGCCACCTTTAATGGAAGCTATCTCTGTACATTAGTAAGAAAACGTAGAGACTGTCGCAGTGCCATATTGTAGGGTTTTGCTGACAGTTTAATTATAAGAATACTTAAAAGTAACATTGAACTTGATGGCTTGTCAGACTTTCCATTGTAAACCGTGATTTTCAAGGTTTCTAACTCCACTTGTATTCAATCCCTGCAGACACTGTACAAATGCTGCAGACTTAGACACGTTTTCTGTTTTCCAGAAGGAGAAACTCTGTGCAAACTGCTGAACGTGTTGTGAACAGGCTTGCAGTCGCTTCAGACACCATTTTTCTTTTCAAGGATCCATGTCAAGCAAGACAGTGTCACTCAGGACAGATTCTGGGAGAAAATCCTGCATTTTTTGGGATTCCCAGGCATGCCCGAGTGTCCTGCTCCAAGAGAGGGGCAGTGGTTGGGTCACACTTCACACAGCACAAAGCAAAAGCCAAGGGTGAGAGAAGTGGCTCTAAGTGGCTTTTGATCTTCTCAAATTTTTAACTATGGACTGGAGGCTTCCCAGACATAACCTGGTACTTGGAGAGGCATATTTAAATTTGGGTAGCTTACACAAATAAACATTGCAGCCCTGTCCTTGATGTGGGTCCTCTTCCACTTGCATTTGGCATTTAGAGGACTGCTCCCAGGATTTAGAGATGTTGGCACTCTGTCTGAAGAGGAGTAATGCCTGAACCTGAGCAGGACTGCAATCCTACCTGTCTGCACGCCTGTGACCAGCAGGAAAATCACAATACTGGTGTGGTACAACAGCATGGCAGCTTGTTCTCAGAAATAACCAAAGCCTGCTGAGTTTGGGGAGAGACGCTGAGTTTCCAAGGGGAGGACAGGCTGACATGGCCTTCAAAGCCATCTCGGGAGCAGCGGGGAAGTTTGTGAGGTTTTGTGATGGAAAATCTCAGGGCTTTGCTCTGCTCTCCCAGGGCAAGCTGCTGCCCCAGCTGGTGTCAGTGAGCCCCTGGGTGACCCTGGAGTGTCCCAGCCCCTCGAGGGACAACAACTGCCTTGGGAGAGTGCCCGAGTGCTCGTCCTGTCCTGAGGTGCTGAGGGTGCACCCCGGGGTGCCCCTGGCTGCCCCATCCCACCCTCTGGGGCTCAGCTGGGCCTCTCCTTATGCAGGCAGCAATGCCAGCATTTTGCATTTTTTTTTTAGCTTAGCCAGTGGTGGCTGAGCCCCATGTAATTGCAACACAGGAATATGGTATTAACTTGTGGATCAGGTTATGGTTATCATGGTTGAGAATCCTCCTTTTAAAGGATATTTACCTAACAAGATGGTGTATCCAAAGTTACTCAAAACTTAATTTTCAAATATATTTATTTAAAAACCTCACTTTTGGAAAAAAACCCGTCCCCCATTTTCAATAAAAAATTTCCATAGCTGAAAAATAAATATTTTTTCAACAGCTGTGTTGGAATAGTGCCTTCTTTTTCCCCTCATTTCAAAGTATATCTGTCATAAAGTAACTCATAACAAGTCTCGGAATTTTCTTGCTTACTTATAATTTTAACAAACTTTTTTCCCTGCATGATTTTACTGATTCAAATGAGAAGACGACATGATACAGCTTTAAAGAAATGCAAATTGATGGAAATAATTTATCACTTAGGTTTATATCTGCTGCTCTGCATTGCCAGTTTTCAGCTCTCTACTGCAATGGTCATCTAAAAATAATACATGATATTCTGCTATAATGATTCATTTGGCTAGAAACCTCCTAGGAGGACATGGATACCAGTTTTCCTTTTGTATAGAAGTGAAAATGAAGTAAGGAGGGGTAGAGCACCTTGTTCAGTCAACAGGCCCCAAAACAAGGGCAAAATCCATGTATTAGGTCAGCGTTGCTCCCACTGCCTGGCTCTGTGGGATATCTGCAGCTCTTCCTGCTACCAGTACAAGGCCACTCACCCATCCTGGTGATGGATCTAGACCTAAAAATTATGTACTTTGTTAATGAGAAACCCATCATGAAGATTTAGCTAAATCTTTGCCTCCTTTGTGAGAGAGAGCAAACAGAAATTACCAACCACTTGTGTCCCACTGAAGTCCTTGGGACTTTAAGAAAGAACAAAAGGCTGCCTCACCTCAGCACGTAAATGCTGAATTATAAACATGCTCAAGCATAGAAAGCTGAGGCTGAAGAGGGTCCTTTATAAGAGCCCAGGAACAGGAGCTGGTCTTGTAGACTGCACCAACTGTGCTGTAAAGGACCTGAAAGCTGTTGGGTGAATTAAGGATGGAGCATGTTCCAGTCCTGTTCTGAACACCCCAAAGGGCTGCTTTGTTGTGAACGCTGAATGTCTTTGCTGTTGCGGCTTTCCATCTGACACTTCATGTTATGTCAGAGCAGGGCTTTTTTGTGTGTTTAATATATTGGTGACTATGTGTTTTAATGAAGGTGCCCTGTATTCCAGAGCTAGCAAATGCACGATGTGTTGCTGCGGTCGCCAAGATAAGTAGTAATTTTTAAATAAACAGCAGTATAAACAGTTACATAAAACTCATGTAAATTGCTGGCACATAATTTTAGACTGGCTTAAGTTATGTAACTTACTTGTGGCCAAGTTTTTTTTTTTTTCTCTCTTTTTTTTTTTTTTTTTTTTAAATACTCGATTCATGTACTTTAAAATAAAAGAAGTTTATTTTCACCTGTTTCTTTCCCACTCACAATCTTTCTGTTATACTGAGCATGCCTTTAACAGCTTATCAGAGAGATGGACAGACATATAAAGGGCAAAGGGAAGACACAAAACACTTCCTGACCCTATTGTAGATTCATTCAGGAAAGCACTTTCTTCTGAGTTAAGTAAATAGCCTCAGCCACAGTAGAATTTGTTTCTTGTCTTGACATTTGTTTTTCCTTGCACTTAAATTACTGAATTGCTGAGTAGATTAATTAGACAGAGGGACAGGAGTTCTGTTGCTGCTTTTTGGGGCTGCAGAGTAGTGTATGGAGCTGGAATTCTGGGTTTTATTCCTGCATTTGCCACTGCCTTGCTGAGTGACCTTGGGCAGTGCATTCTGCCACTCCAGCTTTTAAGACAGGTTTGAGCAGCAGAGGTTCTGTCTCCTTCCCCTCCTCCCATGCCCAGGGCCTGGGATGATGGTGGTCTTATTGGGGTTTCCAAGGGCTTCCAAACAAATAATTGTGTTATTTATTAGCTTCCTTTGAAATATAAAACTGACAGAGAGCACCACCAGAAACCACTTCATGCCATCTTTTTCTGCTTGCTGATCTTGACAAAAAAAAATTTAATGATTTACTCTCATAATGTCTTAGCAGCTGGATTTAAGGACATAAAACACTGCCATTCACATGAATAAAACCAGGATGAAAGACTCTAAACAAATATTTATCAAACAAGTGAAGAGGCCTGAACACTAGTGAAAAGCAGGACTCTGTGTAGAGCATCACCAGCTCTGATGGAGAGTGTTGTTTGCAGTATTTGGTCAGCTCCTCCTTGCTGTTTCCAGGCTTTCTTTCCAGCCTGATTTAAGAAAGGAACCTGTTTTTTTCAGATTTTCAGTTCAGGCTGTGTTCATGCCTCTCTCGTGTTTGGAAATCCTCCAATGATAGGAGAAAGACAAATCATACCAGCTGTAGGGACTACTGACATAATGCTTCCATTTGGAAAAAACAAATGTTTGGCACTGAGCAGTTTGTGCAAACACAGGAGTTAAAGCACAGTCATGGCCTGTGGATTTCTAGGTACAGCTTAAATTAAAACCTGAGCTCCAAACTGCTCTAAATACTGGTGTTCATTATTTTGGATCTTATAGTTTCAGTTATTTCTGTAAACTTATCCAAGGTTCTTTGTACTGGGTCAGTAGAAGCATCAGTAAAGCCAAAGAGGAGTGAAAAAAGATGCTCACAAACAGCTCTTTGCCCACCTGAGGCAAAGCAAGCACTGCAGTGGTGTAATGGGAAAAGCTGCAGGGTGGTTTAAGGGCCTCTCAGCAGAACAAGACAGAACAGTGCAAGACAGAGTACCAAAAAAAGCATCTCTAGACTATTCCTAGAGAGCACATCTTCCATGAAACTTCCATGGATATAAATCTTCACAATACTTATTTGAGAGAGTTTTTTTTAATAATCAAATACTTTATTTGCAGTAAATCTTCTTCCCAACAGCTCTGGGCTCCTTTGCATTTTACGCCTGCTAACAATAACCAATGATGTTAAATAACCTTTCTTGTGGCCCTGTTTCTGGATGTTCCTTTGACCCAGGCCAGAATACTCTATTTTATGTCTTGACATTTATGGGAACCATTATGACAGCAGGCTGGGTGCCAAAGACACATCTTTGCTTGATCATGGTTTCACTAGTTCATCTTAAAGCAAATCTGCATTATATAAATGATTTATAAGATACTATTTTTACTGAATTTTAATAAAATTCTCACCACGAGAATTAAAAAAAAAAAAATTGATCTTTTTTCTCAAGTATTTGATTAGTGTTTTCTAAATCCCAGCAATTCTTTATCTGTTTGCAATAAGGCCAGCTATTCCAGTAAAGGGAGGAAATTTTTTTCCTCTGTTAGTGAAAACGACATTTCTTACTAACATTTTATAAATAACAAAGAAAATGTGCCATGTGGGTGTACATTCAGCTTTCCAATGTGGGCCAGTGGTTAGAAAGCTACAGTGGGTTATAACAGCCAAGATTTGTTTCTCAGCCCTGAAATGACAAACATATCCCACTGTGGCCGTGGAAAGAAAAGTGGGAGAGAGTACATGTTAGAAAGTGAGAGGGAGAATAAACGGGGTTCTTATGCAGAGCTTTTATCCTAGAAAAGCTTGGCTTGGGTTCTGCAGGCTTCCCCTCCCAGAGGGAATGTTTGTCTCCTGTGACCTGTGCAGCCAGAGCCAGGGCAGCTCCTGCACACGGGGACCGACCCTTGGTGTGAAGCACACACGGGGCAGGCTCAGCTGCGTCCCAAAATATGACATTAAATCCAGTTAAAAATAAGCAGCTGGGAAAATGAACACAAAAAAGTAACCTATCACAATGTAGGAGGCAAAGCAGAGTGCTGCACAGTGTGGGGAGCAAAGGAAGGAAACACACAGATGCTAATTCAGGTTATCTGTTTAATGCATTCCACTCCTTGTCCTCTCGTCCTCCTGTGATATAAAGAGGGACTTTGCTGCATAGATCTTGATTAACCATATTTAAAGCTTTTATTTCTTTATAAGCTAATCCCTACAGTAATTTAAAGAGCTTTCACCTTCCCTAGCAATGCAGACAGGTTTTGAGGGCAAAACAGCCTTGATTTGGGGAGCTTTTACTTAATTTAATTTATTGCCAATTAACACAAAATTCTAATAATTCATTCAAAGTGAGAAGAAAGTAAATATAATTAAAAAAAAAAAAAAAGTGAACAGGAAAGTCCCAGATGGGGCAGAGAAGACTTAAGATGAAGCTGTGCGTGGGGAAACTTTGCGATAAACCCTTGAAGACATTCTGGTTTTGTTTAAGTCTTCAGTGAGTCTTCATTCCCAAATCCATTAATCAAAATATCTGCTAAATCACAGACCTCCTTCAAGACAGAAGCTGAAGGTCTTGAGTCCCAGTCCTGCCACTGACTACAAGGAATTCACCTCTTCCATGCTGTACCTATGAACTGGAGTTTAAAAACTAACTAATTAGTTAAAAAACTAACTAATTAATGACCAAACTTACTAATTCTGGTAAGTCAAAGCAAATGTAAAAGGCAAAGCAGTGTCTAAAATTCAACAACATCGTGATATGAGCCTTTTTCCTGAGAAATCAAGGCAGACAAAAGTAGAGCCTCTATGTCTGGGTTTTCTCAGAGCTATTTATCCTGAGCTGCTGTTCAAAATCCTTATAAAACACAAAGCAGGAGGAAAGAATGATTCAGCTGAGTAACCGGTGTTTGATTAGCTACATTAGTTAATTACACCATCACTTAATATGTGATTCATGTTCAAAGGTGATTTTAAATACGTAACAAACTTAAATAATAGAAGGTCTTAAAATTTATGTTAAGTCCAGCACATACTACAGACATTGACAGGAGCTAGAAATAGAAAGGTTTGTTTTAACTTTTATACATTTCTCTACTGGCTAGGCATAAAAATAGAAGTCAAATTGCTCAGTCCTGTTAGCTACCAAAATGTAACGTGCAAATAAAGTGCCCGGGAGACCTAATAAAATGCCATAAATGAACTACTGTAAAAAATATCAGACCACACCTATTCAGCAGGATAAATTCAAATGTCTTACAAAGAAATGTATTCTCTTTTCTTTTTATGGAGCAAGAACTGTTTTGAGGAAAGAAAGAACGAGTTTCAAAATATACAAAGAAACTTTGAATAATAAGTGGAAAGGGCTTCAAGACCAAGTGCAGAATGCTGCTCAATTCCAGTATGGACTGGACCAGAATCAAGCAGTGACACAGCATCTACTTTAGAGAGACAGAGGTATTATTATTAAAGCACTTTGTTTTCATAAGGTTTGCTTCCACAAGCATTCATTCCCATACCCAAGGTTCTTCTAGAAGTCAAAGAAAGCACAGGGTTGCTGCTTTCCCCTCTGACACTGCTGTGTGAGCAGATAGTTGTCACCAAAGTGGAGAAAGATATATATATAGACATGGGGATAGATATATGGAGATGTAGCTCTATATCTGTATATTTAGGTCTTTGAGGATCACTGCAGGGAGCCTGCTATGGAACAAATCCAAACTTGGTCAAACATGGAAGGCTGACTTTTGATAAACATATCAAATACATTATATGCTGTTTTATGTGCTCATGGGGGCAAGCAGAAGCCCACACAAAATGATGAAATTATTTGGTTGTGAAAGGATTACCCCCAAGAATAACACTTGCAGAATCACAATCAAAATTGACAGATCACTCCTGTAAAGTCTTGGAGGTTTTTCACACTGAAATCTTCAATGTACATTTTCCATCGATCTGGAGAGAAGCCAGCTGAGAATCCCAGATCCAGGTTTCTTTTGAGCTCCAGGGCAGGTCTGAAACAGGCCCAGGCTCCTCATTCCTGAGCACAGGAATTCCTCATTCCTCATTCCTGACCCTGAGTGTGAAGGCAGCTCCACCCATCCTTTAGCTGAGACTCCCAATGACAACAGCGAATTGTGCTGATCTGCTCTGCACTGGAACCGACCCACTTCATGTGACAACAACACCCTGGGGCCACTGCACACCCAGCCAGGACTGAAACACTGACTCAAAGACAATTAAAATTTTTCTCATTCAAAAAAATATCTGAAGTGGGCCACAAAGTGCTTTGGAAGAACGGAGGCAAGCAATGACCTTTTCTCAGAATTTAAGCCAAATGTAACTCCTTCTTTCCTCATCTAAGCCAACCTGGTTTTCTTTGTTTTGTTTTGTGTTTTAAAGAGCTACAATGACTGAAAATAAAAATCTTCTTTCCGTCCAAAAGAAATCCTGGAAGGCAGATGGGAAGTTCTGACAAACATGAAATACTCTGCTAAAATAACAAACTAAACAAAAAGGTAAAAAAGCTAAAGTGGCCTAGACAGCTCAGCATCACTATCTGGAAAATTACTTGGCATCCACAGCTACAACCAAACAGAGAAGATTAGCTTTGTTTGCTACATCAAACATGTCTTTCTTCCTCTCTCTTGAAACTTAAATAGTTCCAGGCTCTAAAATAAATTTGCTCAACTTGGGTTATACAAGCTGTTTCATTTTTTTTCTTCAAAAGGGAATATAGATGTTTGTTTAAAAATTGTAAATAAAATATAAACAGAGATTTTTCATTGCATGGTGATCCTTTCCAGGTAGTGATCAGCACTATGTCCATTTTTCTTCCTTATTCTATACTTTGGGATCACAGCATTATTATGACTACTTCTGATGGGAAATGGATGAAAAAAAAATCATGAGGCTTATCTGTACTTATTCACTGTAAAAGCAAAATAATAATAATGTTTAAAATCCACAGAAAATATGTGTGACTAAATTACTTAAAATTACTTTTAATTCTTTTCTTCGAAAAAATCTGCTTTCTTTATGTGTATGTGTGGTGTGGAACATGTGAACCCAAGAAAGGGTAATTAGTGAAATTCTTAAAAGCCCAGCAAGCACTTGCTGCTGCCTCTAGTGGGATGTTCCTGGGAGCTGAGTCTGTCTGGATTGTGCTGCTGTGGGGTATTTTTCATCCAGGTGGTTGCACTGGTGCAGCTCTGGGATAACAAAACCTCCTGCAGTACCAGTGTGGTGGTGCAAACAGAAAGCTCTCCCTGGCTTCAAACACTGGCAAGTTGTTTTGTATGTCAACGTGGAATGTTTTGATTGTGTTTTCAAAGATGTAAAACTAAAGCGGGTCCTAAGTGCTTCCATGGTGGGATGTGAAGTTTGGCTCTAGGGCACAATTAGCCAAGGGCAGGGTTTTTTTTTCTCAGTATTACAGTGATGCTTCACATCCTTCCTAAAACTGGCTGGGGTGAGGTGTCTCTGGCTTTGAGTCATTCTCTAGCATGGAGCAGATTATTACTTTTATTATTGATTTATGTCATGCCTGTCTGCTTCCAGCCTCAAAACACTTTACTAAGTTACAATATACTTAGGAATCATTTCACATCAGCCACCACCACGCTGCAGCCTTCTCCAGAGGGGAACTGAAGGGAGCCATTAGGATGGTGCCTGCAACATTAAACAACAATCCAGGAGAGGAAGTAAAGAATACTCTGGCTCCTTAAAGCCATGGCTGAGCAGAATGCAGTCACTGAGCTGCCATCCAGCTGGGACACCAAAGTCAATACCCATTCACTGTGTGTGGTTAAAATTAAATCTCCTAATGAAGTGAGATGGTTTTAGTGGTTAGAGAGTGAGTGCAAAGTATTATTCTCCTGTATGATTATTTGTAAGTTATACAGCTAACAAGGGAAAGGATCACACACAGGAAAACAGCAGACAGTCAGATAATGTTCCAAGCCTGGTTTCTAAAAGACGTTTGGGCAAATAAACCTTTGGAAAATATATATTTAATAAAAAAAAAAGAGAGATGACATGGGGAAAATTGAATCGGCAGTTTTACTCTGTTTTTAGGGAAGTAAACTAAATCAAACAGCATTGATGTCAGTTTTTATTCCCTATAGTTCAGGTCCAGAGAAAAGAACATTATTAGTTTCTGTTAATGAGCAGGTATTCCCTAAACACTGTTGCCAATGCTCCTGAATTTTAATTTGCTTAGAAAAAGAAATGGTAAAGTATTAAGGGGGAAAAATAGCACCCTAACAGCCTTTTTTTTGGTTGTTGTTCCTGAATTAGTAAAATGCTTCAATGGTTTTCTGGACAGGAGGTTTATATATCTGACTAAAAAGATCCTCACACTTTGTTATCAAGCTCTCCTTTCAGGGCTAGTAATTGCTAGCTGGTTCTAATCATTCTTGCAAGTGATCATTTGAAAGGTTCATTTTATGACCCCTCAAAGTAGCACAAAGAATCTCACTCCATAACGTAATAAACAATTCTACAACCAGTGCTTAATTAATTCCTGAAAGTCACCAAAAGGAGCTATTAATGATCTTTCTTTTTATCTAACCATAAATATGCAAGTCTCCTGAGACAAAGGATTTTAAAAGAATATTCTGGCAAGACTAACTGTCAACTTGATAAAGCATCAAATGATCATGAGTGAGGGTAGTTCAAAATACAGGGCAGTGCTACCTGGTCTGATCAGAAAATTAGGTCAGGTTGGATTAAATTTCTTTGGATGCTGTGTTTATCAAAAACAGGACACCACTGACATGGTACAAACCAGGCTCAACCCAAATGAACACCCAAGAGAAAAGTACTGCAACTTTCACAAAATTATCTTTAAAAATTAGCTCTGTTTGGGAATTTGCTTTCCTGTGAAAATACTACGAATCATTAGAGAGGGTGGACAGTGTTTCAGGGTTATTTAAAACACAACTCTTACAAAGAACAATCTGATATTTTCTAGAGATCTTTGGAGTTTTAGGAGCCCAGGTATTGTTTTCACAAGTAAATCAGGCAGTGGGAAGCTCTTAAATGAAATTTAGTTTCCTGGCAACACAACCCATTGCCGAAAATTAGATTTAAGTTTCTAAAGGGCTTTGATGTTTTTGAAAATCACACTTCCTGCAGCACTGCACAGCTGACTAGGTGTAATACAGTAATTTGCCTTCTATTGAGGCTATCAGGGCATTATCACTTTGATGGCCTCAGTGGTATCTGGGAGGTTGGGGGTTTTTTCCATAGAATGTAAAAAATTATTTTGCTGGGCACAGCCAGTGATGAGTGGAATTTGTGACCAGGAGCAGGAGGAGGAAAGAAAGAGAGAATCTGCCTTTTCCAAATTAAGTTTCTGTAGTGCTTTGGGGGCTTGTGCTGATGGCAGGGGAGCCTGTGCACTGCATGTCCCACCTGTGGAAGGGCTCCATGAGCTGCTGGACTCTTGAGGGACGGGGTCTTTCTGAATTTCTCCTGTTGAAACCATCCCTGGGACCCCCACCCATGGAAACACCAAACGCACTCCCCACCACACAGCCAGGATGGTTCTATGAGTATGGAAATTTTAGGTTTGAAAGGAGTTCTTAATGATTAACACAAAGAAACAAACACAGCAGAAAGCTTGAAGGGAGAAACTGGGGGAAATAACTAAGAGGATTTTCAGGCTCCCTCTCCTTGACTCCCCTGGGCAGGGCCAAGGAGGCTTCAGTTCCTTGACCTGTGGGAGGATTCACGCTCCCAGTGGAAGCTGCAGGCTGTGGATTGCTGTGCTAAACACTGAAGAACTTACTGTTCCAAAGATTGTAGAAAACCTGAAAGTTCCTTTAAACAGGAAATTTAAAAAATTCTCATTTTTGTTCTAATCTTCAATAAAAACTTGCTTTTTTTTCTTAATGTTGGAATTTCCTGTGGAACAGAAATTCTGTTTTAAAACCATCTTTATTCAACAGGGCTATTCAGATGGAAGCATTTTCTTATTCATTCCACTTTGCAACTAACTGGTGCCACCCCAAATGTATCACTCTTCCAAGAATGATGTGGCAGCCCTGGAATAGCTAATTAATTGAGCTGTATGATGCCTGTGCCAGAAGTTTCAGCTTCCAGAGGCATTCCTTTAAGGAATGGTGGTGTGGGTTTGGCTTTTACAAGTATACACATGGTTTCAGGAGCCCACAGGCACCAAAAGTTAGTTTGTGTTTTGTAACTGCTCATCTCAACCCAGTCATTGAGCTGATGTCTTAACCACAGTGAGTCAAGAAAACTTCTTCAAAGCACTCATGGAGAAAGCTTTTCGTTAATTTATTTTTCTATCTTTTTTTTTTTTTTTTTAATAAAAATCTTGTCCGTGGGTAATCTTTCAAGAAAATTCCACTTCTATGTCTGTTTACTGGGAAAATAATTACCTTTAAACACTACTTGCATCATAATATAATCTCTTATAGATAAATACCTTTGCCACGCAGCCCTCAAATTTTTGTACATTGTTAGGGGAGTGAAAGATGTCTAAATCCAGTACCTTTATACTTGGTCACCACGGCTGAGTTGACACTGAGGGGTTCTTGGAAGGTGACAGTGAGTGATGTACTGCTCGTTACCATGAGACAGACATTGGTTGGCGCCTCGGGGGCTCCTGGGAGAGAAGAGAAAACATCAGCTCTTCAGCACAACAAATCCTATTCAAACAATGTTCCTGAGCCTTCAAAGAACTCACGGAAAATCACCCTGCAATTGTGAGCTTTGGGTTATAGGTGTTTGTGTTTTCTGCCTTTGGAGCATTTTAATTAGTGCCCCCGCTAACAATATCCTGCAGACACCATTTGTTTCTATCATGGGTTTTGGCTCCTTTTTGGTTAAAAATATCTTCCTGCATATATGTAACCCAATAAAACAGATTCATGCTAATTATGTCAATGAAAACCCCCCATAAATCTCTTGGGGTGAATAGGAGGAGAGAGAAAGGAGAAAACCACAAAAAGCTAATGAAACCTTTATGGTTTCATTAACAAACTCAAATTTATCAAAAACCAGGAAACATTTTTATGTCATTGGGATTCAAAAATTTTAAATTCTACAACGGTTTTAGTGTAATAGTTTCAAAATACAGTTTTCAATTGAGGCCTAATGTTTTTGTTTAAAAAAAAGGGGGGAAAAAGAAGCTTAATTTGCAGAATATCAATCAGACTGAATTCAGAAATCAAACATAAAATGTCAGGACTAACTGCTGGGATTGATTTAAAAAATCAGTATATTAACCTTCACTACTTCTGTATTTCCTGTATTTAGTATCTAAGAGAAGGAGCACTACATCTGTCTTGAAGAAATAACCTTAAAGGACAATAAATTAGAGAAAATTATTTGTAAGCACATTTATATAAAGATGGTTGTAAAAATGTTAATGGCAATGATTGTATTGCATGATATAGGATACAGCTAAAAGATCCACATGTCTAGAAACAATTCAGGCCTATTTACTCCTTCATTTGGGCCCAAATTATCATTTAATTTGGATACAAACTCACTTTGTACAACTGTTTAAAGTGACTCAATTTGTGGCTGTGGTGACGAAATGGATACCAAGATAAAGATTAGTGCTTACCAAAATTAATTTTCCACAATACTTATGTCCAAAATGAAATTTCACTGCCTGATCAAATATTTAGAACAATCCCATTCCGAAATAGTAAGTTCTTCAGAAAAATAAACAAATTACAACAGAGAAAAGGCCAGTGTCCCTATCCCTCTTCCTGCCTATTTGCATGTTGTTATATAGCGTCCTGTTTTAAATTTTGAACATGTTAAATGAGTAAATGTTAAGAGAGATAAGCAGGGCAGAATCACTGCATCCTGAACAAAGAGTTGGGATGTTGGATGTCTTATTAATTTTATGCAGCCTAAGGAGCCATGTGCTTGTTGCTCTCAGATATTTGTTCCTTTATTGTTCTAACACCCATTTCCTCCTCCCTCTTGGAAATGCCATTTCACCTTTGTGCCTCGGTTTCCCCACCCAACCTCCTCCTGCTCCACAGCAGTGCCGTGAGGATCAGCATCTTTGGAGAGGGTTCTCAGCTGCAGATTCCTGCCTGGAATTTCGCTGTTTCCCTGTACTTGATGCCGTTTGGGTTTTGCCTTTTTTCCTTTTATATGTTCTCTGTATTCACACACGTTTGCAGCTCTGTAGCCTACTGTATTAGTAGCTGGTTTTCCCAGTATTTTTCCATAGCCTTTCCTTAAGCAGAAAGACAAAACCAATTCCAGAGCCTCGAGAGGTGCAGGGCCCCAGTGCTGTCTTGGTTCTTGCTGGGAACCAAGGTTGAGATAACTCTTTGAGATAAATGTTCATGCACAGAGCACAGCTAGTGCAGAGGGGGGGACTCCAGAGAAGGGGCTGGACCTGCATTGCATCACTTGCCTCCTAATTGGTGCTTTTTATCCATTATGGTAATTTCCTAAAACCTATAAAAATGTACTCATCCCTGTAGGGATGGGCTTTTGTGGACATCTTTCTGTAACTGCCCCTGAAGGCTTTCTTGTCTTGGGGTGACTTTATGATGCTTGTACCTCCAATTGTCTGTTCTGTTTATGCTGGATATTGAGTTCTGTATCTTTAGGACTGGTTCTGAGAGCGAAGGGGGAGAAGGAAGCAGTGCTGAGTTTGTTTTCAGAAAATGCACTCCCTCCTACACATTCTGCTCCTTGACTGTGTTCATCTGAAGCACAGAAAGACAGCAGGACAGACATCTCTTGCTTTTAGTTTTAGCTAGCTGAGGCAGAGAAGCTCCCTGGACTGTTTTTTTTTCCTTTTTCTTGGGACTGTTTAAAACTGTCCTGAACTGAAAAGCCCAGAGACACCAGGACCTCACACCTGTGGTCCACCTGGGCCTTGGCATTTTCCAGCACCACAGGAACTGATAAGAGACTGAGCCAGCTGAGCTACCCACAGCAAAGACTTTCTGAGTTTGCCATCTCACCTCAGAGCGATTTTGCTGTTCCATGCTATTCATTTTTTATGCTTGTAGGCACTTTGTTAAATAAATAGTTTTTCCCACTTTACTCCAAGGAAATTCTTTCCCGGACCAGTTAGGAAGAGGCCATTTTGTCTTGCTTCCCAGAGAGACCCCATTCAGAGGTTTTCTCACAAATTTACCCTGAACCAGGACACCTGCAGGTAAAGATCCTCTTTTATATTACCTCGAGTTTCCTTTCCAGGTGGAGAAGAAGGCAGCATACTCACGGGCGTGCTCGTAGCCGGCCTTCATGCGCTGGTAGAGCCTGGCCCTCCACTCCCAGCCCTTGAGCTGCTTCTCCCTCTCGGCGCTCTCCGTGCCCAGCCCGTCGCTCGCTGCTTGTGCAGACAATTCCAGCACTCTCTGCTGGGCCTCCTGCACCAGCGTGCTCAGGTGCACAGACCTGCTCTCCACGCTCACAACTGCCGGGAAAAGGGGGAAAGAAGAGGAGGTGCTTGGAAGAATTCTGGCCATGCTCAAAACACGTTGTCTTAGGTCACAATGTAAGATTGTATGTGTGTATCAAAAGTATGTATTCTATCACAGTCTCTATAAGCTGTTAAAACCAGGTGGGGCACTGTTCTGCATCTCCTTCATGACTCATCCCTGATAACTCCAGGGGATATCTTCTGTTAACGGGCCATCAAGCATGACTGATAAAATTACATCATCCCATTGTGGGATGCTCCAGCCAGGGGGAGGAACCAAATATTCCTGCGTGTAAATAATCTGAGGTGTGGAACACCACAGCCAGCCTCATCCTTCTCACAGGACAAGACCTCTTTAACCACTGCTGGACCTTCACAGGAAGATCAAACCCTTCTACAGGAACATTTCTTCAACAGAATCACATCTATCACTCCAAGAGGACTGCAGCCACCATTTAAGGTCTTGAGCACTTCCAAGGATAGATGGAGACTGTTCCACTGCTTCACTGTCCTTATAGTGAAAAAGGTGTTTGTTTCATCCAGCCTGAACCTCTCATTTTAACTTTTGCCTTTTTCTCTCATAACAGTATGACAGCCAGTTTAGCAGAGTCTAAGAATAACTCTACTGATGTGAAAAGTGCCCTGGCATCTTTACAGCCACAGGAGAACAAAGAATTACTCAACACCTCTGACATCCAGAGGGTTGTTTTTGAAGAATGTTTGTCTCTAAGACTCTGCTTTCAGAAGCTGGCTCGTAGCCATCCTTCTTAAGTTTGATCATTCCTCATATGGACATCAGGGACATATGGCCAGGCTCCCTGGAACCTGCTGGTATCCTCAGAACTGTTGTTTACTGGGAGGCCAGAGGTGATAGGGTTTCCTGGATCCATCCCTACAATAAACATGCAACACATCTGATAGCACAACAGGACGGAGGAAGGAGATTTTACGTGCCAGAGCTTCAGGTGGTTGAGAATTGGCATTGGTTCAAGTTCTCACTAAGAAGCTGGCTCTATCTGTTTAATCAAGGTTCAGATCCACATTTGTCGAGTCTTGGAAACGTGTCTAATCAGCCAGTGGGAATTTTAATCTTATTTTTATTTGGGTTCACATGAACAAACCAAATAATGAGTATATGATGAATAATAGTAACTGAAAAGATAACACTTTGTCTTCTCCCCAACTAAATTAATATTTTAAATGCTGTACTCTCTGATCTTAGTTACTTTGTTTTTTTTAATATGTTGGGTTCCTGTTGAGATTTATACAATCTGAGTTTCATGTGGAGATGAAGACCATAGTTTTACTTTCTATTGCTTTATCTGCTGCTGTTCCAGGCAGAAATCCAGGTGATACAGATGGAAGCTATCTGTCCTCCAGATCCTCTTTTCTACAGAGTTAGGTTAGAGGCTATAATGAGATTTCAGCTGGATTACTGTAGCTAATATATACAGTGGAAGAGCAAAGGTTTTCTGTGAAGGAAGCTTTTTGTGTGCACTTGGAATGAGGAATTCCTCTATTTTGCCTTCTCCCAGCTCTGTGCATCTGTCTTGTACACTTCTAATCACATTAAGAGTTGCTGTGTCCAGTCCCAAAACCGTGTGAGTCAGGATTTTTCCCTCCCATTCAGCCTGCGGAAATCTTGCTCAATTGCCCATCGTAGAGAAATGAAAATGCTCCTGCTGGGTGCTGGATTATGTTCCTGCAGCCCTGAGATGATACAAACAGGATTTAATTTGAACAGGGTTGGTTGAGTATGGAAAGCAGAGCAGAAAGTCTGGAGAAAATAGAAAGTGACTGCCATCAGTTCCACAAGAGTGAAGCCACGCAAAAAGATGCTGTGAACCTTTGTTTTGAGGGCTGAAAATAACTTTTTGCATCTCGCTCTCAAACAGCCACTGCAAACCCTTCAGGTAAGAAACCCAAACAAAATGATCATTTGCTTTTTACTGAGACTGTTTCATCCATTATTTCAATCAGAAAAACTAAAAATCAAGATAAGTGAAGTGGAAATTTGGTGGGTATATTTTGAAATGGAAATGAGGTGGTTATATATTCATATTCTCTGTGTTCATAGGCATGTTTGCATTAATTACAGGAAATGAATACTAATTTATGATTGCCCCTGCTTGCCATCAGACTACATTTATTTACAGATGAGGTCAATGAAAAATTAGTTTAGTCTTTTTTACTGCTGTTTAGAACACTCAAGACTGTGTTTTCCTCTAGATTTGTCATGGTTAATGAATGTTGCTTCAGCAGTCAATCATGTACTCTAAATGCTGTCACACTTTTTTTTTAAAGCCTCAGTCATGAACCATGACAGAAAAATAAACAAATAAATATAAAACTAAAAAACTCTTTTCACTGAGCAGCTACACTATGCAAAAATCTCCAGGGAAGGTTAAAGGAGGCCAGAATAAATGATAATATAAGTGCTGTGGATATAGAAAAGCAATAAAGGTGTACCAACACTGAGGGTCTGGCAAAAAAAACTCAACATGCACATGCACACACACTCTCCAGTGAAAAAACTGGCAATGTTAGTAGCCTCAAGGTGCAATTTCCTGGAGCACTGAGATTGACATGCCAGCACTAAATGTTGTTAATTTAACTAACTTCAAATTAATGGCAGAGTCTGCAGTGGCCGAACCCCTCAAACACAGTCTCATTATAGCCTTGCTGGGAATGTCCTAAATATAGGCATTGACAGTTTAAAACAAATTCTCTTACATCGGGGTATTTTTAGACCCACGTAAGGCGTCAGAGTTTGTGTCATGGTATATGGTTGATTAATTGGGTTGGTAAGTCACCCTCCAACCCACAAACTGGGCATAAAAAGGTCCATGAAGGAATACAAAGAAGTTTTATAACTACAATATGTAGTTATAAGCAATATTGGTATTCCAGTAAAGTGAGAAGGTCTGTTTTGTGTTTAGGTTTTCTCTGGTTCTGTAGAACTTTGAAATTCTCATTTAAGTGGGATTTTAGACTGTTTGAAGACCAGTAGTAAGGGGTCTGTGGGGAATGGAAGTAATAGATTTCAATACAACTGGCCTCCTCTAGGCAGCATAGCCAAAATCAAAAGGATAATCAAAATAAAGCAAAGTCTAGACAACCCATCATCCTTTCATTTTTGATGACAAACTCGATATTTCAGACCATGATCTTTGAATCCCTGAGTACCTGTTGCCATATTTTTAAAGATTTGTTTTCTCAAAATTGCTATTAACCCAGCTGCCTCACTGTTAATCACATTAGAAGCTCAACCTGATTCATTAGTTGGTGTATCTGAGACAGAGAACAAAAAAAATCTACTGAGCACATATTCAACAAGCAGATATTGCTGCAAATATCCTCCAGCACTCTTGTTAAAATCATCCTTACGAGAAAATAAGGCAATTTTTGTGCGTCCTGTAATTGATTTTCCCTAACAACAGCAGAATTGATCTCATACAAGCCATTATGTAAGTCAATTTGTGTTCTTTACTTACAGTGTGGGCTTTCCTTTGCCCCAACGTGTAGAAGGGTCCTGGCAATGGGGACATTGTTTGTCAAAATGGCAATATCCAGAGGAGTGAGTCCCTCGCTGTTTGGTGTGTTCAGGTCCAGTTCCTCCAGTGTGTATTGATAAAGAAGAATCTGAACAGCATCCAGGTCCTGCTGCTCCACGGCCTCAAACATGGCTTCATTGCACTGGAAATTCTGTGTGTCAATAAAGACAGAAATTTAGTAAAAGTTTTCAAATGCCAGCGCTTTAAAAATACAGAAAATTTGTGTTTTGTGAGATTGATCCTCAAAATAAAATATTGCTCCTTCAGCCCCAGCTTAGGCTCAGCTTGAAGCATGGCAAATGTTTGCAGCAGAATTGAGCTTGGTTTACCCCTGGAGTGCGTGAAGTTGTTTCAGGTCTGTGGGAATTTTCAAGTGAGATTCAAACACTTATGAAACAAACACATTCTCCCTTAGACATCTGCCCTGTAATCAAACTGTACGAGCAACATTATGTGTGCAGTGTGAAACTGGATGATGCACTACAATTTTGGCAGAGCTGTGGACTACTGAGTTTTTCAAACTGAAACTCCAATTTTCAAGTAGAAACCTACAATCAAGTGATGAAAATTCAAATCAAACAAGCAATTCTGCAGAAACCCCCTCCCAGTTCCAGTGGGAGCCAGCCTGTTCATTCTCCTTGGTTATTTCTCAGTGCTCGTATTATTGCATTTAAAGTTGTAACTAGAAGAAATTTTGACATTTATAGGCCTTAAAAACAGAAGTAGAAATGGGACTGGAAAAATGGACTGACCAGTGTGCATGTCTGAGCAGCAGAGAGCACCAGCAGCCAAAACTGAGAACTTTCATGGTACCAAGTCTGAGGCAGGGAGAACCACTGAACCTTTTCCTTGCCAATGTCAAGGAGATAAAAGAATGGCACAATACAAAGGCCCCTGTTGTTTCTTAATTGAGCTGGGGAGAAGCAGGTGCAGGAGAGTAGCAGAGCCTGCAGGTTTCTTTTATGAGAACATCCTTCTGGAGCCTGCAGTAATGATGAGTTATTTGCCAAGATTCTTTAAATTCTCTCCCAGTGTCCCATTGCCATAATTACCCGATAGGGTTTTTTCCCTCTTTGGAATGAATTAGCAGGAGCAAGAGGCCCAGCAAGGCAAGGAGGGCTCAGAGCACAGATTCAGATTCATGGTGTAAAGCAGCTCCCTGTGCCCCAAAACCACAGGGAGGAAGCACTGAGAAAATTCTCCTCACAGAATGCGCTCTTTATTCTATGAAATAAATATTGAATTGAAACCATCTTCGACTGTGATTAGAAGTTAACACTTCAACCACTCTAAAACTTCATTTTCTTTTTTAAATTGATATAGTATTATTTAGCATATCCATGTCCTAGTTTGATCTTAGTGAAACAACATTGACCTGCTGGAACATCTTTAGTCTTCTCATAAAACACGTGGACTAAGGGTTTCCAAGCAGTTCTGGAAACTGCAGTCCCCAGCTCCACCTTGGAATGTAATGAGTTCTAGAAGGGCTTTTTTTTTCAGTGTGTTTGAAGTTAAAAGTGTCTTCAGAAATTTTCTGGCCTGACAGGGATCTTCTGGTCTACCCTTAGCATGTGAAATATTAGTACCACTCAAAGAAATTGCAAAGGTGATGTTAACTAAAAGTTTTAGTGTAGACCCCATCTGTGCTGAATATTGGGGATCAGCAGAACAGGAGGGCAAATGCACATAAGATGCCCTTTACCCCAAAATGCCAATATAAAGAAATGGGATATTGAGATGTCAATCTAAGGATGAGATGAGCTATGCAGCAATAAAGCAAATCTGGGTCAGTAGTACTGACTGGGGAATCTACCTTGTAGACACTGAAATACAGAAAAGCTCATGCTAGAGAAATATTTTTTTCTGTAGGTTTCCACGCAGAATAAAAGATATTACTTAAATATCAGTGCTAATCTAGAGACCCCAGTGCTCTATTTTAGTCCAGCTGCTATTGTCACAAATACCAACAGGAGTCTTCTGATTTCTGCCATCATTTACCTTTACTAGATAATTTTCTTCTGCTCTGAAAGGACAAAAGTAATAAATTAAAAGAGAAACTGAATCACTGAATACTGGATGAAATTTAGGAGCAGTTTTTGCATTTCTTTTTCCTTGACTCAGTCCTGCAGCCTCTAATCATTAGCTGGACAGCTGTGCTATGTGATTAATTTATTTAGGTGTTACTGTGATGCACAAATGTATATACTGAAAAGAACTACAGTATTGCTTTGCAGTAAGTAATAACCATGTTCCAGTAAGTGATTCAGTGCCAGAGTGTTTAGAAATGCAATCTTATGTAGCTTAATTAAAATGAAGTGCCCCTTTCAAGCTATTTGCCTCAAGTTTGACTGAAAAAGTCCACTATGTACTACTGGAGCTGGAAAAAGTGGTAAAGTAGTTTCTGCAAAGACTTGTTTTGATAAACATGAGTTCAAGAATAAAGCTATTTTGAGACATTGCTATGTCTGCTGCAAGACAACAATTTACTGAATGGAAAGTGTTGCACAGCAAGAGAGAGTGGAAAGAAAACTCTTCACTAGCCAAAGCTGAAAGAAAACAAATTCTAACAAATGTTGTTCACTTGTCTGGAGACATGATTTTATTCCTTGACTTAGCTCAGCGGCACAGAAGCTCAATGATTAGAAAATACATGAGCTAGCAAGCCGACCTGGAATATTTCCACCCCTTCATTAATGGTTTTCTTGCTGTTTATTTCTAGGGAAAACTGGGAAAACAACAAGCAGAATGGATAGAATGGGATCCAAAGTCTCTCGAGTTCAGTGGGAGTCTCTTCACTGCCTGTTGTGGACACCAGCTCAGACCCCAGACTGGTGATACCTGCAGGTTCCTCTGCTGGATGTTTGTCTGTGACAAAAGCTGTGCCACTCCCATGACAGTCTAGTGGGCTGGGGGAACAAAGCTAGCACAGGTACATCTGTATCCTATTAAATCCCCATCCACACAACCAAAAATCAAGTCTCCTGATGATGATGACTGATGGTACAGGCACTCCCACTGCTGACAGATGCAGAGTGAAGAGGGACAGAGCTGAGACTGTAATTTATTGCCTCAGGCACAGCAGAGGACTCGGCCCCCAGTGCTCTGCTCCTCAATCCATTGGCTCAGCTCATTGGCAATTTCTCTTCTTATTAGTTAAGTATGACAGAAGAGCCCATGTTAGAAGAAATACGTAATTTAAAGTGTGTATTTAGATAAACACTGGTCAGAAGATATGGTCACAGACTGGCATGCCTTCAGCCTACATATCAGTCTGAGGTTAAGAGGTGGGAATACCACCCTCCAACCCATGGCCACCTTTCAAAAGTATATAATAAGAAGTAATAAACAAAGGGCAGAGATCTTTCTCTGCTGTTGTTGCTCTCCCAAATTCTGACTCCGTGTGTCATTTGAGTGTGGCTAACAGCGACAGAGAAGGTCAAACTCTGCTTTGACAAACGATCACAAAATTACGGGTGGGCAGAACACACAGCGCTCACGGGGGAACAAAGCAGGATGATGAGAACTGCACAGATGAAAAACCAAGCGAATCAGGAGATCAGTGGCAGGGAGAGCTGGCAGTGTGAGGGGGTGAGGCAGTTACCAGGGAGGCCTTTCTGAGGCTGAGGCGGTCGGAGCGGGCTCGGAAATAGGCTTCATCAAAGGACGTGTGGCTGCCCTTGAGCTTCTCCGACAGGTTGCGGTACAGGCGCTTGGCCGCGCTGGGGGACGACGGCATGCTGTGCTTTTTGCTCTGCAGGAGGCTTAGGTTGTGCATTTGCTGGGTCATTCTCAGCCAGGGTTCTCTAGAAGGAAAACAGCAGCCATTTAGTGAGGTTTTGCTACACCAACATCACTGATCGGAATTGTGTCACTGGAACGCATGGTGTGAGGCTGCTGGGGCTAAAATCGCTTTCACACAGTTTCTGGACACACAGAGGAATGTTTGGGGCTTTTTCAGTGACAAATTTATCTTTATGGAATTAGACCCATGGATATCTATGGAGAGAGAGAATTAAAGATGGAAAAATAAAACAGAGCACCCCAGAATTATTTGTATAAGGAGGAGGGGTTTCAATTAATGAGGGAAACAATGTTTTTGCAGGGTCAGTTTTGGTAGTATGGATGTCAGAAAAATGTGAGAAAAAATCTCTTCTCCAGCCTTCACCACTGCAGGAAGTGTATTTGTGTCATTTTCCTTAAACTCGGTTGCCCAGATGTTTTGCACAGAATATCTTGAAAGGCATCAAGTTAAATCTTTTCTTGAGAAGGCAGAAGTTTTTTTCCAGAATCCAAAATTTCTACAGAGAACAGCTTGACAGCAGCATTTTCTTTTATGAGAAAATACTAACCTGAGCAAGTAAAAGAGAAGCACCTGTCAGTTTTTGGACAGTTTTCCAGGAAATCAGAGTCTTTGGGAGACATGTTCTAGTGACACATCTCCCAATACACATTCGAAACTCAGACAGCTGGCAGGGCTGTTTTCTCTGTTTCAGTGTGACCACTTGTAAAAAGAAACTGGAGTCTCTGTTACAGCATTCTAGAGTGCTGTATAGGCTTTGAACCAAAGCAAATTTAGGCATCATTGGGGTGCTAATCTGTGTCACCAACCCAGAAAAGTCTCAGAGCAGTTAATTACCAAGCCTGTTTCCTGTGGCACGGGTTACTGTTCTTATGGACTGTGACTAAACCTTATTTGACTCCAGATATTACAGTTCCTTGGGGCTGCTGGAGTCCTTTCCACCTTGATCTGGTCAATGAAGCAGGATTTATCCATTCAGAAGAAAACAACAGTGTGTTAGTAACCACCTAAACAACCACTTCTGAGGGCAGTAACCAAGCCTTGCCCTTGTCACATGTGGAAGCTTTGTCAGTAAAGAGCCAGAGCAGATCCCAGGCCTGACACTGATGGAAGAAGAGAACAGCATCTTTTATAATCTCATCAATGTTTCTGTGAAGTCAAGAGCAGGTGAATCTATAGAGAAGCTAAGTAAACACTCTTGAAATTGCAGCTATTCATCAATAAAGCAGATGGCATCTTTGCTATCCACACAGAATTGGTGAATCACAAATGACTTGAAACATAGACATGTTCCCTGTATACTCACCATCAGTGTCCCAAAAAAGTGCAGGAATAAATGTGGAACAATAAAGCAATAGTTGGAATGACATGATGCAAATGAGCTACATTTTTCACCGGTGTACTGAAACAGTAAAGTGCAAAATGCTACTGCAGATTATACTTAGCTTCCTTCCTAGTCACATACAAGGTATGAAATGAAAAAAATCAAGGCAAGTTGCATATTCTGGAAAACTTTCTGGAAGTGGGATCTCATTAGGCTGTAGAAGTGGCTCACAATAGAGCAATAGGAATGAGATCAGGCAAAATCGTGGGTGAAAAGCATAATAAGAAATAAGGAAAAGAGACAGCTTGATTCACATGATTCTGTGATGGAAAGCACAGGGATTTTTGGATGCTGACTTTTTTTACAGAAATAAACTATTTCATGAGAGCAGTTTTAGGCTTCTTCAAAAAGTTATTAATTTGATTCTTTTTACAACCATATCCTTGTCTCAATGATCTGGTGAAGATGTGAAATGTGCATTGTCTGGATTGAAACAACAAATCCTCCAGCTGAAATGCACTTAGCCTGAGGATGTGTCATTGTCAGAGCTAAAATTGTTACAGCCCATGGAAGACTAATAATTTAGAAAAAGGAGATGTGCAGAACAGCCCCACTGGAGATTTT
This sequence comes from Prinia subflava, assembly GCF_021018805.1. Classification (NCBI taxonomy): domain Eukaryota; kingdom Metazoa; phylum Chordata; class Aves; order Passeriformes; family Cisticolidae; genus Prinia; species Prinia subflava. The sequence continues at coordinate 15,579,068 of NC_086258.1, forward strand.
CACCTATGGAAGCCTCTGCACAAAGCTGACATGGGTTGGAATGACAATAAGGACATCTCCATGCAGTTTGGGGCAGCTCTGTGTGATTTAACTTGCATCCCCACAGCAAGGTGAGCACTGCAACAGGCAGCACAGCTCCAGGTTTTACTGGGAAAGGCAGGACGAGACAGCATAACAACAGCAGCTCCCCCTCTAACCAGTCATAATTAACAGCAGTTTGCATTTCCAAGAATAAAAGAGCACAGAAGCCTTGCAGCAGATCTCTGGGGAAACAGTTACTGCCCTGCCCTGGAAATACCCATCAAACCAGTCTGTGTGACTGCCACTGTGCTATAGCATGAGCCAAACCAGGGACCAAGGTCTCCCAAAACACAATTCATGCTGCATATCCTGCAGCTTCATCATTTTACTCCCCGTCACCAAGGTCCTTGAAAAGCCAAATTCAAATACAAATGAGTATAAAATAGTTACCTTTATAAAAGCTTTGTGTTTTCTTCCTTTTTAATTGTTAAATACCGACCTAATATTCATGTCCCTTAAAAACATATTGCAGAGAAAGAAAAGGAAATACCTAAATTATAGATCACCCTCTGTTGTCTGTGGCACATATATACCACACTCTATAGACAGGTGCACTGGTAAGGGCACAGCATAGCTGTAAAAGCATTCTCTTAGGAATTTAGGAAAACACAACAGCTGAGACACCACTCAACACTGTATGTTTATGAATCAATCATACTTGAAACTAATAATTAGGAATATGTGCATTAAAGAGTTAAATTTGACTTACCAGCTTAGGCTATCCAAGGTAAAACGTGAACAAGTTGCTGGTAATTGTCCACTCTCTTCCTTCAATGAATCACATTAGCTTTGCTGTCTCTGCTGGCTCAGCCTCTGGGCAGAATGAGTATATCTCTTCCTTACACTGCATGAATGATCAGATATGAAAAAGCCCATTACTAGTAATTACTGAAGTCCAAGATTGCTGCGAAAACCTCAGAGCAGAACAGTATTTAAAGCAAGTAGTGTTGTCTCACAGGTAGAATGTTTGGTGCCTTGACTCTGTCCCAGTTACCTGTGCAGCTGTAGGAGTGACTACCCTGTGAAGCCTCCGTGTGAGAGATGCCATGACTTCTGTGTGCTTTTAGCTTGTTGTAGCCTTTAAAACTGATCAGCAGCACAGCGTGCAAGTAGAAAAAATAATTACTGCCAGAGTAAACAAAACTGTGATTGTAATCATTTTGCCAGGAAGTATGAGCAAAAAGACATTAATGCAGCCATCCTCAAGCAGTTGGTTTTGTGCTAAAACAGTGAGAGGAAGGAGGAAAAAATCACAGTGCAGTGGTGCTAGTTGCATGTGATGTATTGTTTCTTCTTTCTCCAAGCAAGCTACCACTACAGCAGTCTGCAATCACAGCAACAAAAGCAGCAGCCACAGCCATAGCTGTGGGACATCTGCAACATCACTGGAAAGCTCCCAACCTGAACAGGTTACGCCTCAAAAAGATTATTAAATGGATAACAAAAGCACACTCTACGGATGTTTCAGCCAAAGCAGATCCTGTAATGTCTGCATTAGGAGCTTCCAAAATAGTAGAACGGTGATATTTCAAAATCTCATTTTTTTTTTACTAGAGGGCAAAAGAATCCAAATGCTGGAGCCCACAGAAACCCACAAAAATGTTACTAAGTCAAATGTGGAATATTTCAAATACTCATATACAGAATTCTAAAAACAGTGAAGGTGACAATCAAAGATAAACACCAACCTAGAAAATTCTTATCCTTCTAGACAGTCCACTGGATTAAACTGATGCAACCAGAACACCCCATGCAACATCAGATAAGAAAAAATGACCAAAACACACCAATTCCTTCTCATAGCCAGTGACCATTAATATCTGCACAAGAAGTATTTTGGATTGTTTTTAAGGAGATACCAGAACTATTCTTACAATCTCCCAGAATTTTTCCCTGGTTTTACTCAGACATGATGCTTGATTTTTGGAAAATGTTGGAAACCTCCCAAAATCTGTTGATCAGATTCTCCCACACTTCAAACCTCAGCTAAGGATGCTGTGCCTCCTATCCAGGGACATCCTTTTGCCCAAGCAGCTGAAGCTAAAATGTAGTCCTGGGCCTGATGTTTGTATGCCATAGAACTTGAAGTTAATCTGTATTTTTTAAACCAATCTGGATCTGGATCAAAGCATTCTTTGGGAGGTTTTCTATGGGCACATGTGCATACCTGTGCACGTGTGTGCAAGTGTGCACACAGATCTATTTCCAGGGCATAATGAAAATATCAAATGCAAATAGTTACATGCTTTGCTACAGCAGAGAATTGCAAAGTTCTATTCCAATATTCTGTGCACGACGTTCCTTCTCCTGTACCATGAAAATCACAGGCCCTCTGTGTGCAGGATTCCCTCTTTTGTTCTGCTCCTTCCAAGGATCATTAGTCAGAGAGCTGACTGAGGTCACTGCTCCTTGCCAACAGGAGGAAATTAGAAATCTTTCAAAAACCACCAAATACCTCTCTAACACTGAGATACTATCTGGAAAAAAGCATGCTAAAAATCTGAAATGTCTACATCAGTTAAAAATAAATGTAAGCCTAAGAACTCAATTTTTCAGTGTTGTGCTAAATAGGGATGATTCTTCTGAGTCACAATCCCCAATTAATTTTTTTTTGGTCTATATAGATCTCATCTATGGAACTCACTTGTAAAGGAATTCTCAATTTCCATCTGTTTTCAGGGGAAAAACATCAAGTGAATTTCCAGAAATAAGTCCATTCCTAAACATTTACTAGCACTTTCTCGTTGTGGTTCAATACTTCTGTCTTCTGCTTTCTCCCTTCAGCTTGGTGGAAAGCAGCCCTTTTACAATTGCCATTTCAATTTTTTAAATGCTTAGTCCTTTGTCTACCCAAACAGTATTGAGTAGAATAGTAAAACTCAAGATGTTTTCTTGCCCAAGCCTAGTTCTTATGAAATACAATTAGCTTTTTTATATCAAGAAAATATATTTATAATCTTCTTGACTTATGAATATAAATTTATAATTAACCTGTTCAAAAGCTAGAAGGCAGAAAACAATGCTCAGTACGGTTAAAGAAGTAATCATACATTTAGCAAATGATAAAAAATGGAATTATTAAAAATAATTTCTGAATAATTACTGAATGTTTGTAAATAAGTGTGAGAGGTACCCACATCCAGTTCTGGAAATGAAGAAGACTAAAAGACCTACAGAAACAAACCCCTGGGTTTATGATGAAACACTTGGAAGCAGATCCTTTAGTCTGATTTCCTGCAGAAACCTGGCCATCCTCAGCCTTTGATGCCTCCATTGGAGGACAGAGAAGTCACCCAGTTATCACTGCACTCGCATTCCACTCTCCATGGCTGCACTGAGCATTTTGCTGCCTGTATTTATACTGCTGACTTAACCTATTGTGACAGGTTTTCCTTCCATGACTGATGAGTCTGAAAGTTCCCTGCCTGCAGCACACGGGGACAGCTGATCCCACGAGCTGCTGTTGTTCTTACTGCTGCTAAAGCTGCACCTTTTTGTGAAGGTTTACGTTTAGTGGTACATTTTACATTTAGTGGTACATTTTGTTTAAGGAGGCCACCCAAGCTGGCTGATTCAGTGACACTGTCCCCAAAGCTTCACCCTGTGCTCTCAGCTCTACACGCCACGGGTGTTTTTAGCGTTGTGTTGGCCATGAACTCCACTTGGAATTTCTGTTTGTTCCTCGCAGACTTTGGGAGGTTTCTGGGGTGAGGAGCTCCGTGCGAGGTCCCGGGTTTCGCGTCCTCCGTCCATCGATAGGTGGCAGCGTCCACCCGGCTCTCCAAAATCCCGGCAGGGTCCCCGGAGCGGCGGCCACACAGGGGTGGCTTTGTCCCCAGGACGCGATGTCCAGACGCGTCCTCGCAGATGCCATTCCAGTGGTCAGCACGGGCTCCATCCCCAAGCCCAGCGTGTCCGTGTTTTACATCACATGTGCCGTGTTTGTGAAAAACATTTGGTTTTCCCCACTTGAAACTGGGTGGGAAGTTTGGAGTGAAGGAACTCGCATGGAGCCCGACTTCACTTGCAAACAAGTCAATGGCAAAGCTGTCGCCATCATAAGAGGCAAAGCTGCATTCTAGACTGGTCACAATCCCACTAAAAGAACAAATATTGCTCCAATATCAGATCTCCATCTGCTGTCGCAGCGATGGAGCCGGGCAGATTGGATACCTGAGAATGGGATCTCCACCCCCTCCCAAAGTAACGTGGCTAGCTCTGTCTGCCACCTGTATGCACTGTCATTTTAAAAATCCATTCCTTGAAAGGTAATTAAAGTGACTCTTTTCCTTGAAACAAGATAATGGGGTGGGTTTTTTCATACTGTCGAAACTATTCAGTGGAAAAGGTAAAATAAAAACCAAACACCCACACAAACACATAAAAGTGTAGGTTTCTTTGTCCCCATGCTCATTCTTTCTTGCACATTTTCATACATATAAGGTACTGTAGTAAATTCAAACTCTGGTTTTAGCAATTCTTGCCTCTCTGGCTCCTTGTTTACCTATCATCTTTCACACATACCCCTTTGCCAAATTGTTTATTCTCTGTCCAATTCCCCGGTTTCTTGTGTTTCTTCAAGGACAATGATTTGAGTCTTATTGTTTCACTAGGTACTTTAGCCAGTGTTCTTGATCCAAATCCATAGCAAAGAACCTATTATCCACAGAGACACAGAAGTGTTCAGTATGCTTATAAAAAAGACAAATATTTCCCAGTTGATCAGTCACAGACCTAAACAAACTTGAAAAATTCTGAAATTGTGAGTGAAGAAAAAGTAACTGTGTTTGGACTAAGCTTAGAAAATAGTTTTCCCAAGCATTCTGAAATACTTGAGGCAATGTGATTTAAGTGACCAAATGGAACTGGGCTTGGCAGCCCCAGCTCCTCCAGGTTTCCTCTGCAGCCCCAGCTCCCAGCATGGTCCCACCAGTCCAGCCTGGAATCTGGCACAGCCAGGCTCTGCTGCAGGGCTGAGGCTGGCACAGGCACCAGTGCCTGGGGCTTGCAGACTCCCACAGAAAAGATGCAGAGAGGGGAGTTCTCAGCTTTGTGGCAGCTGTGGACTTGCTGCTTGTATTTCAGAATAGCAGAAACTCAGAACTGTTTGGTCAGGGTTCTTTAAAGATGGCTCATGTTTTTCATACAGTCACAGTGACCTTTTTAGCCCCTGCTGGTCTTTTTACTTGGAAAATTCCTGAGAATAATAATTCCTGGCTGCAGTGGCACAGAATCAGGCCTGGGCTGTCAGAGCTACAATACTACTGAGTCATTTGGGATCTTTTGCAGTGTAAGTTAAGGTAAACACACATAAAATAGTCCAATAAAATATAAGAAGTCCATCAGCACCTCAAAGCCCTTCCTATTTGAACCAAGGAATCAAAGAGCAGCTGCTGTAACCTATCAAGAGGTGTGCACCAGCTCTGATTGATGGGAATACTGCTCTATTGCAAAACCAATGCAGAGCAGAGCTCTTTGCTGGTGGTTCTTGCAGTTGTTCCCCAGATTAGGAAAAACCCTAAATGTGCAAACACATCCAGCTGCAGGAAGCCTATAAAAGCTCATGAGGCCATTGGATGTGTCTGAAGATATTGCTGTCCCTCAGAAACAAATTACCCATCTGAACATCATGGAAATAATGAAGTTGTCAGCGACAACAGGCGGCTGTGATGTTTTGTCAGCCTCCTGTTGATTATGTTATTTAGTCAGACACTCCAGATAGAGATAATTTATGCCATGTATTGTTTAGCTATGACTACTCCCAGCTGCACTACATTTAATTCAAGTTACACCAGAACATTTTACAAACAGAAATTAACAAGCTTTTCATAACTGGCAATTTCTAGATTAAGGGAGAATAAAGAAAAAAACAGAATTTAGTGAAGTTGTGTATGGAACAAAGCAGAACACACACTATCCTAGAGAAGCACCTTTTTTTTTAAGGTAAAGACATTTTGAGGCTTGTGACACAGTCTTTAAAAAGACCAAAAAGAACATACAAATATATAGATAGGTGTCATTACAACTCTTGTATGATTGAAGTAAATAGCAGTAAACCCTTTCATATAGGGCCTGTTTCTGAAGATTGATCTCCCTTTTCTTTAAAATTTGTATAAGAGCATCTATTATAAAATACTACACAAGTGCCATTATTTTTCACACTGAATAAAGAAAGAACTTCAATGACAGAAGAACAACTTCCTGCTGTTCTGTGAACCCCAAGCACTGTTTATTTCACTAAGCAGATACTCCTTAAAGAGCAGCTTGTTTGCCCCGATAAAAGCAGAAGTGTGTTTATAGGCAGTGACTTCAACATATCAAAATGAGATATTTAAAAAGAAACAAATACAAAACAACAATAAATCCCCCACCAAACAAACCACAAAAAATCCCAGAGTAAGGATCATTTCAGGAAAACTTTGCTACTGAGGACAAAGAGTAGGAAGAGAGGGGCTGTTTTCAAAGGGTAACATTTACCTGGGGAGAATAATTTGTCCAGATACTGATGGAGACAGATTGTTCTAGATAACAACAATTCAAACCAAGAGCCCATTTGTCTGCATTATCAGAGGAAGAACCACGAGGAGATCTGTCTCCCTGGAGCAGCTTTTTTGAATAACCCTGTGGGTTATTGTTGCTGTAGGGAAGCATCCCCTGCCTGGCTGTGAGAATTTTCCACAAGTTGGAATTCATACTGCAGTCATTTGGTCTGATTTGGCTGTTCATTTACATCTGAGTTTAAATGAAAATACCTCTGAGGAATTCCAAACCAATGCATCACAGGAGCAATGCAAAAACTCAAACAGAATAGAAGTGATTGCTGTGAAATAATTCTAGATTTGCCAGTGCCATTTTTTTTCACAATGAGTTCAAACAAACATTTAAACATTCATTTTTTGCTGAGAAGCTTCAAATAATGAAGATCCAAGGTTTACTGCAGAGGTAATGCACATAACCACTTTTGCTGAAACCTTTTTATACTTTAGAGAGACAAGGACATATGATTGTTTATCCTTTACAAGAGGTGTGGGGCACAGCAAAATCAGTGGCAAAATTCAAAAGATGGGATTCTTCTTTCCTCAAGTGCAACATTTCAATAAAAGTGAAATTAAAATGTAAGAAGTGAAACCAAATATTTTCTGTTTAGAACACAGCATATCTGTAACGTACTTTACCAAAAATCATTCCTTTTTTACTCTAGTGGAGGCTTTTTAAAGCTGTAGTAGTGAGAATAGCAGTTCATGAAAATATCTTCTCATCACTTTTTTAAGCTCTAAACCTGATGAATCTGTTCTCTCTCAATTAGTCATGCTAGCCTCTCACTGAGCAATAAACATCAGTACTTGGCCTTGCTGTGTTGCCACAAGTCCCTTCTCCACCACACAAACAAGATCAGAATACAAAGTGATAATTGCTCCCTAATGAGCGCACACTTTTTGGATTAATTTAGTTCACAGCCTCTCTTCCCATTTCTCTCTCTTTGTCACATCCGAACTAATGCACCAACCAACCCCAAAGGTGAGAAATTAATCTGAAATAAACTCCTACTTTTCATGGCTGGTTGCAGCACGACTGGCTCTATTTTCCAACAGGTCAAAGAAAATCTGACTCAGACTATAAAATTGTGGGCTTTATCTCCCATATTCAAACTCTGACTTAGCAAAGTCCTTAGAAAACAGCTACCAGGCCAATTCTTCAGGAGGGGTTGTGGTATAGGCCAAATCCTGATGTGTTGGCAAAAGTCTGTGAGCTTCCATCCTGTTCATAGACCCTCTGGGACATGCTTTGCTCCTTCTCACTCACTCTCAAATCAGAAAGAGCAGTGCTGGTTAAATGGGGCAGGAGGCTCTTAGAGGACACAGCAGGACTCTGGCAAGTGCCCAGACTCACTGTGGGTGGGACAACCCAAGGCCAGAGCTGGTTCAGTCTCAGGAGCTTTAGTTCTTCATGGTAAAGCACTTGTTAGTCCTAGAACAGACATGGGCTGGGAAAACCTTTGAGACATCAGGCTCACCTGCCCTAAGAGTTTCCTGTATCAAGAATGTTTGGTTATCACATGCTCACTTATGTCTCAGTTACATGCAGAAAATCGAAAATATTAAAACTTAACTTCTAAAACCATAAAACCCCAACTCCCCAACAGCTTAGTATAAATAACTACTTCCTCTATTTTATAAATGAGGTACTTCAAAAGTGTTTGTACATCACCATCCAGTTATTACATTCATTAGTGTTGTCACAGGAGACAGATGGGGAATATAATTTGCTGCTGTGTTAAATGACTGAATATGGATTTGGAAATGAGGACTCCTGGTCCAATGAAACAACACTCTGCAGCCAGAAGTGCTGATCTGATTTCATCTGAATTGTGTTAATAAATATTTGCAAAACCAGGCAGCTTAGGTGGCTTAATTAAGAAAACACTTGCTTTTCACCTTAGTAATTAATTTCCTTCAGGGTCAGCATTTGGTGGTCTTACAGCTATTGCCCAAACTTCTACACACTTCAGATGATTAATGATCTCTGTTCTGGAAAATTATGAGGTGCTATAAGGAAAAATTAACTGATTTCACACAATGTGAAACCTCTCACTGAGGACCTTTTCTCTGCATTTTTTTTTAAGGGGCACGGTCTGTATGAATACGTGGAATAGAAAACTTGTAATGAGTTCCCCACAAACCTGCACTGAATTCTCATGTGGTAATGCAGCCAGTCTCTGCTATAGGCAGAGCCCAAGTGAAATCTTACAGATATTCAGTGCTGGCAAGAGAATCACCCTTCAAATAGCACTGACCAGTGTGACACCTGAGCCTTGGGACAGAAGGAATGCCCAGGGTTTTACTTGAGATGCTTCTTTTGGTTTCAGCATCCACCATCCTCCCAAAAGCAGCCCCTCACACACACACAAAGCACAAACACAGAAATGAGCACATTTATCACACCAATTCTGGTATCTGTCTTTTGACTTTTTAGAAACTGGTAAATAATATGCTTTAGGTCATATTTTGCAGTATTGTGCTCAGTGCGGGTCTTTTGAATGATTGCAGCTGAGAATATATTTTGCATCTTTGCAGACACCATTCTGAGAGAACTCATTCTGGGCCTTGTATGAAATCTGAGCAGCCAAGCAGAAAGTCTCTTTAACCTCCACTGATACCATCACAGCAGCTGTCAGGGAATCCAAATGTGCAGCACCCATCTATCACTTGTTTGGAGACAGATTTTTTTAAAATCCTGAAATCTCTTTTAAATCTCTTTAAAAATTACAAAGGCTTAACAACAGTGATTTCATAAGGGAAATCACTCTTGCATACACAACTTCTTCAAGATAAAGTTCAAGGCAGGAAGAGATACTGAAAATTGAATCAGTACCAAAAGGATAGATTATACAGAAACCAAAATAGATGGAAGTTTAAGTGCAGTGATGGAATAATTCCTTGTCTTATGAGTAGCCATATACTTAGATAAATAATCCTCACCAGCTAAAACTGATATAATTTCAGTCAATAGAAAAAAGTGTGGTGCTCTTATAGTAAATAATTTTGTAAGTCCCTATAGATGTGTATCTGGATCATTCAATGAGAAAACTTATAAAGAAGTGGTGCAGGATGTGTTAATATTCATCTTTAGAATGGATTTGTGACAGGGTCTGGGTAAGGAAAACAGGGGACTTCTAAAAGCAACTTCTGATCATAGTTCTTCAATTACAGCAGCAGTTCATAAACAGCTGAAAAAATAGGATACCCTCTCTGTTCTGTGTTCTGTGCCAGAGGAAATAGGAATCTGCTTTTCCAAAAGCTAAATGAAGCAAAACTACATGGGCTCTGTGTAACAATGAAAGCAACACTTTAATTTATTGGATCCTGAAAATATGAGCAAACAATTAGGATCTCTGCTTGAGTATGGATATATATGTATTTATCTTAAGCTTTTTGTCTTTCTGGAAAGTCTCCACAATCTCAGTCATTTGGATGATGTATTATATAGGGAAATATAAACAATACCAACTTATTGAAGAGATGGATAAAGGGCTGTCCAGGAGATTTTAAGTAACAAAAAGGTGTTTTTTAATAAGAAATCTGTGCAACTGTTCAACTTGCAGTCTTCTGCTGCAATTCAGCAGCTGTTCATTACAGGCTGAAGATGCTTCAATTATCACCTCTGTAGTGTCTGGTTATAAGGTCACTGAAGACTCCTTTTAAAAAGTTGCATCAAGTTTCCTAAAGCAAATATTTAGATAACTGTTAGATTGTGTCACTTTCTCAGAAAATCAGGATGTTGATTTTCTCCATGCTTTGGTGGTCATCTCAATGACAATATTCCGGTGAAATAATTCCAATGACAATATTCCTGTGAAATACAGTCCTTCAGAGAGGGATTGAGGACGAACTGCTCTGGAGCTCTTCCTTTTATTTATGCTTTCTATTGAAGGATCAGAAGTGTGGTGCATTCAGCAGAGTTGTCAGTGCCTTCAGCACATGCAAGTATTACTCAGCAAAGCTGGCTGGCACCAGAATGACACTGCACTGCCAATTTGCAAGCAGGTTAAAGCAAAACAGTTTAGTTTAGATAACTTATACCCAGAAATCCATTGCAATGATCAAAATTGCTTTCTTGCATTTGGAATTAAAAAAAAAATTTAAAAGTTATAGAAAACATGAAAAAGTCTTCTTTCACACTGCCACTGACCATAAAGGCAGGAATTTGTGAAATAGTGGAATGATAGCTTGGATAGCTTCAAAGTGCTGGCTAATATCTCATTAACTTTGCTACTGAAGGAATCAACCCTTTCTGATTGATGTCTTAATTATGTCCTAAACAAACCATAATGTAGTAATTTCATAAGCACTGGTACATTTCCCTTCCCTCACAGCAGCAAAGAAAAACTGTTCTCTTACATACATTCTTTACTCTGTAGATTAAAAGAGAAAAGATATTTGCTTGATAAATGTAAAAGACACAGTCATGATAAAATATACAAAATTATCAGCAGAAAGATGTTCCCCATAAATGATTTCCTCAAGTAGCCTTCTGTGAAGCTTGAATAACTGTGTGACATAGAACTGCTTCAAAAATGAGGTGATTGAACGTATTTTTGAGCCAATTTACATTAAAATGTTTTTAATGCAATTCCTGGCAAGTCTACTAGATTATTAAACAGTGAATTTAATAATTAATAGACACTCCTTTAAGTTTCTAATGCAGCTGAAATAACTTCCTTATTAGGAAAAAAAAATAATAGAATGAATCCTGCTTTAATCTACATTTTCAGGCTTTTATTGAATTTATTGAAAATTTTTAATATTTCTTTCAGCTGCCTTCAGCCTGCAAAGGCAAATAGACCTACAGGCCCAGTACCACCAAATAGTGTGAGGCTTTGGACACGTTGATGTTCAGGAGATTTCTCAGGCTAAATTATATTAAAGCACCTACACAGCCTTTAAACCTCACATTCCTTCCCCAGAGCCGCTTCAGCAGTGACTGTAGGAAGAAGCTGTTCTTTGATGGCCTTCCTAGTGAATGAATCATTTTAGACTTTCCTTTGTGATTACTCTTGTTTTGCCCACCCACTTACAACATCAGCTATAATAAGGCTATTTATGGTAACTACTACAAGATAAATTAAACCCACATTTGTGATTCGCATACACAAACCCGGCACTCCACTTAACAGAGCAAAACCCTTTGTGCCTCAGGGGGCACTGACTGATGTGTGACTGAGAAGTGCAGTTCTGCCATTTTAATAAGTGCCTCTTCTATCTCTGTTTTTGGGATTTTTGAGGCACACAGCATGTGGCATTAAACAGCAGAAGCATCCACACAGCTGCTCTTTGGTATCACCATCAATGAGGCTGTGAAAATAATCAAAGATGCCCCCTTGGTCATGCAAAATACTGAGATTTCCAAGCTTGGGTGTGACACCAGCATTCACAGTGCTGGAGCTTGGTACAGCTCCAGCCACATGCATAGTAGCATTCTTGTCACTGAATTTCATACCAAAATACATTCCCATTCCTTCAGGCCTCAAGAAGGCAATCACTTCATTCAACACTGCTGATGCCACTGGATTTATAAGGATGTGCTTTTAAAAATATTGGGAAAAACTAGTTAGAAGTTACAAGTGGGACCTCAGAAAGTTTTTTCTCTGGGTTGACAAACAATTGTTTGGAACAAGGGGAGTAGCTCTGACAGGCTGGATGACTCTGGTGTTGCAGTTGGATCACTAATCTGGTAAAAGGGAAGCTTAGTCCCTCCTCTCCACTCCAGTCTGCAGCCCGTGAGTTTCTAATTACTCCTTTAATTACTCCTTGATCTGCCTTTTTCAGAGAAGAAATGTAAGTGTGGATTGGAAAATTACAAAAGCAAAGTGCAATGGTCAAAGTCTCCAGTTCTCATATCCCTCAGTCAGAAATTTATCCCTAAGCCTAAGAAAATTGCTTAAGTGTTGATACTGTGTTTTGAGAAAAGCCTCGATTTTTATAAAGATCTTTCAGAGAAAAAAGTACAGTAAAAATATATCATTATCTCCTATTTAGTGTGATGTGAATGCACCATAATGACCACCCTCTGCTTCATGCAGGAAACCAGCTGGAAAAAAGTCCATATATGAAATACAGAAGCTTGGAACATTCTTCAGTGTGCACAGTGATTTGAAACAGGAAAAAATACTGCTGAAGTCCTTACAGTATTAAGATATGAATAAGAAACATAAACATATACTACATGGTGAGTAATGAGCATAAAGCTTTCATCTTTCTTTGTGGAAAATCCTATGGAAGGCAAATAAACCCATAGAGACCATTGTAGGAACCCATACCATGCCATTTGAGAAAGCTTTCTTTTATCCCACTACCTGGCAACAAAATATATGCATTTACAACACATTTCCTTTTTTTTTTCCCCTTTTAATCTCTAGGTAACTGCAGTTTTAAAGCCTCTCATTTGTTTAACTACCAGGCTGAACAAGGAAAGTTGTCATTTAGAAAAAAAAATTAATCAAAATCTGGTTAAATTTGGCACCTTCCTTGTTCATTCTTCCCCAACAGTCCTGACACATGAGTGGTTATTCTCCCTTCTCTTCTAGGCTCTCTCACCAGGATTTCAAAGTTAGATGATCAAATGTGCAAGAGAGGCACCTAATTTCTCACAGGCACTTCTGAAAGCTCCTGACTAGGTCTAGAGTGAACAATTTTCTTTCTCTTCCCCTGCCCCCACCTTTTTCTTCCCCCTGGCCTTTGATCTTTAGAAAGCACAAATGCCATTACAGTGAATAAAGTCGTAGCCCACAGAGTCAATCCCCTGCTCTTTACCTCCCCCCTGCCCGAGGCAGCCCCAGCCCAGCCAGGCTGGCTCAGTCGGGCTCAGAGACAGCAGCAGGTATCATCAGCACTGTGACAAATGAGAATGTGTGTCAGGGGAGGCTGTTCAAACAAACACTTGGCTGCTTGGGAACACAGACAGAAGAGCTAAGATCTAGCTTTTCTTTTTTCTTTTTTTTTTTTTTTTTTTCCTTCTCTCTTTTCTTTCTCCCTCCACCTTCAAAACAGAAGATTAAGTTTGCTGTGAACATGAGCTGATGAAAAGAATTCAAATAGTGCTTTGAATAGTGCCACTGGGAGTGTCACAGGAGAATTACAAATTGCTGCTGGAGACACCAGTCTCCCTTTACAGAAAGTTAACATAAAAGTACACATATCTTCTTTCTATAAGGTACTAACTTGTAAATTAACCTTTAATGGAGTATAAATGATGTCCTGAAAGAACTGCTTATGCAGCTATATTTATGATCTAGAAAATTGCAAATATTTACAAGATTATAGGTGTTAATGGTCTGTCAAAAATGTTTGTATATTGTACATACATTAAACCTCAGTTTAAGACCACCCTGCTATAAAGACCACCCCATTTCTTGTCCCATATAGAATTTCATTTGATTCCATATATTCCATTCCTTATAATGAGGCAAGGCCCCAGCATAGACCCAAACCATTGCAGACAGGGAATGCTCCTCTGCAGGATCCCCTGAGAAGGAGAATGTGTTTTAACCTCTGTCCCCACACTCCCATCACCAGCGTTCCCTTTGTCATTCACCCTCGGCAAGAGACTGAAGAACGGCTCCAGAGCAGAGCAGAAGGCACAGCAGAGCTGGAGGGGGTCCCACACAGGCTCAGGAGGGCTGAGCAGGCTCTGGCAGGAGAACTCAGCTCCCACTCTGCTGCCTCAGTTTCTCCAGCCGCGCCTTTTAGCGGAGCCCTTGGCGTCACCGTGTCCTGCTCTGCCCCCGCCTCTGTGTCACTGTCCCCACAGCAGGTGGACCCAGCTGTAACTTTTCGTTTTCTACATTCAGGTCTCACATCTGCGTGCCTTTTTTTCCCCCTTCTTTTTATTTTATTTTTTTCCTTTTCTTTTCCCCTTCCCACTTATCTCATCATTGAAACTGTAATTTTCCTTAAAACAGTTTGCATTTGAGGTTTTCTACGAGTGCTATGGCAAAACAAAAAGAAAACATCCCCTCTTTGAGTTAACTTTGTATTTGTCACTGACTCAATTTTTGCTTTGTAAATAATTATTAATTTATCTTCTCTGGGCGTAAGTTATAGCAACAATAATTTCAATACGAGCCAAAATATATTAACTACTCAAAGTGAGACAATAGCTTGTTCTCTGTTCTCTGATCTATTACAGCTTCTTTTCTGGGCAATGGAGTAACTTTCTGTGTTAGAAATTTGGTCCCAACTTCTGAATTGAAATTTCTTTTTCTGAAAACATTGCAAAATAAAAAACGGTTGGACCTTGTCAGTTGTGATAAAGAAATTTCAGAAGGGTCAAAGTTTGAATTTTGAAAGAGGAGAAACTTTTTTTTGGAAATGTGCATAACTCAAAATGTGACAATTTTTAATACTTGTTTTACAAACATCATTGAATTCACAAATAAATACAGCTGGGGAAAAATAAATACTTTGGGAACAAATACTTGGGGCTCTGCCCAGGTTTTATTGCAACAGATTATTTTCTTTTGTAATTTATCATTTGCTGTACATTATTGTGCTCAATGACAGGAAAAAACCCAACGTTCTTCTTTAGGATAAAAAGTCAAAGGAAAACTTAAAAAGGCTCTGTCCTCCCCGACCTCATGCACATTTTTATTGATATCAAATTGCTCATATTTTTTTGCCTTGCCATTTTCATTTTTATACCTGCTGGGTCAGATCTTCAAATGATGTAAACTGGCATCGACCTAATGGTTTCCATGAAAGTATCAGAGCTGAGGATCTGGCATTAATTATTGAGGATTGTCTGATATCCAGTGAGATAATGTAAAAGCAGTTCCTCACCAAGCTGGAAAGAGAGAGATCTGCAAGTTAAGTACAGAGATATGGCTTAAGTGAGGTGATTTTAGGGAAAATTAACTTCTGAGATTTTACGCAGATCTTCAGATGATCTAATTATTTTATGCCATAATCTGAGCCAAGAGAATAATTAAAATGAAGCTTCTTACAAATTATATTTGGTTTTCTTAAAAATACAAAATTCATTTGGATAGCTCAATGAAAGAATACCATTTGGAATTTTGTGTTGTTTTACACAGAATGAGCTGGCTTACATAGGCTTGGCTGCTAAAAGTGGTGGAGCAAAAAACAAAGACTATAGATAATTTTTGGTTTTCAAGCATTGTTTCTTTTGGCAGACATAATCAGACACATTGCAAGGTTCCCTCTCATTTTGAGTGCTTAGTTTTAATGAGTCTTCTCTCTGTCTTCTTCTAAGATGATTCAATCCAAGGGCTTTTTATGCAAGTACCTAGAAAAACTTCAGGATTTTATTTTCATTGGGTTATCTCCTGATGTGGGGGATATCCAGAGAGGATAGATCCAAAGACCAAGATCTCTCACAGGTAAATGAATATAATTTGGTTTTTTTCTGTCAATACTCCCACTGCAAGAGTTTTTCCACCAGCAGATGGTCACATCCTAATTTACCTTATCTAAACCTACATATTTGGAGGTAGTTTATATTATGCTAATTTTTTTCCAGTATGTTTGTTTGGACATGTGTATCTAACTTAGGTGTCTTCCCTCGTGTTACTTATATAGAGAGTGATTGTGGACTTTGAAGCAATTAGTTGATTTCAACAGCAGTAAAATGTCTTTATGTCATTCAAGTTTTTCCTCTGTAAAACCAGGATAAAAATTCCTTCCTTCCTCTCCTCTCTATGTTAATTTTCAGACTGTAAATTCTTCTGGGCAAGAATTCTGTTAATCAGTGCTGGTTTAGTGCCTACTACAATGGGTATCTTCTCACAGTGGGGTACTACTAAGCTACAAAAAAAGAGTAAATATTACTGACGGTAAAAATAAAGCTCATTGACTAAAGGTGCATGAAAAGAATTTTGTCCTGTAGGACATCAAAGTTCTTAAAAATTCATATGTCAGGTATTTCCATCTGAACTAAATTAGTTTTGTAGAACTAAGATTTCATGGCAAATAAAAATAGTATATCATCTTAATAAAAGCATCATGTGCAAAGGGAAAATAAAAGCAAGAAAGATATAATTTTATAGTACTTGCACAGTTCTTCTTACTCTGCACTGAAATTCAAAACTATCAAAGAAGCAGCCATCAGCAGCCACATAATCAATCTCCTGAAAAGCTGGTGCTGGTCTCCAACTTATTTGATACAAAGGACAGTGGAAACAATAGGAAAGTTTGCAGGAGTGTAGTAAATAACTCTAATGCTTTGAATTGCAAAGGGTAAGCAGCCTACCAAAAGTATTTATCAAAGTCATATTGGGGGAAAGAAACATCACCAAACAGAACAGTGCAAGCCAGATGCTTGGAGATTAAATGGGGTCAAAAATGCAACCCTAATTTTCATAACATCCTCATAAAAATTCACAGGAAACTGCTTTCTGAACCTGTTTTGGAAGAGATTTTTTTGAAAGTTAAAGGAGAGTTACAGATTGAGATTCTACTGAATGAGGTCAGAATTACAGAGGAAGAGAAAAATAACCTGTTCATTAAATAAAAATAAGAACATAAAAATCAATACAGAACAATGGCTAAAAGTAGATGACAGTTAAAAAAATAACAGGCTTTACTAATATTTTCAGCTCCTTTCAGCCCTAGTGTCTCTCCCCTTTATATACACACACACTGTGCTTCTGCCTCATCCTTCAGTCCTTTAATCTAAACCCAGGTGTAAAGAGTAGGAGCAAGGCACACACTCTAAAACAATTCACTTTTTATATATATAAACCCAACTTAAAGGCCACTGAATATAAGGGAAGATGACCTAGACTGGCAAATACGTAACATCACCTTCATGAAATAATTGAGGTGGAATCTCTCCCACATGCAAAGACCAAGATACCAGAATTCTAAAAAAAAAAAAAAAAAAAAAAAAAAAAAAGTTCATATTATTCAACAGCTCTAAAACAATGAATAATTTTTTAGAACTTAAAGGAAACAGATTTTTTAAGTCCTCATGATGCCCTTTAGCTGCCATTCAAAAAGCCATCTGACGTTTTCTCTCACTGCTACAGTTCCTGTGCCAGCAGTGCCAGGACAATGCTCAGAGCAATGACAGGCATTTCATTTTCAGGCTTTGATGTTGCAAAACAATGCAGTAAAGAGAAATTAAAACTTAACAAATTGATTGAGAATTTTCTTTTAGACTCTGCCCTTTCATTTCTACCATACCAATTTACCTCCTGCTGACTTGCAAAAGAAACACAGGGTAATTAATTTGCCTTAATGGACATTGAAGGAATAAAGAATGAAAATATGAGAGCCATAGGCTTGGTATTTTGACTGACACTAAGCCTGTATTATTATCTGACAACAATTTGCATGGAAGTGTAATTTCTTAAGCAAATTAATTTTCTTAAGAGCAGACAAAGAAGCTTTTAAAAAGTAAAAACCAGGCGCATCTGAACATGCCGGCCACATTCTTTTGGTAAACAGAGAATTTAGGAAGCTGATATGTTTATAGGACATGCAGTGTAAATAAACCATGCATAGGAGTGACAATACCATGTATTTCCATCAATGATTAAATAATATACTGTACACAAAAAGGTCATCTGAAATTCTCTTTCTTCTATGGAAATTCAGGAAGGAATTTTCTTCTGTATTTCAGAAGAAAAACAATCCTTAAATAAGCATGAGTTGCAGCTCTCTCGGAGTGTTTGCAGAGCAGGGCTGTGTTTGTTTGGTGTTGCTGCAGCCCATCCTCAGCGTTGCCCTGTGCAATCCTGACCCTGTATCCCAAATTAATTTTGTGCACATCCTCAGCCCCAGGCACAGCTGCTGCTGGGTGTCCATGCCCATCCCTGCCCCAGCTCCTGCTCTGAGGAGCACTGCTGCATTAATACACTGCATCGATACACTGCATTAATACACTGCATCGATACACTGCATTAATACACTGCATCAATACACTGCATTAATACACTGCATTAATACACTGCATCAATACACTGCATTAATTCACTGCATCGATACACTGCATCGATACACTGCATTAATACACTGCATCGATACACTGCATCGATACACTGCATCGATACACTGCATCGATACACTGCATCGATACACTGCATTAATACACTGCATCGATACACTGCATCGATACACTGCATCGATACACTGCATCAATACACTGCATTAATTCACTGCATCGATACACTGCATCGATACACTGCATTAATACACTGCATCGATACACTGCATCGATACACTGCATCGATACACTGCATCGATACACTGCATCAATACACTGCATCAATACACTGCATCAATACACTGCATCGATACACTGCATCGATACACTGCATTAATACACTGCATTGATACACTGCATCAATACACTGCATTAATACACTGCATTAATACACTGCATCAATACACTGCATTAATTCACTGCATCGATACACTGCATCGATACACTGCATTAATACACTGCATCGATACACTGCATTAATACACTGCATTAATCCACTGCATCGATACACTGCATCGATACACTGCATCGATACACTGCATCGATACACTGCATTAATACACTGCATCGATACACTGCATCGATACACTGCATCGATACACTGCATTAATACACTGCATCGATACACTGCATTAATACACTGCATTGATACACTGCATCGATACACTGCATTAATACACTGCATCGATACACTGCATCGATACACTGCATTAATACACTGCATTGATACACTGCATTAATCCACTGCATTGATACACTGCATCGATACACTGCATCGATACACTGCATCGATACACTGCATCAATACACTGCATCAATACACTGCATCGATACACTGCATCGATACACTGCATTAATCCACTGCATCGATACACTGCATCAATACACTGCATCGATACACTGCATCGATACACTGCATTAACTCACTGCATTAATACACTGCATCGATACACTGCATTAATACACTGCATTAATACACTGCATCGATACACTGCATTAATACACTGCATTGATACACTGCATTAATCCACTGCATCGATACACTGCATCGATACACTGCATCAATACACTGCATCGATACACTGCATTAATACACTGCATTGATACACTGCATTAATCCACTGCATCGATACACTGCATTAATACACTGCATTAATTCACTGCATTAATACACTGCATTAATACACTGCATCGATACACTGCATTAATACACTGCATTAATTCACTGCATTAATACACGTGCTTGTAGCTACTCTGAGCACGTACATGTAAAGACTGGAGACTCAGGAGCGCTTCCTGTGACAGCAGGGTTGGTTTGAGGTGTTCCTTCCCTCCCTCATCTCTCATTCATCCATGCTATAACAACTCAGGGCTCTGTTTCTACAGTGACTGTTTCTGATTGTGAGTGCTTCAGCTAAACGAGACACAGCCTTTTTGCAATATTTAGAGATGTGCTGTGTAACACCCTTGCTGTCAGCTCAACTGTGTATGTGTAAGCAGGTTGATCTGCTCATGTGCAGCATCTTTTCTCCAGAGCTTTAAAAGCTCAGAAATCCTGGGAAAAAATAGTTGAAACTCTCTTTATTCTGCTCCAATAGGTTCCCAAGTGAAAAGAATCCAGACTCATTGAGTATGATTTGTCATAGATTTGTGTGCTGCCCATAATTTCTTACTGTTTTTGCTTGATAAATACATCCTATCTCTCACTAATGTCGTACCTGAAATTAAAAATAAAAATTACAAAATATGGTTCATCCTAAAATTTACCACTTACAACTCCATTCAAGCAAATTATGTGACTGGAAGACTCACAACAAATTCTCTTTTAAAACATAGTCTCTTTAGAATGTAAGACTATTTTACGTGTTTGGATTTAAGAAGTAGAAAATAAAGCTCAGCAGAGCCATTTAATGGGAACAATCTTAAGGCTTGTCCACACAGGAAGTTAAGCTAAATTAGCTGAAAGGTGTGAATTTAAAGTGCATTAAGGTAAAGTGAACTACAGTCACTTTATTTCTGAATGAGAGCATTCACACCAAGCTTTAATGCTCTTTAACTAATATACTTTAAAATCATATCTTTAGTTAATTTGTCTTAGCTTCCTGTGCAAACAACTCCTCTCTAGCACTTACTGAGAGCCACAATATAGATTGATGTGGTTATATTTATAAATATGCCTATTAACCTTAAGACTCTGAGTCAACAAAATTTGGGATGTTAAATAAAAATAAGAAATATGTCCTTGCATGAACTTCCTAGTGCTTTGAGAGTGCAAACAGTCCTAGTGTTCCTAGTGTAAACATGTCATTAATTTAGCCCTAATTTATATAAAAGTGTATTAACTATTCAGAGCCAGATTAAAAAAAAAAAAGAAACACAAACACTTGCATATTGTCACTGATTATAGTAGGAATTTTTTTCTAAAACATATAAATAAAATATAAATAAATCGAGAAAAAAGTTATGTTTCATTTAAATACAGTACAGGTATTGAGATTCACCAAGACAGGCTAAATATAAAGGACTTTTATCAGAATTAACTTTTAAGGGAAGGCTCTGAAATTCCGAAATTCTTTTCTGAGGGGTGTCTGAAAGTCTTTTTTATAAAAGATACCTAGAGAATGCAAAACAAGACTTTGCCTTAGATAACCTGTGAAATCAATACTGTGTTTTTCCTACCACTGCCTGACTTATAAGAACTTTTTCAGAAGCAGTTCTTACAGAATGAGAACAGGGGTGTGCTGAGCACCCCGCGTTTGCTCACAGGGTGGCTCAGTGCTCCTACAGACCAGGGGACAATGGTCTGCCACTGCCACCAGTGTGGGGATTGCTGTCCCCTACAGACAAAACACTGAGCTCAGCTACCAGGAGTAAAAACAGGAGCAAAAATATGTCCTTTGCCAGAAGAGGAAAATAATCTGGTTTTGCAGCCAATTTGGAAGGCTGATATTGTGTCCCCAGCACACAGCCAGCCCTGGGTGCAGCCCCACACAATCTCAGGGTTGCACAGGGGGCTCTGATTCCTCCCTGGATCAAGTCTAAGTTCTTTCTCTTTCTTTGAAAGCTGGTGAATAGCACAGTTCAAAAGTAAAATACAACAGTGCATTGTGTTTTTTTTTTCACTAATGACAGAGAGAACACAATAGTGGATCATGAAAAAATCCTCTTTTAAAAGAGGACTGCTAAAATAACAGAACCAGGGGTTTTAAAAGCATAAACTGTTTATGAAAGAAATCTGCTGCTCAGCATACGGTACCTTTTTTTAGTTTATCAATTCACAAGTTTTACATGATTCAAGCAGATGTTCTGATTGACAAGGCTACAACAGAATAGGAATGATAATAATATATCCATCAGGTGATAAATAAATTATTATTTCCATCAGCCCTCATAAATATTTTGAAGAAAAGTTCTTTTAGTTAATAGAACTCCATCAGTGAAAAGCTTCCTTAAGTGCAGTGCTAATTTTCTCTGACAATTTTGCACAGTAACACAGAGTACTGCATCAACACAGGTGGCAAAGCTGCAGCCACCCACAGCTCAACACGATGGAAGGGACTGTCCTTGCTCAGGTGTCCTGCTACTCCAAACATTTGACAGCTTTTTCTGAGCACAGGCTGTTGCTTTGACAACACACAGCCTTGAATCTCAGTAGGAGTCACAAACCTCTTTTAGTCCCTGATGTTGTCTGATTTCCCTCCCGGGCAGCCTGTGCCCTGTTTCTGAGCACTCAGGCTATTGCAGCCTTTGGGCAGGCTTCCCATAGCTCAACATTCTGCATCTTGTGCTGGCGTGGCTTTTAAATCATGCTTCATTTTTGTGATGAAAGCCAGTCACAAACCTGAACTCCCCTGTATAAACTGGAAAGGCTCACCATTAGGTTAAGAGTCCCAGGCAGAGGCAAAAAGCGTGTGTGTGGCAAACCTGAGCTGCTTGTCCCACAGACCCTGTTTGTGCAGTATCTTGCTCCTGTCACACCTCACTCGGTTCTTTCCCTTCACTGCCAACAGGTTCTCTTTGGAGCCCTTAGTTCTGGTATACATCATGGAATAAATCCAGCAGAAGCAGCAGCAGTTGCTTTTGCCAACACCACAGCAAATGTAGGATTCCTTCAGGATCCTCTTGGTGTTTTCCCTGAGCGGTGGCACCCACAAGCTGAGCAAACCACACAGCTCAAGGCTGTCAAGTGAAAATGTTTGGTCGTTTTCTGTTCATGCAGAAACATTAAGTGTCATAAACTTTTGGAGTCCCATCATTGTTCTTCCAAGTTCCCCCAAATTAAACTGTTAATATGGGGACATAACTTGATCTATAAAAAGATGTGCATCAATCTTGATAATCCCAGATGTCACAGCAGAGAAATACAAAAAACCCATTTAAACAGCAAAAACATTAGGAGCAAACGCACCTGAGACAGGCAGATGTGTCTAATTCACACCATCAAGCACTTTACAAGCTAAAACTTTAACTTCAGTGATTATGCCTGAGGCATTTAAATGGTTTTAAATTATAAGTCTAGCAGCAATATTTTTCTAATAATAAGCCACTAATTCTGGCAGTTTCAGACTGTCTGAATCTAGGTGTATAAACTGTAGCTGCATCAATCAGTGCTGTGTGTCTGGCTATTTCAGGCATTCCTTGTTAGTATGAAGAAAGAACAGTTTGTCCCCTAAGCACAACAGCAGCTGAGATTCCTGTTGATTGATAACTAAATGTGCCGTAGTGAAAATATATTCGGATAGAGCTGGAAAGGGAGGCACAGCAAAGACGTAATGGGGGCGGAGGAAGGAGGGATGAAATTGGCCACAACAGGAAATTCCTTCTCATGAGTCTTCAAACTAGCTGACAAGATGGGTTTCATTCGTGCAGGTAAAAGTGGCTTTATATTTAATCTTCTACAACATCTATAACCATGCAAATTCTTCCCTGCTCTATGTGCAACTCAATTAGTGAAAAGCTGTTCTTGCAGTTCAGGACATTTGTCCACTGTAGATTAGTCCTGTTTCATATATAGAATCCACTGATGTCAACAAAACTAGTGTGTCGAGAAAGCCTAAATATAAAGGGAATTCATTCTGCCAGTTGAAGAATCATTTACTGGGAAGATGGTCATTTCTGAAACCTAAAATGGTTTATTTAGAAGCTTGTACTGTTTATTTCCAGAGACCCAATGATTTTGCAGCTAAAAATCGGAAGAAGTTCACAGATGTCATCATAATTAAATTGAAGAACCTTTCTTTAATAGCTTTATAATTCTAACCAGGAAAGAAGTATTTGCTGCTGTAAATGTCCTGCTCAGTGTTCTACACTCTGATGAATGAACCTCAACCCATTTTCCAGTTTGGTGAATATTTCAGTTTTTGGGTTCTCAGTTTTTATCTTTTTAGTTTTTGGTTTCTTTCTGATCTTTGACAGCCTGAGAACAAGTTAGAAGTTTCAGAGCAACAGATTTTTACCATTTGCAAACTGTGAAAATCTACGCTGTAAAACATTGACAAAAATTGGCTGAGATCCTGATTTCATGGATCAAGTAGGTAAGCATCACTAGAGCAATCAGTGAGACAACACTGGAATCTCCTATTGCAGTATTATCTTTTCTAGGATTCTTTCAATCAGGGTGGAAAAATCTTTTTTCTCCCAAGCAGTAAAATACTAAATTATGCACTTAATTTAAATAGATGCAGTCTCATTAATGACATAGACGTTTAAAGTGCAATAAATACCTGAGAGGCAGAAAATCCTGTAATCAAAATGCTGATGTAATCAATCCTGTAATCAAAATGCTGATAGCTCTGTTGGAAGATGGAGTGAACAAGGGACAGTGAACCCACCTGTGAACTGTTTCCCTGCTCCAGTTAAAGTCATGTCCCTGTGGAATTCCTTTGGAAAACAATTTAGGAAAAGGTCAGACTTCAACAGTTAAAATGAAAACATACTCAGGTGCCTGGCTCATGTGAGCCATTTCTAATCCTTTTGAACAGAAGCAGAAAAGATGGTCCCACTCCTACACCACTATCAGTTTGTGAGGGACAAGTGCTTCACCTTCAGTGCAATAAAACAGAATTATATGCAAAAATCTCCCCCTATTCCATAGATGGAGCTGCATTTCATTTTCATAGTGGTTAGCAAATAATTTATTTTTGCCACTTTTTCCTAACATGTCTGACCAAATATAAACCCTCCACACACACCATTCACTAGGAGAAACGAGGCAAAAAATCGTATTTCAGTTTTGAACCTCCAGTGCAGATTAGTCAGATGCAGACAGGGGTGGTCTGTCTGCCGCCAGTAATTGTCTTACAGAACATGAAAACAAACCCACAAAGTTGCTGTTTTTACATTTCTACCCATACAAGTATGGTCATGGTTTCTCTAAGGATCCATAGCTGTCCTCGTCTGAACTTGTAGGAGATCTCAATATCCACTTTTATGCATCCTGTTTCCTTTCTGTTCAGCCAGATGGAAACTGGGGGTTTTTTCCAGCTTTGCAGTCTGGATTGCAAGCTGAGGTTTGCTTGGTTTTTCTCTGTTCCATTATTTCCCTTTCATTTTCTGTTGCATTTGTCTATCCAGGAAATTACTGAAAATTACTCCTGGACATAAATTTATGACCTTTTACAGCAATTCCTTAACAGAAATCCCCTGTGTTAATCTGCTCAGCATGCCCCAAATCTTTAGAAAGTGGAATAAACTCCCTGCTACTTACTGAGTGTTCTAAGTGACCACACAGAGTTGCTGCATTCTCTAGCACACAGAATCTGACACCTCAGCTTCCTTTGCAGAATTTTTCTACTAGCTATTAGCTATTAATTATCTTAGGTGACATTTAAAAAATATCTTGACAAGTATATGTCTGCTGCTGCCTGGTTTTGCATATTAATAATCCAGTTCTTCCTGTACAAATCTCTGAGTCCAACATTTAAATCAAGAAATGAAATGACTCCCAAGAAAAACAGATTTCTGAAAGCCACTGTTTTAAAATACTCCTTGTACAGGAGAACAAGCTCTTATTTTATGAAATGCCTACTGATCTCTCAACACTCAGAGTTGTTTCTCACACAGGGAACGTTGCCCCACAGTTGAGGGAAGCCATTATCAGTGGCCATAGTGAGAACTATGAGTGAGAACTTTTGGAAGCTCTCTATTCCCATTTAAGATTTAACCAAAGAACAGGAAACCATTAATGCTGAATTTTACCTGCAGAATCATGTATGAACTATTCATGTTTTGTTAAGAGAAGGAAACAATTGATCTGATTTACTCTACTCTTCTAATCCTGAGTCTATTTTTCTTTTATTGTCTACAAGAATTTCCCTGGTCTTGCCTGACAGACAAGGACAGCAGAAGATTCCAGTAAATCTTTGGACAAAACCAAGGAGTCTCCATCTCCAGTTTCCTACACTTACCAAACATGATGCACATTCTGTGTTATAGCATTGAACTGTTAAAAACTGACAACACAAATTTAGTAAAAATCACAGGATCATAGAATGGCTTGGGTTTGGAGGGACCTTAAAGCTCCTCTCATTCCATCCCCAGCACGGCACATTTCTACTGTAATCGGAAGTTGGTCAGCTCTAAACCATCTAATTAAAGCAATTATTCTAGGCTTTAATGGTTTATTTTTATTACTACAGTATCAAGAGGCCCCTGCTGAAACTGGGTCTATCTCCTCTACAAACAGTTAGCAAGAGAGAATATTGTGGCATCCTGGGGGTTTAAAGGAAGAGCCTGTAAACACAACAGCAGATATCAATTGGGGAAAGCTTTTTTTCATTCTGTTCTATTCTCTTAAACATAAAATAGCAAGGACTTAGTGTTGTTTGATGGGGACAATAATGAGACGGGATGGGAGCTGTCCAGAGCAATGGTTATCCCTAAAGTGCAGACAAGCAGTGACAAAATGAAACTCCTTGCACCCTTCCTTCCCTTTCTCCTGTTTTTTGCTTCCATTACTCACAATCTGGTATGCTCTCTGAAACTTCATCTTCCCCTCAACTTATGGAATTTTAAAATGCCTGTAGCATGTCGTGATGTGACAAAACATGCCTCGCTATAAGGCATAAAAAACATGCCTCACTATAAGACATCAAGTCTTGCAATTCTCAGCTTCTTATTACATGAATAAAATCGAGTTATTTTTCATGTGCTGCTGTAAGAAACCATTCTTTAGCTAATATGACCTGTACTAGTCCAATTAAAGTTGGTAGTGCTGAAACTTGTTACAGCTGAGGCTTAATCCTTACCCCTGTGAACACTCAGACAGCCACTTGCTGTCCTAAATGCTCAAAATAGATACAGATAATGACATAAAATGTAATTTATATGAGAACATACCATTATTGTGGCATTCGCTTTCAATCCCAAATTGACCCCCATGGTCAAGTTTAGGCAGCATCAGTCTAAGTCAATACAAAGTTGTGCCAGAAAACTTAAGAACATTTTAAAGGAACTACATAGAGACATTCAGCTGCCTAGTGATGCCACAGGGTTTCTTTATACACAGTACAGCAGTGAAAAGCAATCAGCAGGCATTAGACAATGGAGGCCACTTCTAAAATAATCAACATTAACCAGCTAGATGTGGCATATTTGATACTATGTCAGCCCATTCATTTTCCAAAAGCCCCTAACAATCATCATCTGTTTGAAATTCCAACTCAAAGTAAAGTGCTATGTTGGTTTTTTTAAAATAATAACTTTCTGTCTATGTATTAAATAAAAATTGAATGATTACTTTTTCTTGTGAGCTAAAATGTATTGTCACAGTGGACAGAATCCAGTAAAAATGGCCAGTTCTTTTCCATAGTCTTTTGCAATGATCATAGATCAAATTTTCCATATACAAAATGTCTAGTGATATATATATATTTAAGAGGTACAAATGGATAAATGGGAATTCTAACTTAACACTGACTTCTGAATAAATTTGATATACTTCATTATAGCAATTATTAAAATATGGTCATAATTTTAAATATTCTTACATAAACTTCCCCAAGCAGTGTAATCATACATTCAGTGAAATATTTCAAACTTCTTCTTTTCAAATTTGCACTGGTTTCATATGTCAACTTCCACAACATGTTAATTTTGTCATTAAAATGTTGGACCTGAAATTTCTATCTATTTCAAGTGACAATCTGACTGATCTAAATCTTAGTTTGGCTACAAAAAAACAGTGTGTTTCAGTCTGAGCATCTACTCTCCTTTTCCAAAAGAATTTGTTCCTCCCCTGGTGATGCATGATGGCTGTTGTATAATCTTGTACTGGCCAAAAGAGAGGCTATAGAATCCAGCCTATACAAGCAGAGATTTATGAAGTGGCAAATATTTGCTAGAGACAATTGCTGACCTCAAAGGAACATCTTCAGGAGCCCAGGCCTGCTGA
This sequence comes from Prinia subflava, assembly GCF_021018805.1. Lineage (NCBI taxonomy): Eukaryota > Metazoa > Chordata > Aves > Passeriformes > Cisticolidae > Prinia > Prinia subflava. Next base: position 15,607,041 of record NC_086258.1, read on the forward strand.
GCGTTGCCATATGAGTCACACAGAGATTAGCTCGGAACAAAAGCTGCAGCAACTTTGTAATTTAGAGGAAACTTGGAGTCAGGTACATCTTCTCAGCTTGACTCTATGTGAAATTTAAATCCGAAGATCATTAATTTCAATATTGTCAGGATACAAAAGGAAAAGGAGACGTTAGCCTTAAAAGATTTAGGAAGGAGTGTTTTAGGGTCCCTCTGCAGATTTCTGTCTTTCCTAGCTCTGCTGTAAGGCAGGACACAAACATGACCTCGGAGCTGCTCTGTGCACATATCTGACATGCTTCTTGGGAAAACAAGTTCAGACATCAGCCTCAAGCTCATCTTGAACTCCTCTAAAATGCACTTCAAATTCTCAAGGTTTATTAGCACAGAACAAACCCAATCTGAATAACACACGAGATGATCCTTAACATAGGCTTGAATATGACACAAGAGGAGGCTACAAAATCAGTGATGGATTTCTTCTGGTTAAAAAAAAAAAAGAAAAAGGAAACGGTCATGCTATAGCAAGAGAGGAAAACAGCTCCTCAAATCCCATGGCTAAAGAATGAATAGGAGCAGGACATAAGGAAATAACATTGGTTTTCCCTTGGGCTGTCCATTAAAACTCTCTTGGTAACATTCAAGAGGAGATATCAAACGTTATTCTAAGTCTTCTCATAGACATCATGTTTATGAATTTGAAAAGACTGTGAGATGAGTTTTGTTTATGCAAACTCCCTGCTGAACACTTTCAGATGTCCCACCTACTCTTGCACTTTAGAATATGTATGTGTGCTACTCATTGCCATTATATTTTCAGCACACCACATTGTTCGTTTTACATCTTAATTGCTGGGGAATATGTACTTTCAGTGAAACAAATCTTTGGGCTCTAAAATTTTCTGCTTGTTTATTCCGTACACTTTATACCTTGTCCAATAAGCCTACACATCAATTTAACATAATGGGATTATAGCAATTTTTTGTCACAAATGAGTTATTAATAGCAACACAAGGACTGGATTTAGTACACCTTAGAAACCAGAGTGTTCTTATGGGTCTTTGAAGAGTTTGGCCTCTCATCAGCCTGGAACAAGCTAAGCTCATTGCTGCAGTGTTTTTACAGCTGCTGTTACCTCTGTCAGTGAGAGCACACTGCTCTTACCTAATGCTACAGCAAGAACTGTGCATGGCTCAGCAATACAACATGACTAAATGGGGAGTAGGGGGGGCAAGGAAATATCTGGGGTGACTTGTCCTTTTTCAAACCTTCCATCTCTACATGTTTAAGCAAGTAGCTGGGCCATTACTCCCATGGGCTAACTGGCATTTGATCCACATGCATCTCTCTAGCCACAGTACAAAGTCTGCAAATTAGACAATACTCAGTCAAGATTTACATGACCCAAGTGTTCAGACTGCAGCTACAGCCACAGACTGTATATGGTCACTGGTCCTGGCTTCTGAAATCCTTTAAGGCTCTCTGAGAAAGCCAGGCCAGCTCCAGGATTGGAAACACATGCATAATAACCATTCACAATTCCTAGGTTTTGTGGCTCTTCCCACAAAAATACTGAAAAGCTTCTGCAGAAGAGGATGCCCCAGCCCACCTTGATGCAGTAGTGGTGTATTTTAGTGAAGGATCAGATGAGTGATAACAGGTTGCAAGGAGCAGCACCTGCCCACACCATCACACCAGCTCTCTTTCCAGGACTGCAACATAAAGAGCCATAAGCCACACAAAACCTGATATATAATCTGCTTTGTATCCAGAGATATCTTGGAGGAGTTAACCTGCTGATCTTTTAATAAGTAAATCAGATTGAACAAAGAATTATGTTATAAGCCTTGGCTCTTGCTTGGTGTTGAAAAATCATATAGTATATAAAAATGGTGAGATCCAGATATTTGATCTATGTGAGATTATTCTTCTTGCTGAAACCATGAAACTTTGCTAACTCCTTGGCTGCCAGCCATACAAATCAGCTTCTCATACCTCCTTCTACGGGTCAGTCATCATACATGTCTTTAATCTTTAAGACTAACATCCACTTTTTCTCCTGTTTCAGCTTAGTCTGTATTGATGTCCAATATGTAAAGCATCAAGAAACTGAAATAGATATTGCAATCAATCTGTTCTGCTTATTCTACATGAGATCTTTTCTTCCTTTTCTGAGACATATAACACTTCTGTACATCATTAGAATTCGTATTATTTACGTAGTTTCTGGATAAAATGATCCCTTCATGTTATTTCCTTATCTTCAGATTTCTGGGTAGGCTTTATTTATGTGTGCAGTGCACTTCAAATGCTGGGATAAAAGCTACAGTATAACTATTGCTAATAACAGGATAAACTTGGTAAATGTAAAGTTGCTAAAAGTGCTCTCAGTGGCTTATTCATACAAAATCTCTAACTGCAGGCCTGGCAAAAGGACTGACATTTTTGTTCATCTGAATGAAAATAGAAAATAAACTCTACATGAAAATGTTGAACAAGGAAAAACTGCAGAACTACATACCAAATGGGGATGGGAAAAGTAATTAAGAAGATTAATATGCAATGACTTAAAATCTTTGCTAAAAAAACTCCCACACCCTAAATCCAGGATTTTCTTCATGTATTGTAAAATGTACAAGCCAAATTGTTATTAAGAACCCAAACACTTCACACTAAATTTACAGTATTTTAATCCTGTACCTTAGCTAGTTTCACTGATTCAAGTAATATTATTTGAAGCAAGGTATAAAAGGATAGGAATATAATCCCAGTGAGAAAAAGGAAACAATTCATTTCAGTGACTCTTTATTGCCTTCCTCTTTATTCAGACACAAAACCTAATATTACTCATAAAGGTGCAAACATGGCAATTTTTCTTCATTTAAATCGGAGCTGAGAGACAAACTGTCAGTCCCCACGCACAGGGGCGTGCTGTGACTGCTGTCACTGCGGTCCCCAGGAGGAGTTTAGAGGTGCTGGGTGCTGTAGGAGCACAGAGCAGGGATCTGGGGGTTTGTGCTGAGCGAGGAGCAGGGACAGCAGTGACAGCTCCTCGCTGACAGGACTGTGGGGAGCTGGTGCGTGACACTCCTGCAGCTGCTCTGCGCATGCAGTTACAGCGGCTGCTTTTGCCTGCAGTAATCAAATCACATCTGAAATAGGAGAAATAAGTTGCCTGTGGTGGTGAGTGCATTCACTGCGACACTCTGGGAGTGTGCAGTCAAAGGGAGCCTGCATGCAAAGGAGCAGCATGCTGCATTTGTCGAAATATGAACTTGAGTGCTTGAATTTTAATTCAAATGCGATGAAAAATTTTGACCAGAGGAACTTTCTACATCAAATTAGGAAAAACAGAGACAAATTCATCCCTTATGCAAGTCCCCCACAAAATAAATTGGCTTAACATTGGAATAATTCTGATGTCTCTTTTTAGGTAAAATGACTACAAACTTAAGGAGTTTATGCATTAGGCTTTTCAACTGAGCTTGGCTGGAGCTCTGGTAATATGTAACACTTCAGGGACTGAAGAACAAGTGTTAGCTCAATACATACAAAGCTAAATTTCATTATTTTACAGAATGCTGGATTTCACTGAATCATAGTTGCTGCTTTATCCATGCTGAAGCTATTTTGATGGAAACAAACATCTCTATTTCTGTTACTTATACACCAGCATACACAAATTCCTATACCTAGGCACATATATGTAAAGCACTACACACACATCTCTTCTTCTGTACTGGGAAGAAAAGCAACTAGATCTATCTACAGGAAAGTTAATTCAGTTAAATCCACAATAAAAGATCAATACTTTATCTCAGGTTCTGCACACCTAATCATCAACTTCAAAAGCAAACACAATTTTGACAAGCAATATAATCCGTTTCTACAGTACTTTACACTCTTTCTGAGATCCTCATGGTATATAATCCCTTTTTAATGGATGAGGAAGGAGAGAGGTGAGATGAGATGTTCAGGACTGTAAAGGAAGTCAGTAGCATGCTAAGGACTAGAACCCAGTTGTACTAATGTTTCCAGCCCCTGAAATGTTAAATGCAGACATGCAATCCCACCAGAAAACCAGGCAAGCATCACACTCGTGCCCCTGCTTCCCAGCCTACTGGGAAGTGCTGGCCACTTCTGGTTGCCAGCCAGCAAACTTTCCCCCTCCTCAGCGTGAACTCTGCTTGTGTGCCAGTTCACTTACCCGTGATTATCATTTTTTCTGTCTGATGAGTGTAGAACAATTGCCCCTGGAGCACGGGTTAGCCAGAGGCGGAAGGGCTGCTTGCCTCCAGCCCAGCTGTCGGAGTCTCCATGCAAGATGCTGTGCAAAATGTTGAGTTAAAAGAAAACACGAGTAGGGGGAAAAGAGAGCTCTCTGAGAACCTCCACATGGTTCCTGTTGCTAAGGGAACCACTCCCTTTGTCTGCATAGGTTAGGAATGGCTGCTTCATTTGGAGTCTGTCTCTTAAGTACTGAAAACAGCACAACAATTTCAGAGAGAAAATAAGAAGTCCAGAATGTCTTGCAACCATAGAAAAATGGAACCACCAAGGAATTCTTACATTAAAAGCATCTATTAATAGTTGATTTGGGTGACTCCAAGGAGACTGTAGAACTCCTCGGTGCCATCTGATGGGACAATACACTGCTGCACACAGTTTAATTTAGCCATTGTAATCAGCTTTTGGGGATAAGGATAGCTGATTACAGAGAGATAGATCAAGAAATCAGGTCCAGTTTACTACAGCAAATGGAGAGAGATCAGTAGCAACAAATAAAGCATTTACCAGGTATTCATGATGGGCTATAGAAGAGAGATGCGAGAGATGCCTTTACTTACATGGACTCCTATGAAAATCCAAGCCCAAATCCTTAACTCTGATTTCTGCAGCTGCTCTGCCCTGCTTCCTCTCTATCCCCAGACCCAGCACTGGCCATGTTTCTGAACCCTCAAATATTTGAGAATCTACCTTCTATACAGGCCCATTGGGCTCAGTCCAACTCAGCACATGGAGTTAGGTACCCCTGCTTCTTTTCTTACCCTCCATGGTATTAAGGCATACAGTAGCATGTGTACTTTGGTATAAAGGGGATTTCACACCGAGTCTGAGGCCCTGAAACATGAAGAGCTGATAGAAATTGTCAGCAAGGTTGGTACACGGGAACAGAAACCCCCTGAGTCTAACCTCGAAACATTTTGTTTGCATTAAGAAAATCAGCCTCTTTCTGACAATATAGCACAACATGAACTGCACAGCACAATCACATCCTGCTCTCTCAGCTGATGCCAAAGCCAGCACCCCAAAATAGTCAGTGCAATTTTTTTCTATGAATTTACCAGTTTCAATACTGTAATATTATGGGGTAGAAATTCTTCGTCTGCATTTAAAGTTGCTGTCAATATTTCCAGGCTGTGTAACCGCTTTCCTCAAGTGAAAATGAAAAAATTGGCCCAAATAATGAATTAATTTTTCAGCAGAAGAAAATAGAAAGTATTCCAAGCCTGCTGAAATTGATGTGAAACTATCAAAAAATGTATGTGCACAGAATTAGCATAGCAAAAGTCAAACCTGTGGATACATGTTGGTCAAGGACTTAGATCCAGATATAAATTTTCAAGCACAGACTTATTTAAGGCTCTTAACATACCCAGAGAACAATCAGAGAAATTATGTTTGGATAAATAGACAAAAGTTCAAACTCTTAGATGATGGGCTTCTGTATGGAAAGAAGATTTTTTTCTTCCACCAGAGAGCAGCTGTGAGTGCCTGGAACAGTGGAGGGGGATCAGTTCAATCTTACAGTAAAGAGCTGAGCTTCACTGAATGCAAGGTAGCTGCTGAGCAAAATCATTGGCAGTGTTCTGTATTCCATGGAGCTGAGTTTTCCCCCTCTCAGTCAGATTAGGGTTTAATCTTAGAGAACACCAGAGATGCTCTTAGAGAACTCTCGTCAGGTAAGAGTAACAAGATGTCTTTGCTCACATGCCACAGCCCAGCACTGACTCTTTGACATGAAGGATTCAGTTGTCACTTCATTGCACACGTTGAATTGTATTTGCAGCATATGAGTTGCAACACCCTCTTGTCTTCCTCTCACCCCAATGAGTCAAATAAAGCAGTCAGAATTTCTTTGTAGAGAGGCTTTTCTGCTCTTCTTTTCAGAAGATTAGGAGATTAGAGAGTGCAACTGAGACTTCAGTTTAGGGACATTAGAAAGCAACTGTTAATAGGTTTTCATTGCATCACTTTTATCAAGGAACATTTAATTGGAAACCAATTTAAAAGCCTGTGATTGTATGGATTATTTTCCTTTCAGAGGATTAATTTGAATTGCTCAGTTCTGCTTTGTATGTGTACAGACAAACAGACTCATCCCATTTTCTCCTGCTCATGGATAGACTGATGTCAAGGAACTGTGAGGAACTCAGGAACCTTTCTTCAGTGAAATCTTGAACTGTATCTATTACAATAAATCCCATCTTCTCAACTGAAAAATGAACTGCAGTAAGTACTAATGTCCTAAAGAGCCTGATTTTGTTATGCTAATCCAAGGTATTAAGAATAGCCAGAAAAGGAATTCATTAGTGGCTACTTGAAACAACTGCTTTTTGTCCCAAATGTGAACACATCCCCACAGTCAGAAATTACCTACACAGTGTGATTGAAACTTATTTATTTACTTACATATAATAAGCAACTGAGCAGCTTGCAGTGCATGAAGTGAGTCTATGGAAAAGTACATTACAGTGCTCCTGCTTCAGGGCCCTCTCAGTCAGAATTTCAGTATATGTGCCTATTTTCTGTTTATCATTCAGGCAAAAACATTGAAACTCAATCCCCTCAGTCCACTTAGTGAGCAAGAAAAGATTGCCTGCCTTATATAAAATGGCTTAGGAGGAATTTTTAAAACAAATATTTACAAAGCTCTAAAAATATTATCTTGTTTTGTTAAGGTTAAGTGTGTAAGCACCATACCTGTTACAAATATAGCTCTTGTTATGCAGTGAAAGAGAGAAGGCAGATGGAGCTGTTGATAGCCTCAGTGACAATAGTGTAACATGCACAGGAACCAGTATTCACCTTATAAGGAGAATTTTTCATATTCCTCAATTTTTTTTTTTCAGTCGCAAGTTAGAATTAAAATTCCGACATGAGAAATTTTCCATAGGAGGGTCATATTTAAAAGACCCTCTTTATAAAAAAACCCCTTTACTTTGAATGAACTGACATGGATTTAAATGACCTGTGAGAGTATGTGTAGGGTTGTATGTGCATGTATAAGGTTTCTTGTCCACTTTCGAGAGCCCAGACTCCCATCCCTCGTGGCAGTCTGCCAAACAGGCCAGGAACGTGAAGAAACTTGACTTTCTGGCACTGTTCCACGTGAGATGCCGGGGAGCTGAGAGCTGGGAAAAGCGGGTGAGCTGGCAGAAAACCAAGAACATTTCCATCAAAAATTTCATTGGAATAGACATTTTCATGCAATGTGTTAGGTTTTGGTGAACCGGCATTAGCTGAGAGAAAAATGTTCCACTGGAAAGTTTCCAGTTTGTCCTAGTGGTAAGATCTTGACTCTTAGACCTCTTATATTTCATTCAACTGAAAAATAAAATTTAAGTTCCTATTGTCATGCACAGAGACAGAATGTAGTTTACTGTACTACTCATTGTCTAAAAGCATTTCTCCTGATACTGTAAAAAGAAGCTTTATTTTGCCATCTGCAGTGAGTGTCTCATGACTCCATGATTTTTTGCCATCTCCCCATTCCTCTTTATTTCCTCTAAATGGATCACAAGAAGGAATGTCAGCAGGAGAGGGACTCAGTGGTGAGAGCACCACTTTGTACTCAGAGACAGATTTAAATTACTATCACTTGAACAAGATTTCTGTCTTACTTTCTATATTACTTCAGTAGGGAAAACAGTACATCCACACCTTGAAGTGTTATTGAAATTCATAAATATAGATTATAACAATAAACCCATAACAGTTCTGAGAAATGTATAAAATACAGCAGCTTTGACTACTAAACTGCAGAAAATTAAAGTATTTAACAGTATATTAAGTACAGATGGCACAAAGTTGTGGCAGAAAAACCGAAGTAGAGAAGGCTACAGCACTGGATGAGCAGTCAACTCTATATTGAATGCAAATACAACACACCCATGCACACTTCAAACATTTGATTTCACAGCTTCTTTGACACAAAAATGTGTGTGCAATATATATAATTTTGCTCATGCATGTGGGACAATTCTGAGCTTATTGGCCAAATTCAGCTTTGCCACTGTTGGGATACAACAAAGCAGGGCTAATTCCATGTGCTCAGCTTCTGAACCTGCCTCTCAGAACACTTATTCATATTACACCCCATGCAGGAAGTGATCTCACTGGAAAATCTGAGCAAAGCATAGGACAGGAGTTCCAGACTCAAAAAGCTAAGGAATGTTCTTTCTCCCTCTGCCACTTCATCCTCTTTTAAATGAGCTTAGTTTTTGCGAAAATAATTGGATCGACAGCCCCAAGGACCAGGTCTGTTGTGACAGGACATTTCTGCTGTCCTCCTTTCACATCAATGGATGTTCACTCTGAGCTGCAAGTTTAACTTCCCTTCTTGGGCATCACAGGACTTCACCCAAAACTAGTGCAGAGATAAGCACAGAATTCTTCAGCCTGAGGATAAATAACTTTATAATCATAAAGACAGTTTATTAATGAAATAATTCACCCCCTAATCTTTTGAGTTCTCATAGCAGAAAAGAAACCAAACACCAAATTCTCAATTGAGCTCTAATACATAACTGTTAATACTGGTACTGTAATAGTATCCTTTGGTCACTAGCTCTCTCAATTTTGAATATGGGCACCAAATTTGAGCTAAAACCATCATCAAACATATGATTTGATGCCTGTAGGATTTCTATCTTGTCTTTTCCTACAGGTAATGAACTAAGCATTAATGCAATTACAAAGTGACACCCAAGCTTGAGCTCTGTAAGTACATTATATCCCAATCCTAGACACAGTACAGCATGTCTTAAGGAAGCCTCTGGGCATCCCAGTAGCTTCATGTGGCAGAATTAATTCAGCTCCAGGTCTCCATTTTACTTCCCAGCATTTCTGATTCTTTTTGGAAGATAATCCACCTCATTTTCAAACGTATGAAAATTCTTCATCTGCATTTAAAGCTTCTGTCAATATTTCCAGGCTGTGTAAACACTTTCCTCAAGTGAAAATGAAAAAATTGGCCCAAATAATAAATTAATTTTTCAGCAGAAGAAAATAGAAAGTATTCCAAGCCTGCTAAAATTGATGTGAAACTATCAAAAAATGTATGTGCACAGAATTAGCATAGCAAAAGCCAGACCTGTGGATACATGTTGGTCAATATTTCAAAGTCAAGCAACTCCAGCTGGTGTTCACTGCCTCTACTTGACAATGATGCACATTTTACACCTCCCCTGACAAGGGCTGACTTCAGATTTATCTCTGCTGTTTATTTCTGTTCTTTAGAAAATACAGATTCAGAAAGTTCTGCCACCCACTTGCAGCAAATTTAAATTTCTAAGCAAGAGTGAAGTTCAGTGATGGCACTGTGAGTGAAGCTGCTGAAGCATAAGTATTCTGTTTACAAAGAGCAAGTCTCTCATACTATGTGTAAGTTTACACATAGAGGTAGACACACACATATATTCAGACTAAATTTACTGTACTATGCTTGGTTTCTCTTCACTGTAACTATTTTCTGTGCCATCACTGGAAGCATTTCCAATGTATATATTTGCTCTGACACCTCTAGATATCATCATCATGTTCTCTCATGCCCTTGAGTGAGATTCACTCACTTCCATCTCTTCTGTTGCTGTGACAAAGTAAACAGTAGCTGCAAAGCTGTCAAAGCTTTGGATTTCTTTTTCTGTCTGCTTTTAATCCTTTTATCTATATACCTGAAATAGCTTGTTCTATCATCCAAATAATTTTACAACTCTTACCCAATTTTTTGCAGAAATTTATACCTGGCCATTGTGTTACTTTCACCTTTATTAAACCAGAAAAAAGAGTAAAACAAACCAAACTGAGTACATTTAATGCAGCAGCTATGAAAAATTTCTCAGAAGTAAGAGTTTCAGAGAAGCAGGCCTTCTGAGGGTGCTCCCAACATCAAGCACACACAGCTAATATTCCTTTCTGTGTCTCATAAAGCAAAAAGAACTCCTAAAATTCAACTTCACCCACTCCAATCAAAATGCCACTCAACTGCTGATTGAAATATCCTTCATTCAAATCAGAGTGAGTACCTTTAATGGCTACCCAAAAGGCTGTCAAACTAAATAAGAAACAAAATGCAAATAAATTAGCATTCCTAGCTACTGATATGCTATAAATATTTATGAGGAAAAAAAGATGCTGTAATTTCAAATGATACCACAGGTCTATTTTGTACAAACAGTTAAAACAGTTATACATGCAATACTGTACTTTGCAATTTTTTTCCATTTCACATCACCATAATCACCTAATAAATATTTAAATGGACCCATTTGCTGTAACTATAAAAGAACCGTGTAAACTTGTTGTCATCTAGACACATAAGCCGCAGTGGAGTCAATGAATTTCAACAGTCACTTAATATTGCAAGCCACAAGCTACCTTAAACCTGCCAGCAACTGTCTGCCAGGAAGCTACTGCAGCACCACGGCTACCTCCTCCAACCCAGGACACGAGATTCATTATGAATGCTAGCATTGCTACTCTAATTAGGCCTGGGAGAGGTTTAACAACCATGCTACAGTCTTGCTGCTGACAAATATAAAAATAAAGCCTTGTTCAAATTAGCAATGTGAAGTGAGAAGGCCTAGAAGCAGCAACTGTCTGACCAATAGTGAAACAGTTCTAATCTATAGTGAGGTTATTTTGCTTCATAAACTGCTAGTATGTTACCTGCAGGAGGTCTCCCTGTAAAATGAATTATAGTAAGCTATATGTGATAATTAACCGTGCATTAGCAAATATCTTGAAACAGGGGGGCTCTGTTTTCTCTGTATTTTGACTAATAAAAGCATGAATTTGTTCAACAAATGATCATTTAGGTTGTGGAATGCTAAACATATTGGAAGAACACAGTAAGCAATAGAATATTGTAGGTGGACTAACAGTTTCCTTACAAAAACAGGCTGTTTAATAGGCTGGCTCCATACTACGTTATTCACAGTACTAAAAACCACAGTGTTGGGAAGACAAATACAATATACATTTAAAATAATATAAACCTTGTACTCATATTTACTTTAAAAATGCCATGGATGTGACAATAAAAAAAAAAAAATCCATAAGCAAACGTTTATTTCAGAAAGAGAAAATCCCAGAAGACTCTTTCCAGAATGTAAACAGATAGTGAGGCAATTGGTATGGTCATCTTCTCTAGAGGGGAGAAAAATGTGGCTGCGTTTAAAATAGGCTGCATCATATGAATGTGAAGCAAGGCAAAAAAAAAAAAAAGAAAAAAAAAAGAAAAAAAAAAAAAAAGTATTATGTATACTGCTTAACACAATAAAGTGGTGCTATAATTTATTTTAGCTTCAAATACATCTCATGAAAACATATTTAACCAACTGTGCTGTACCAGCTCCCTCTTGGCTGCGAATCAGAGATCGGAGCCACTGCAGCAGACAAAGGTTGACAGTCTGTGCCTCTTTATTCATACTGTACGGGCTGGAGCCCAAGATCCCAAACATCACAGACTGAATTTCATTTAACTACAGGTAATCTATCATCTTTAGCCAGGGTGCACACAGTAATGACTCATTATAGGATTTGGCTGTATCACGGGTGAATGCCCAGCCCCAGTGTCACGGGTATGAACCGCAGGTAAAAAGAGGTTATTGGACACTTCATAAAGATCAGCATTCAGAAGCCTCTCCAAATGTTGAATATCTTTACAACATCAGAAGTGTTCTCCAAACGTGAGATAAAGCCAAGCTCAGCTGTACCCCTGAGCTGTGTGTGTCCATTTCCTTCCCCCAGCACAGCTCTCACCTGCCCCGTAACAAACCACACACTCCAGTGCCAGATCTGTCCCTGCAGCACGCTGGGCCTCTGCAGCAGAGGCCTGAAATAACTCCCTGATTGCTGAGACAGGGAGCTCTCAGTCAGACACCAGAGCTCTGAACATGCAGCAGACGCTCAGTCTGAGAGCATGGCAGGATTCTCACAGTGCCTGGAGAACACTGCGGGGCTGGGACTGCAGCACCCTGTGCCACACAGTCACAGGCACCACTGCTCCTCTCCAGCTCCCTGCAGCCTTCCTTCTCAACATCCTTTTGGTTCAGCCAAAGGATATTGGCTTAGTGTTGGCTTTCTAATATCTGTTAAAACTACTTTGGGGACTAGTAGATCCATATATATATCATATACGTGAAATATTTTCTTTTTGTAGAATTAAATGATTTTTGCAATCAAATTACAAAAGATGGGTCAAGAACACCCTTGCTGAGGATGCATAAAGGAAGCAAATAGGCGTTCTTACAGAAAATACTCTATATAGTAAAAAAAGTTACTACAAATAAATGGTAAGCAAATGGCTACAATTTATTTCTTCTACTTCATTACAGAAAGATAAGAAATTATATAAAAAAATTCTTTTCATTTCTCCAAGCTAGTATAGAGATTTTGGCTCAAGTTCGTAAGTGTCAATCATCATTTTTTTCCCTAAATCTCCAGCATAAGCATGTTTGCCTTATGTCCATAAGGAATTTAGGTATATTACTTTTTAATGTATCTCCTTCTCAAACAACATGATTTTTCATTCTAAGTAAGAGCATCAGGTAATTTTAACCACCACAATTTGAAAGTGACCACATGTATCCATACTGTTGCAGTTAATAAAGTTTGAAAATCCAGTGTCACTTCTAAAATTTGCTTTTCAAAAAGAAAACCAAACCCTTAAATGTTGTTTTTACCATTGCACTAACCTTCAGTTCTCTAAGGTAAATGAGAACTTAGAAAGTAGAGTGCTGTATTTTCTCAGTCGAATTACATTTATAGACTTCCAGGCAGAGGGTAAAGATTGCCCCCTTTTGGAATTTTTCAGAGTAACAGTCCAAATAAAGAATTGGGTGCAAAGCATTCCTAATCCCTACTCAAGATATGCATCTCATCAGGGATTAATTCTGCTTCATGCTGTTGTGTTCTCATGTTACTGTGTATGTGGCTTTACATTCCTTATTAAAGCAACAGGCATGAAAGAATTCCACTGCTCTTGCCAGCAACCACAAAGGCACAAAATCTGAAGTCAGATAAAGGTAAACATATGGAACATTCTGAGGAATGCAGTAGTAAAGATGGAACATATAGCTGAATTCTCCCCTTCTCTGCTCTGTAGGACAAACTTTAGAGACAGTAATTTGTAACTGCACTGTCCCATAAAGCAGCATTCTCTGATAAAATCCACAGATAGCATTCTGAATAAGAAATGGAACTACTGAAGTGCTGGAAACAATCAGGACAGCTCTTCTGATCCCAGATTTAATTTAATAGTAAACTCACCCTTGGTGTACTGATCTGGTGGTTGGGCTTTTTTTTTTTTTTTTAATTTGTCAGCTTTAACACCTAAATGGTGATCATTAATCAAGTGTATTAGACCTTTAAAGAGATGTTCATGACCACAGGCAGAACATGCCCAATAACCAGGAGTCTGACTGGACGTCTGTATTTTCATTAAAACATAATTTTTATTATTACAGTGCCATAATGCCAAATATATGAATAAGTTGTTACTGAAAACAGTGTTGTTTAGTCCTTTTAAATAGTTAATAATTAGTATTAATTGCAAAGGAGCATCATTAGTCTGTTACTTGATCTGTCTTCTTCTAGTTTTAGAAAGCTAATCTTTATATAATAAATGTGCATTAATTTGCACATTTTTGTTTCAAAAATTATTTCCCAGGGATGATACCTTTAAAGCTATTTCAATTACCAAATTCCATTCATTACCGTAGGAACCTGGTGGTTTAAAATTAGTAAAGAGTTTAATCTAAAGAAACATATTAGGGTGGCTTCAACTAGAAGTGGTTCAACAGCCAACTCTGCAAACATGGAGAGATCTCCAAATGGAGGCAGACTGCAATAAACCAGCAATAAGATGGAAATCAGAGAGCATTAGTGGGACCTACACTGAGGCAGCTCATCACAGCAGAAACAAGACGTCTGCTCAAGCAAAGGAAGAAGGGCAGGCAGTCAGTGCACCACATCAGACATGGAGGAAAATAGAATATTTAAGGTGTGCAAACCTCTGAAGAACTCATTGCCCAAACTGTGTGGGCAGTATTAAATAACTCCATCCCATTCATCTGCTCCAGACACAGACACTATGGAACACAGCCTTTAGTTTTCCATCCTATTATAATCAAGTTACATCACCAAAGGCTATTGTCTTCCAATAATTCAAGTATAGTTCAGTCAACTAAACCAAGATTAGACTGGTTCATAGGAAACAGCATAGTTGAGTGTCACTACTGATTTTACAGCCTACTGTAGAGCAGTGTTCATGTGGATGCTATAAAAACGTCACTGTGCCAATAAAATTCTATGCAAGTGCCTCAGAAATAAGTCATGTCACTTATATTTCAGTTTTCAAAAATTTAAAAAGCCATCAGTAACATTTTTTCCTGTGGTTAATATTTTAATATTCTTAATCTCTGAGATACCAAATTTTTAAGAGTGATGAAAGCAATCCTTATCCCTTATATATGTTTTATCTTTGCTTCATGGTGAGTAGATTATCACAATAAAGAAGATTAGGCATTGCAAACTTTTATGTCTCCATAAAATGCTGAAGTCCCAGGTGTACTGAGTGGAACCACCATTACATATAAAGCACCAAATGTAACAAGATGAACCGCAATGTAACTTTCCAGACGGTTTGCCCAAGCTGTTTAATGCCCTGTGTATTTCTGTTGAGGGAAAGGGAGAGCTTAAGTTGAATTATGTCCTTGCTGTTTTCAAAATAATTTAAACTGTCACGGCACAGCTGGTCTGTAGCTGGACAAGATCAATCTAGCGACAACACAAACCCAGTTTGGCTGGCCTGGCTCGTTCTAGAACAAGTCCCTGGGTGAGCACTGATTGGATAGATTTGAACTCAAACTGGGGCCTCAGCCAATCACGCTCAGTGCAGAATGCAGGCATGTCATTGGCCAAGGAGCTGGGCGGGGTCAGGGCCAGCCAATCAGAAGTTGGGTGGGGCCAGAGCCAGCCAATCAGCTGTGCCAGCCTGGAAATGTGATCCCCCTGTTTGGGAGGGATCCCAACAATAAAACACCAATGTTTGTTGATGACCCTTGGTGAATCCTGGTGTTTCTGTCTCTGACCAACGACCCCACGTAACATTAAACAGTTATTCAAACTGTAGCTGGTGTGTCATGCATTCCAGTACAGAATATTGGGGTTTGTGTATTTAGTGTCACTGTAAGACTTTTACTCAGAGTTTTCCTTTTGGTGCTACGAAGTTAATCATAAGGAAGGAATGCTCATTCTGATCATGTTAATTAGCTCAGTGAATATGACTTGTAAAGAGATCGCTTAATGAGACCTCAAGGATGCTGAAAACCATTTTATTAAGAGAAATGCTTGGTTTCCTTTGCTGACACATTCACTGGAGCAAAAGACTGTCATTAAGTAGTCTCTAGCTGTCTTGATATCTATAAATGGACAATAAAACCACTACAGCTGACACACTAGATTTAATAACCACATTTTATAACCACTGAAAAATAAAAGAATAAGGATAGAAGCAGAATAGTCATTTATGCTTTCAGAAAATATAAATTTGAACTTCTGAAGGCATAATTTTTTACATCAAAAGGGCATGAATCAGTGCTCTGGATCACTGAGCTTAATTCTGTGCTTTTATTTTACCTCTTTGCCGTTAATGAAGGACACCAAGAAGCAATGCTAACTGATACAGAGTTTTGCTCATGGCTGCCAGAGTGCTTTAAAAAATTGCTAAATGCAATAAACTTTTAAACTGCTCCCTCAGACTAAGAAAAAAAATGCCTCTGGGTTTCACCACAGCTCAGAAATTTTTAGGATGTGTTCTTATCTTTGCCGTGTTTTGATTTAGATTCATCTTGTTGTGGATGATTCATCGATTTTTATGAAGAGGGGCTCAATGTAGCCAAGATCTTAATTCAGTTATTCTGCTTGGGTGGGAGGTTAGCCAAACATCCCCTCCTACTGCTGCCATGAGATTTTCTCTGCTTGTTCTTCCACAGAACTTGAGGCACAGGTTCCACCTGATAAATAAACTGTGCTCTTCACTCCTTTTCTGTGCTCTAAGGAGGGCGGAAGGCATTGCACCTGAAACAAATCCAGCTTCACTGTCACAAGAACAGTGGTACTTGCAGGACAGGTAGGAATTACGTTTATTTATTCATTTAGAAGGAAAAAAGCACTGCATCATGCGGAATCAATTCTGGAACCTGATTGAAGCACGTGAATGAGATGGTAAAATGCCACAGAGCATGTATAACAGAGGATGATTTGAAAACAAACTCTTTGTGAGTGTAGGAGAGAATGCTTATTATGTGATTCCATAATCACATCTTTCATCCAAAATTAGAATATGTTGAGTAAATCCCCAAACAATTCATGACTTCTCTAGAGCAATTCCCACACTTCCCAATTGTTCTTCAGGCAGCTTAAAGGCCATGCAGTTCAGAATCTGCTGTAGGCTGCAGAATGTTTTCATCTGACTTTCTGGTGAGTTCCCACTCTGTTTTTTCAAAGTTGCAAACAGGGGTTCCACTACTGGAGTCATGAATACAGCCAGATGCTGGAGACTGGCTATAAGAGATATCATAAAGGATTGAAAGCTCTGTTTTAAATACAAAACTTTCTTGTGTCTATCAAACATCAGCACAGCTACCTTGCCTGTATTTTTTCCAATATTCCCTGCATATATTGTCACCAAAACAAAAATCTGTGTTATTTTAGGGGGAGGCCAGGTTTCTCCTAAAGCCTAAAAAGAGCTGTAGTTTCTGGATTTCACAGTAAAAATACCAAAACTGATTTGATTTTAGGGGAAAATATTTTTAGTCAGTCCTAATAATAGGGAAAATCCTCTGTCATCATTCAGTTTGGCTGAACAAGGAGTCCTCAATGTGTTCTATGAATGCAGAAAGTGCTTGTAAGAACCTATCTTTACAACATCTAATAGCATCGTCCACTAAGTCTACTCTAGGAAAACTGCAGGAACAATAAAGGCAAGAAGTGCAAGAAAAGGCCTGTTGAGATTAGCAGTAAAGACTCAGTGTAATTGGACATGCCATCACATTGAAAACAAAGGAAATGTCTATTAATTCCTCAGTGAATTACTGGCTACCCTTCTGTCATTGCCTATATTGAGCTCAGTACAAAGTTTTAGGTAAGTGCTATGGAAACTTTCCTTATCATCTGCTTAAAATTATCAAACTGTCTTTAAAAAAAGAATTCAGTACAACTTCATCCAGTATGTGGCAAGAATACAGACAAGAATATTATGGTACTTCTAAGACAGTTGATTAAATTGCAACATGCATGTGCAGGCCAAGTTTCTTCCATCAGAAGGAGCAGTCTCCACAAGATTATTTAGTTCTGTAAATCACTATTTATCTAGAGCCTCTGACAAGAGACAGTCAAATCAAGTTCTTTCAGAGAAGACAAACCCATGCAAACTTACATCCCTCTTTTTCACTTCCAAAAGGCATCTTAATCAGTTTATGAATCATGAAAAAAATCTAGCCTGTTGCAGTGCCACATAAATGTTCTAAAAGCCTGAAGTGCTGTTGCTAGAGAAGACATAAGAGTTTTGAATCTGCTACTAATAAACAGTGCTTGGAAAACATACAGAGAAATAATTGCATGTTAATAACCAGGTTTCAGAAAATCCAAAGGATCTTTTATTCCATGTTTCATAGTCTGAGTGTGCAGTACAATGCAATCTAATTTTAATTAGCTTCCTTAATCCTCCATCAGTTGAAGTTGATTGGTTCTATTCAAAATTGCTCCTCCAAAGGTTTTGATAACTCCCAAAATTATTTATTCTGTAGTTATCACAAACACACACAAATTCACACACCCACACCCTTACCTTTTTGCAGACAATCAAAAGAAATAAGAACTTTTCCTTAAAAATACCCCAGTTTGTCTTGGACTGTCATAAACTCTATGCATACTCATTCCAGGTTGCCAGACTTTAGTAGGGGGTTTGCTCATGTGTCAATGCAGGTAACTTACTGCTGTTAACACCCTCCCATAAACTGACTCTTGAAGAAAACAGTAGAAATACAAACAGTTCCATAAAATAGAAATTATGGACACCCAGTCTTAAATATGATGATTAGTTTTTTATAAGTATGTCCCATTAAAAAGTATTGACCACACATCATGGTATCAGTATATACTCAGTTTAAAACAGCAGCATTTACTTGGAAGGCATTACAAAAATGTTTTCTCCCCAACAAATATTTCAAATTCCATTATTCGTATAAAATAGTCTACATATTTAGAAAACATGCATCACATTAAACAAAATGCAATTTTCATTCTTCAGAGATGAAAAGTAGTGGCAAGAAATGCACATAGTATTCTACACATCAGGGAAGCGAACTAAGGAATTATTTAAGAATACTTACATACAGTGACTCCAGTGTGCTTTGCCCCTTTCACTCTGCTGTTATTCAAGCCTCAGCTGAAACAAACCATCTCTGACAGTTTGCACTTCCTCAGAGCTGCTGTGTCTGTCTGCAGTTCCTGGGATGAACGCTCTTCCAATAATTTATATCCCTGTTAGAGTTCTCCTGCTCCCCGAGCAGAGGCAGCACGGTCGCTCTGTCATCTCCCACTTACTGAGCTTCTGCAGCAAAGAAACAATAGAGGGAAAACGACAACTGATAGTGTCCAACTGCTCAAGGAAAAGCAACCTGAGACCAGAAAGTAACACATTAGATGGTAAGGGTACACTGGAGTGTGTCATCTGTCCTCCCGTGGCACTTTGAACCCTCAGAAAAACTGTAAAATACTGACAGTAAGCTTGGGAGGGCACAACAACGCTGGAAAAGGATTTTAAAGCAGTCATTCTCATGAATATCATGATATTCAAAAAGTAGGTGTTCCTTTAAAATGAAATTATGTCTTAATAAAAGGAAAAAATGCTCAATTTCTCTTTACCAGGAGAGCAGCAAAGGCTGAAGAATTCCTGACAGATGCTATGTTCCCTTCAGTAAGTTAAATTACTCTGTTAATATTAGCACCATCATGTTGACAGTTATCTTGCATGAAGTTTAGAAGCAGTCTAACCATTTAAATAATAAAATTTCTGTTTTGATGGAATAACAAGAAATAATTCTGATATTCTTGACGAAGGGCCATCTTTTGAACACAATCTCCTTAATTTATTCTAGGGTATGAGATACCTTAATTGCAATAACTTCAGTGGTGAAACAAGTGAACAGATGAATTGTAATATGAATCTTCAAGGGAAGCTCTCCATCAAAACGAGGTCTCCTCCTCAAAATTCAGTTATATGAATCAATAATCGTTCCTACAAGCCTACTTATTTATACGGAGGTAAATTTCATTCTACATACAGGAGTTCACAGAAATTTTATCAGATAGTGCTAAGGTTAAGAAAACATTCAATTTGGTTGGAGAGTTTGGATTAGAATTTAAATCTCCATTGGAACATAATTAATACACTAACATCTATTAATAACCACAAAAACTGCTAGGAGAGGCAGTCCTGTTACTACTTTTTTAGAGTTCAGTAAAACTCATTTTTATAGACAGGACTAAACATTTCTAACACTTACTTTACAGCCTCCTCTGGGATGGTATATACTGCTGCCAACTCTGCACCATTTCCTGACACTTTAGAGAAAAAAGAAAGAAATGTTAAACACAGTGGCAGAAGAAAAGCTTAAGTGCCTTGATTAATTTTTCTGCATTGGAATCTGACTGAGATAACACAACTTTTATAAGAGGGTATTACCTTTTGGAATTGAAACCAATGAGTTGGGATTTCTGCCACCCCCACTCTTGTTGTAGAATACACATTATCAGAATCTTGACATTTTGATCATGACATTTGGATGATTTGTATTATTGGGAAGAAATAATAACTTAAAGACAAAAAACACATAAAGATATAAATTCAACAAGGTCAGTTGAATTTTCAGGAATTTCCTGAATTCTCAGGAAAATAATCCTATGTAATAGTCCCCAAACACAGTGCTCAGGTGCCAGAAGCCTTTTAGGACTTCACATAATGTGAAGATATTACGCAGCTAGAATCACATAATACCATGACCTCATTCACATGGCAGTGTTGGAGAACAAGGAGACAAAATAATTACGGTCACAAGGGTTTAAGTGTGACCTTCTATGGACAAATCTTGCCAGTGAGAGGCTGTTTTCATCCCCTGGATACCTAATAAGCAAAAGGAGAAGGGAGGAGAAAGGAACCTGGTGGAAATTTCACTGTATCCCTTGTTTGAATGAAAGACCTTCTATACTGCAATCCAAACAGAACCTATTTTGCTGTAAATCTTTGTTTCTTATGCTTCATGCAAAGATAGAAGACAAACCATTTCACAACTTAGGTAAAGAAAAGCCTCCCACAGCTGAGCTATTTACAACTCTTAATAGAGCAGACCTTGGCATGCTGGAGACGCAGCATGTATAGCTGGAAGAAGCAATGGAACATGGTTTGTCTTCTATTTTGGGGGAAGCCAAGAAAGCAAAGAGGAGAATGAAGTAATTGCCACTTGGAGACCCTTTTAGAATGCAAAATGAAACAAGATGTTAAGGCACACTCCAAATTGTGCTCAAGGCCCAGAGCAAATGTCTTGGTCAGTGGACCTCACAGGAATTACAGTAGAAAGTGCAATAAGTAAAGCCTTGAGAGCCTCAGCTGAAGCCTTTTCCAAATTTTTTGTCAAAACACTCCCAAAGTTTTCCCATCGCCAAGGGCAAGCCATATGGCTGTCATCATATGAGGGGAGGGTCAATAAATATTTTCACACTTAGAATAAAATTATTTATTAAGAAGTTCAGAAGGTTTTTGAGACCTTCAGCCAAAGAAGTTGAAAAATTATATTCTGATTAAGCAATTACCCACAGACAAAACTTGCAAAAATGTCAGGTCTAACTTTCAGGAGTGATTCAGTCAGATTAGGCTTATAAATCACTTGGATGTATCTGAAATTTGTGCTTAAGACAAAGCTAATTTAAGGAAAGAATATATAACCAAGCTTTTCTTAAACAAGCACAAAGTAATATAACTAGGCTAGAAAATAACAGAGATGTGAATATTGCTTGTTGAAAAATTAGAAGGGATGGCTATGGCAGGATTTCCTATGACTTTATGCCATTGTCAGAAGCAAAGGAATGAGGCTATTTTTAAAGCAGCTGCTGTTTATAATGTTCTCCTTCAGATCTCCACTTCTAAATCCCAGCCTATAATGCAGCAGAGACACCCTGCTGACACAAGAAAATTCCTGAGTCAGTATTTTCCTTCCCAAACTTTCAGCTGACCTCAGCAGCTGCTAACACTTGCCAGGCTAAGATGACTCAGCACTACTCTTAGAGAACTTTTTTTTTTTTCATTTCTTCCTGAAGTTCAAATAATACACACACAGTCTTTCACTCCTTTCAAATCAAACCTCAGCAGACGACTTTTAGCTCCCTGCTTCTCCGAAGCACCAATTAATCAGCTTTACTAAGATTCAGAAAAGAATGAGTCACCCACTGACATTCAAAGAAAGCAATGTCCTGCTGTGTCTATCACTATGAGGAAAACTCAGGCAGAAATTCCAGGCTCCCATGCCTTTGACATCCAACTGTATTCCTAAACAAAGCTGATTTTCCCTTTTCTGGCTCCTCCTGGAAGCCTACCATGTGCAGCAGGCAATCCAGAACTCCTTTGCTGGGTACCAGACCAGATTCATTTACTGTTTTCATTAACCCTGGAGGCACATTCAAAACCTCATATTCTCCAAATACAGTTATCAAAATTAGGGACTACTGATATAAGACCAAAATGGACATTCTCAGTTTTCTGAGTTGTACATGTCCAAATGAAGGAAAATAAGTTCTGCCAGAGTTTAGGCAGGTGTCCAATATTCTGGACTTGATAAAAACCCACAGAGAATCTTCCACAGATTAAAGCAGAGTTAATGAAATGTGTATGAAGCAAATTTATATTCTCAATTTCACCAGTCCCATATAAGCCTAGTTTGTGCCAAGGTGAATGTCACCCACTGAATACCTGCAGCATCACCTTATTCAGGAGTGTATTACCAACATTATGAAATCACAAATAAATCCAACTGGGATATTTTCCCTGTCAATAAGTGCAATAATGGGGTTTTTTTGTGTAATCTTTCCAATTCATGAACAGCACAGTCTACTTCAGAGATGGGGGAATCAAGTCACAGGAAAGGCACTGGCTACATAAAAATAGCTCAACAGCTTAAGGCTGGATTAGCACCTGAATATTTGAATTTACCACCCAGATCCTCACTAACCAGCCTCTCCAGAGAGCTGCCAGCCTCCCACTGCCCCATGCCAGTTACAATTTCATCTCCAGTGGAGCAGCTCAGCCCCAGCAGCCAAGAGCTGCGTGTTCCTTCTGCAGACACTCACTGACTGCATCTGAGCAGGGCTGGCTGGTTTTGGCTGGTGTTCCCAGCTCTGACTGAGCAGGCTCTGGAGAGTGCACCTGACAGCACTGGCTCAGAGCAAGGCTGACACAGACACACACCACAAACAGGAAGAAATGGAGAGAGAGACTGGCTGTTATTGGTATAAGATTGTACTTTTAGCAGGCTAATAAATACAGGGTCTGCTCATTCCTGTAGGTGTGTGGAAATCTCATTTAACAATGTCACATTCCTGAAGAGCACAGTTGGCATAATGCAGATAATGCATTTTAAATGCAACACGCATTACCTTGCCATTTTGGAATAGACTTAAGATAGGGAAAAGGCAATCCCATGGAATGCTGTCACTTCTGATGCTGGTTTAGCCACCATCATTCCTGTCAAGCCAGACTAATTGCTTTGTTTTTGTGGGCTCCTAGGGAATAACATACTTACAAATTTGGAAAAAATAACAACATTGACTGTGCTGACTTTTGATCAATCACCACCTAGCTGGGAATGTCAGACCTATTAAGTGTTCCTTCTTTGCCAAAAATTAATGAACCAAAAATAAGTACCAGGGTTTGGAACCAGCTCTGTCTCAGGCTTTATTCAATGCCACAGTCACACTGGAGGGTGAGGAAAGGGAAAAAAACGAGTGAAAGAAGAAAGCAAACGTTAGTAATAATTGCAGCAAGTTTTCTTATTCTTCCTTATCAAGTATGAGCAACTACTAGAACTTGCAGTGGCCAAAGTGAAGAGAGGTAATTTTTGATTTTATTGATCAAAGATTCAAAGAGATAATTTAGGAATGAACAATAAATAGCTCTTCTTGTCCATCATTTCACATACACATGGAGTGGAACAGTAGAAGTCAGCCAAATGAACCAGATTTTCATAAAACCAAATCCTAACCCCAAACCTCTGAAGCACTACAAATTAAGTTGTAGTTTTCCTTCAAGTTTTTAATGTTTTAGATCCTCGTGAATTTTCAGGCGATGGTCTCAAAGTCTTTGATAAACTACTTTCTGCTGAAAAAAATATTAAACAGACTTTTTTTATTAGGTTAAAAATAAATATTCCAATGTCCAAAAATACCACCAAGAAACTTCAAAGTAATCCGAAGAGGAATGATTTTTTAATTGCACAGATCTTATCAAATTTTAGCAGTAACATATATGTTGTTTTTGGCTTGATTTTTCTTTTTAAATTCAGTGCTATTGCAGCAAACTTTTCCTTTTATTTCCCAAGATCTTTTGGCAACAATAAACTTATTTGATTTCCTTTTTAAAAAAAAGGTCAGATTGTCTCAAGACAATTAAAAGGAACCATGCTGTTTGAAGAAACACTGCCATTATCCTGCTAATGAGCCGTTGTAATCCTGAAGTTATGGTAGCAGCAAAAGAACTTTAGTACAAACGAGACAGTCAGTCCCACAACGTTTGAATGTGCCATGTCAGAGGAAAATTGCAAAAGGAAATTGCATCCATTAAGATTATATTCTTGAATCATTTGAAGGTTAATACTTTCAAAATAAATAAAAGGTCAAAAGCACTGCAGGTCTGCATTTCTCAGGTGAAAGCCTCAGACCATGAGCCTTTTAGCCAGAATGCTTTAGGATTCAATCAAAGGCTCCAAACATAGCAAGAGCCAAGAAAATAGTTTGGATATCTACTGTTTTATATGATAAGAAATCAAATCTGCAATATTGCAGAATGACAATTTTGCACCCACTTTCCACATGGAGTGTCTTACCTTTTTCTATTTGAAACTACCATTAGACTTCCACATTTCTTTATAAATCTAATAACACATTTCAGAATATATTCTAGTGTGTTTTCTTTCAATATTGAAATTAGGAGGTGGACTGGCTAACCACTATCCCACACCATGGCTAGTTCTCTCACAAACTGCATGAAATATTTCAACTCCTATATTGCTATAATGCTATTATAATATTTCTATTTTTATATTATTACGTTGTTTACAAGTACATCTAGGCAAAGCTACATTAATTCCAAGCCTCTGAGCAGTCAGGGCCCAGCTGCCATGAGAGCTGAGGCTGTGGGTGCCAAGGAGCCACCACACCCCAGGCCACGGGACCAGAGCACTGAACTCAAAATGCCACCTCAACTATGAAACTTTTACCACTTCTTCATGTTACAGTTGTTTCAGAAATAAGTATTTACACAATGAAAATAGCCCAATACACAAACATCTTCCTGTGTGGGGCTGCCTAGAGAGTTTTCTGACCACATACATTTTGGTCTCATTATCTCATTATCTCGGTCACTACACCACTAGCATTATCAGGAACTGAATTTTTAAATGTGGCTGAAGTTCCAAACAGCATCTTAGAATTTAAGCAGAGATTTTTGTGGGGGCTGGAGGAGAGTCTGTGCAGCCCCAGCTCACCCAGGAGCCCACACAGCTCCACCAGCACCCACAGACCCCAGCCCTGGAT
This sequence comes from Prinia subflava, assembly GCF_021018805.1. Lineage (NCBI taxonomy): Eukaryota > Metazoa > Chordata > Aves > Passeriformes > Cisticolidae > Prinia > Prinia subflava. Next base: position 15,632,190 of record NC_086258.1, read on the forward strand.
CCCATCCCACAGCTGCCCTCCAGCCCTGGGGACTGTGCAGCCGTGGGGAAGGAGTACAATAAAGAATAAGGATGTCTAGAATTTGGTTCTATCACCATTAACCCCTCAAATGTCCCTAACAAATCCCTTGTGCTGCTGAGGCCCTGCTAATTAATGTCCAGGAGAGCACGCTGTGCTCCACAGCCTTACAGCTCCACCCCTGTTTTTTAAGCTTTCTCACCTTCAGAACGACGTTTTATTTTTGACAATACATCCCCTTTCTACATCCTCCCTGCCTCTGCTTTACCGTGTCACCTAGAGGACACATTAAGTTGTACAATTATTTCAGAAACATACTGGGAAAGTGGCCTGCCAGAAGCGTTCCTCTCCCTGCGCTCTACCACGCGCCTCAGCTGACAACAGTTTTTCCCTCAGTGACAGCAGTTTTCCCTCAGTGACAGCAGTTTTCCCTCAGCTGACACAAGAGGAGCCTTCCCTCAGGTGACAGCACAGGATTTTTCCATCAGGTGACAAGTTTTCCCTGAGGTGACAGAAGAGGAGCCTTCCCTCAGGTGGCAGTTTTCCTTCAGGTGACAGCATTTTTCCCCTCAGGTGACAATATTTTTCTGCCAAGTGACAGGACAGGAGTTTTCCCTCAGATGACAACAGCTTTTCCTTGCCTGACAAAAGTTTTCCCTGGTGACATTCCCCCTCTGGTCAGGGCAAAATGTGTTCACAGAAGGAAGAATCCCTGGGGAAGGGATGGAGATATTATGTGATATTCTGTTGTTTTAACAGGTTAAGGGAAAGAACTCTTTTCTGCTTAGTAGTTATTTTCTTTTGTGTCTTTACATTTTGTGCTTTTATTGAGAGATGAGCAAACTCCACTTTTTTCTGAGTTTTCTGGAGTTTGGAAGGGGTTAAGGGAGGCACTGCATGCACAGTGTATCCATATCTTGGGCATTGGCTTTTTCCAGGTGGCAAATAAAAAGTGATTTAGCATAAACAGTTGTAAAGGGGGAGGATGGGGCTGCAATGTGAGACACGCAGTCATTGTCAAAGATTCCTTTTGCTAATTGTTTCTTTGTAGATTGAGCTGCCAACATTACATAGAAAATGTTGGAGAGGAAGGAAATGATCCCTTTCAATTTCTGCCATTGCATTTATTTTGATTCCCAGGGGCTTTGTGGGGCAAATTGTAGTCAAGGCAAGAAGGGCCTTGCTATCTGACTTCAGGCAGTGAAACTGAGGTAGATATTTTTAGATAATTTACTAAAAACTGTGATCAGTGGTAGTTTATAGCTCAGGTATCAGCCTCTGGATCCCTGTCCAGTGTTGTTTTGCTTTCATTCTTATAAACACATCCACATCCAGATAAAAGCTTCTTTGTAAATTTTATTTATTTGGAGATTTCTACATGTGATGGAAAATCTTTAAATGGTAGGTGCAAAACTAGCTTTGGATCTAGACAAATTTTGCATGCACCAAAACAAATTTGAGCCAAATTTAGAAGCAGTGCCATATGACATGCTCCTGGGGAGTGAGAGGCTGGCTGTAGGCCCAGATCTGACAAAGATCTTTTGCACATTTTTATCTTTATACTCTTTGAATAGTCCCACTGATCATTCTGTCAACCTGAAGTACTAAAACATCAGCAGGCTTAAGTTTTAAAAAAACTGGCCTTTAAGTTTTAAAAAATTGATTTTTAAATGAAAGAACTTTTAAAAAAGTTTTTTACTTTACTTTCTGTTTACTGAGCCTTAAGGAAACATTTGTGTCATGTTTTCCAGTCTTTTTCTTTGCATGACAGAAACTATTTTTTTCTTTTTTCCTAAAATGAATCTGGATGTTCTCATGCAGACTTTCAGAGATCAGATTTTAGGCAGATGTCCTATGTTATAGGATTATTGGTAAGAACTGGGAGAGTTGGCACCACAGACAACACAGCACTTGTTTAAAGTTTGCAGAATGCCTTGGAGCATAATTTCTTTGGGGCAAGAGTGTTAATTGTGTTGTGGCTAAGTGATGCACGTGCAGTTGTGTATAAGTGTGTGTAGCTCACTCTTCTGATGCTGTCTGTATCTGCTTCAGTCTTTTCATTGCACCATTTTCAGTCCCTCATGCAGCTGGTCCAAGGAAAATACCAGTGAATTAAAGATAATTGCAGGCTAATGACTAATTCTTTTATTCTGTGGAAATCATGGGGGAGGTGGGTAAGAAGGTGGCAAAGAGTCTGATTTAAGCAGGTGTCTTTTGGAGAAAGTCAGCATACCCACAGCAGCAAGGGGAAAAAGCTCTTAAAATTACTATGGAAATTCTCCAGATAACAAGTAGAAAATTAAATTTTGTGTGAATGGGGATAAAAAACAATTAGTATGTAGCTGGAAACAACAGAGAAGCAAGCATTCAAAGGATATTATTGATGTGCTCTAATTAAAAATTAAAGTAGCTTAGGGGCTGACCTAAAGTGTTGGCAGTGAAATCAAACCAAACCCAAGAATGTTTGTTTTACACACAGCACTTAGCAGCCCCAGCCACCAGCCAATACTGCTACAAGGTTCTACAAAGAGTGCAATTACACAGCCTCTGTCCCAAACAAGGTTGATTTAGTGTAACAGACAGAGAGGGAGTTTTACACATGGAGAAATAACGCCTAGAAAAGATGGTTATTGCTCTGTGAAATAAAAAATATTTATGAGAGGAGGATCTCATGTCTGAAGGGAATATTACATCTTCAAGAGCATTCTTTCTTGACGCTCTTTGTAACAACCCGCACTGTTACTTTTATTGTATAATGGAATATTTTTATTGCTGTTTAACTGAAGGGGTCAGTTAAATACATATTTACCATATTGTTTTTTCACAATTCGTCTCTGCCACGTTTTTTATGTCCACATGTCCTCTGTGATTATTGTAGATGCCCATGGAAGGATAAAACACAAATTATGACAGGGAGAAGCAATGCTGTAGCCACCCAGGTGGATTCATATCTATACATGGACAGCAGATTAACGTACTGAGGACCAGGAGAAGGGTGACGCATTTTAATCCATTAATAAGACCTTGTCAAATACTGTGATTGACCCTTTGCAGGTTTTTTCCCTCCTGAAAAGAACTGTGATTTCCATTGAGATCTATCTTAAATATAAATCACCAAAACAAATAACTTCTTAGGCTGCAGTACCTAGAAGCACCAAGAGCACACTGAACATTTTGTGAAGTAAAACTTCATAAAAAGTTTGGTTTGTTTTTTTTTTTTGCCTTAATTAGATATTAAAAATTACAGAATTTACTATCATGCAGAGGTTTCATATATATCTTTGACTTTGAAGAAAGAGCTTAATACAGAATTGATTATACTTGCAGTTAGTGTATTAACATTTTTCTTATCCAAAATTGAGGCTGAGCGGGAAAATCACCAAAAAATAAACATTTTTAAAAGACAATGAAAGCCATTTTTTATTTAATATTATTTTAATATATTTAATTTGAACATCATCTCCTTATTAATCCTTTTAAATAGTTACCTAAGAAGTCAAAACAACATTTCTTCCAATGTTGCTTTCATATACTTGATGGCTTCTCTGTGTAAAAATCTTAGTAAATAATTAAAGTTTATTTTTACGTGAAAAATCAGAGGAATCTTGTATGACTTGATAGACCATTTCAGCAGTATTACCATGCTGCCCTCTGGAGTACACTGACAAAGCACTGCATGGAAAAAGTTTTGGAGGCATCTGCTGTTCTTTGCATCCAAGAAAATCATCACTAGAAAAAAGGAAGCCTTGCTAAACTCTTCAAAAAGCAGGGTGAATATGCAGTGTTTCACTTCACTTAGCCCAGAATTTTTTGGGCATGTTTTCAGTAGATATGTATGACTATGTAGGATTTCATTCCTGGCTGCACCCCAAAGCCTTTGATAAAAATGTGATTATTATAGGATCACCTCAGTGCTTGTATTCAAATTCTTTAGTGTAGATTTTAATTTTTGCTTTAGAATCACCAGATTGAGGTTTCTCAGCAAAACTGATTTTTGTCATCTGGAGGCACAAGAGCTGTGTCAGACTGTCCCATGGAATCCAACTTTTCTGGCTTCTATGTAAAATAAGTGTCAGAAATCCAAAAACTCTACTAGGAGAAAGTAGTAGGTATCAAAAAAATAATAAAACATATTTTCCCTTACAAACTCAAAACCCCCGAGACATTTGGAAGGCATATGCATCTCTTGTTTCCTAAATTAATTCATCTTTCTCCAAGATGTGTCTTGTGGAAAAACTAAAAATTCCCTTTTGCTCCTCCCTCCTCTCCCTCCCTTCCCCAAATTGCCTTAAAACCACATAAGAATGAAAACAAAGGTCAGGCATTAATATTATCTCTAAGTTCTGGGGGAAAAAAAACCAAAACAAAACACCAAAAAAGTGGAGTTTAGGCATTTTTAGGAGTCTCTTCCTTAATATAGTATAAAGATTCCCAGTTGCAGATTGTTGATAGCTGGAACTGGGGTTCAAAGACAGCACAGGTCCACAAAGAGAAAGTAAAACAAGCATTTATCCTTCTTCTCCAATACAGAGAGACTTTAAAGTGTATATAATTCATGTTTATTTCTGGGTCCTTTCTCTGCTTCCACAACTGGAAAAAATGCACAAGTTAAAAAGAAAGGTTGTTATCTCCAAAAGTGGTTTTAGGGACTAAATAACACTTGGGAGTAGCTAATTAAATTGTTAGAAGTTGTTAAATATTTTAAGTACTTTTCCATTGGTAGTTAACAGAAATTAGATACCTTGTAAGTCTATTTTTAATATGAAAAGATGCCTTTCTTTAGGTGCCTGAAGACTTCTGCAAATCTACTTTTTCTTAAGTCTAGGGTTTCAGGTCAGGCAGAAAGAAAATGTAAGCTAAGTGACTGGAATTGCAGATCACCTCCAGACTGACAAGCCATGAAAAATGAAGATCCTGCCAGGAGTCTGCGACATTCACTACGGTGAGAACATTTAACTGCAGTTCAGTGTAAGCAAGGAGAATACCCTCTGTGGGAAAGGCTACCTGTGAAAATGCAGGGACTCTGCAGGGAAACCAGAGAAGTGCCTGAGATAATGATGCTGAGGGAGACATCAAGGCATCGAGCTGATAGGGCATGAAGAGAGACAGGAACTGGCTTGGATGGTCTGAAATGACCATGGAAAATCGGGGTAAAGGGGCATTCCCAGACACTGAGGAAGTCAGATTTGAATTGTCACTGGAGGTGTCAGGACAGAGTTATGACTAGATATACAGTTGTTTATCTCAAAGGATATCATAACCTCCTACAAACATTTAATTACATCGTTAATTACTTCACAGTCTTGTTGCATAAGCAGCAGTGTGGCTCAAATGAATCAGAAGTGTCCTGAATGCTGTACCAGCTCAGATTTGCATTGGATCTTCACTGTTTGAATTCTATTTGGAGATCAGCTCAGTTGGTAAGTGAGTGATGATCAGGTTTTTGATGACTGGATGTTGATGGAAAAAGAAAGGAAGAAAGCCAGGTGTTCTCCTGTTTAAATCCTAAGTAGACAGTACTGCCTCCTTTATTCTGGAGTTTGACCTAGTAAAAACTCACTCTGACTTTTTAGAAGGCTTAAGATCCTGACTCCCTCTGGCAATTTTAAAAATACCACCTTCCATTTATAAACTCCAATGAGAGAAGGTTTAATATTACTAAATAATTGTTTGGGGAATTTGTTCCCCATACAAGTGAGGAATTCTTTGTCTACAAATGACCTGCATGATGAAAAAAATCCACATTATTAGTATGTCAACCTTTTGTGTTTTTTGAGAAAAGATGGCGTCAGCAAATAAATCCACATTATCTTGGTAAATATTTTTAAAGAGAATGCAAAACTAGATCAGAACACAAAAGTAGCTTTAGAGACAGCTTCTACTGAGATTAAATATATATAAATATAAGTATATATCTCCCAAGACAAAATACACAGCTTCATATAATCTGCTAAAGAGAAAAGTAAATATTTTGCAACCACAAATGAAGTCAAAGCATAACATTGTGGTGAGACTTAAGAGGAGTTAACAGACCAAAATGTCTCATTATTTCACAAATTATAGCAGCATGAAAAAACACTCCTTTAGTTCCAGGATACTTAGGTCTGTTTCACGAAATAAAAACATGTGATTAAAACAAAGCGGCGTTTCAAGCGCGGCTCCGGTGCGATCGGTGCGGTGTGAGCCACACCGAGCCCACGCTGCAGGTATGAGAAATGAGCTTCTGCCACAGAAATTGGCTGGCACACAGCTTTGTGCACAACATTTGCTTATGCCCACACTGAGGGCGTTCTCAGGCAAGGTGATACAGTGCATGCTTTAGGTTCCTTTCACTAATGGTATGGATTAAAGTATTAAAGGTAAAAATGCGACTGGTGCTGGTTTGTAGTGGGTGCCGGCAGCCAAGTTCTGCCCTCAGTTACCCCCTGTAGCTCCCCTGAAGTCCGTGGCAGTGCCAAGCGTAACTGAGGGAAGAATTCAGCTGTTCAAATATGCCCATGGTTACCAAGCCCTGGCAGCAATTGCCAGGGAATTATGGCAGTGTTGAGGGGAAGAACTGAGGAGCCTTGGCGGGGCGGTCTGGAGATCTGCACAGTGCTTGTCTACAGAACGTCTGGCCTCCTGAAGTCAAAGCTATTAGATTTTCCTACTTGCTCTAATGTACTGCAGACAAAAAGGGTCTTTCATTGCTGAATGCTATAAATGAAATGCTCACCAGCTGGGACTCCTGCACCTCTCCACACATTGTAGCACCAGCCTTTTGTTTGTGCCAGACCTAATCTTGAAGTTTCATAGGGCAGAGGGCAGATTTGAAAATATCTCAGATTCTAACACAGTAAATCATTATTGTTATTAATGAAGTAGAGCTGAATAGCTTCTAGGCTACTTATAACACAGAAAACCTCATCTTTTTGCAGCATGGTTAGTAGTTATTCAGTGCTTCATATTACTGAAATTGGTAATAGGCTTTCTGGCTGATACACTGACTCCATCTGAGTGAACAAAAGATGGCTTTTCATTTCCCAGATGAGGAATCAAGATCTGGAGTATCTGTCTGTACTTATATTGGAAGAAAGGGACTTAAATTCTGGTATCCTTAGGTGTAGTGTGTAGTGTAATGCATCCTGAACTTAGCAGGTGTTCCCATATTAGGAAAGGGTTTGAGTTACACCCCTGATCTTATAAGGCAAAGAACCAGAAGCTTCGATGCTCTTTTCCCTATAATTTGCCCAGTTCCAACACAGAGGCACCTGTTGGTTTTGTAAGTTCTATAACTAAGAAGTCCATAATCACTGTAATAATTTCTTTAATGCTAAGCATGTAGACCCTTCCATTTTCTCTGGGGCAGATTCAAATTAACTATTTCCTGCAAGAAGAGATTTCTTCCACCTCCAACAGTTTCTTGCAATATCTGCAGTTTGTGACAATTACTGCAGTTATATAGAAAGAATTTGCACTTGTATGATATTGTGCAATCTAAAACACATCAAAGGAACACTTCCTGTGCAATATACAAAGATCAAACTCATACTTCCAGTAATTTCTGGAAGAAAATAAACAAGCATTTTTCTATAAGGAACTATAGACTTCAGTATTTAGAGTTTGAAGCAAGAAATTATTCAGTAATTCAGATCTGGAGGGGATGTGAAGTAGAAAGAACATTAACTGATTAAGCAAGGATTTGCCCATTTGATTCATAAATAAATTTTGCTTATATGAAGCACGTTCTTTCCAATGCTCCAGAACTACAAATGCTTCAGAAGGGGAAGACTGAGACATGCCATGTCTCAAACTGGGCCTCAGTGTTTCCTAGGCAGCTGTTGGACAGCACGGTGAAAAACAATACCCAAAGGTGGGAGGGCAGAGACACAAAGTACTCAGCTGTAAAATGAGCCCATTCTAATTATGCTAAAAGATCCTGTGTCTTCAAACAGATGAATGTCATTTACTGAATCACTCCTCCTTGAAGAAACTGCTTTCTAATTATATTTTCTCTGGAGGAAGATCCATCTTCAACTGCTTATTTCTATTTTCATTGAAAAAGAGAATTATCTTTCAAGAAAAAAGAAGAGTGGAAATTAAGACTTTACAATTCCTGGTTTATTTTTTTTTTCAAGAAGAGGGGATTGAAGGAAAATACTTTATTTAAAAGAAAGGAACTAGTCCATTCCTTCCTCATTGCCTTGTTAAAAATGGAGAAGGGCAGTCAAAAGGAAAATTGCCCATCTTCAGAGCTGTGTTAAAACATTGCTCTCCACTTTGCTGCATAAGGAGGAGCAGTCTTAGATGGCTGACACAGTCAGAAGTACACAGGAGTCAGAGCAGGTAGTGGTGATTTACAACAGCCTTAGCATTGTCTCAAAGGCCATAATGTCGGGGGTTTAGTCTGTTTGTCTTTATTGTTTTGTTCTGTGGGGATTTAGCTGTTTCAGTACTCATCAGGATTATATTTTAGAATCTCAGTGCTGTGCTGTCCAGTTTCATGACTCACAGCATCTGTTACTGCATAGTGGCCAAAGGTCCTCAGAAATTATTAAAATTGACCAGAGAGAGAGAGAGAGGGATAATTCCCTTTTTGTCTGGTGCTGAATGCCACAGAGAAATGAAATAACACAAAGTCCAAGTCACTCACAAAGGTGGGGTGGGGGATTGTGAGGAAACAACATTAATAAGTGTAAAAAAGCCAAACAAACCTCTACTTTATACCCAGCACAGATTCTAAGAACAAATGAACATCTTCTCTGTGACCACTGAATATGTCATCATTTCATCCTCACTTTGTAGACTTGGCTGAGAAACAACTTGAAAGTGAATACTGCCACACTCCCACTGTAACAGAAGCTGCATCCATATGATCTGTGCACAGAAAACACTTCGCTCACAGCTTTTATGGCTCCTGACAACCCTTAGAAGCCTCTGTGTTCCTAAAATGGACATGGGACAACGTGAGGCTGGAAATATAAAACATTTTGTGGGATTTAGTGCACCAGTTCACCCCCAGCAGTCTCTCTGGGGAGGAGAATATCAAAGGTCCAGAGAAGAGTCAGAATTATCTGAAGAACAGTTTAGAAGACAGACAAGAACATAATCTATCAATATAGCCCTCTAAACATTGTCCTGAAATTTTAAAGGTATATGATTGTATCTTTCTTTTTAATCTGAATTTTAAATCATATAATCATCATCTTAGAGTGGCTTAGGATTTCATGAACAGACATTATTAGATATGGTTTTAAAGGTTGATTTAAGGGGTTGATTTTCCATCAATGAAAGCATGAACATGGGATATTTTAATAGAAAAAAAATTATTTTCCTTAGGATCACTGATGAGAAACTTAGAAGAATAAATGTTCCAGAGAATGAACACTCACATTATTATTATAAGTTCTAATATAATAGAACTGGTGAAGTATAGCAGACAGTGTGGTGCACTAACCCTGGTACAGCACAGCCATGGCAATGAGCCTGTTCTGCAAGTACAATAAAGCAGAAGCAGCAATCAGCTTCCCATGCAAAGTCTTCTTCTTGGCAGATACAGCGCAGGAAATATTTTAAATATGCAGACTGCTCACGAGTGTTCTCATCTGCCTGGAGAGAAATTCATGACACCGTACATAACATATACATACACTCCGGGATGTGGACGATTCTCTTCAAAGTACACCATTTATTCCAGTATTTAGCTGATTAGGAGGGAAAAGACAGAACATTTTTGACAAATGTTAGTAATTTGCTGATTGCTGGATTTACTTACAGTGATGGCGAGTGTACTGAGTTGCTGCTGGAATTTTTCTACAAAGGACACCTTGATATGCTTCATTCATCTGGAACATGTGAAATGAATCACAAGGAACGGATGGAATTTTCAAGAGAAAAAGAAAACAATAAAACGCCCACCATAAAAACTAATTCTCTATAAATAATCTCAATCAGGAAAACCTTTACCCCTGAGACAACCCAAGGCTGCTTTTTTAGTAGCTCTTTCCCTTGTGACAAGAGCAAACTTTCCCATGCCACAAATCATCCCCGTCCATCATTTTGATACAATCTGAAGGAAAGTCATCCTCCTGTCCCAATGTGTCTCATTTTTTTCAGGCTCACATAGGGAAGTATTTGCATATTTGGTTGGTAAGACTTACTGAGTTTACAATCAACAGTTATGATCTTCGTGGCTGGTTTTTACACTTCAGCTCAGCAATTTCATTTTTGTAGTTAAGTCCTTGCTTAATTGATTTCTCAAACCGAATCCATTTCTGGTTATGTTCTCCTTCTGGATCAGCTTCTGCAGTTACCATTGTGTTGGCAAGTTTGAATGACATCAGTTGCTGTAGAAGAAAGATTTTGGTCCTTCCAAAGAGGACACAGGATGGATCAGTAGAGTACTGCTGCTTATTCAGGAATTGAATATTTGTATTCTGTTTCCTTGATGGAATGGCCTTAACTTTGTGAATTAATCTGACTCAATCTTTTCTAGAAGCTGATTTTAACTAAGTGTGACTTCTGAAGAGGCTGTTTCCTACATGCTTCAGCAGCCTCCCTTAGTGGATCACATCTCTCATTAAGGTCATGGAACAAAACCAGTGCAGACCCATCATTAACAGCTCCCTAACTGTCATTCAGTTTCTTATTCCATTGCTATGGTTGCAACAATAGGAAAATGTTTGACTTCAAAGCAATATTCTTGTACTAATGCCTATCAAGCCTGTTTTGATTGCAGGTTAGAAAAAACAAATAGTTTTTCTTCAGTGGGAAATAACTCCATTTGCTATTGCTTTGGCCTTATGTACACTGCAAATAAAAGAACCAGCTAATGGCCAGGTTTTTAGGTGTTCTTTTCAGTTTTTGGTAGCTTGAGGGAAGATGAATTCTTTGCCAAGCCAGGAGATTTGTATGCCTGGTGTGAGTTATTGACTGAATGAGTCTGCAGTGCACAAAGAATTCCAGTAATAAAAAGTTCATTCCCAGCTGATGTTATTGGTCATCCATCTCGGGCAGATGCTGGGAGACAGGAACTGACACTGATGCTGGGAAATATTGTATCAGAAGAGTCTGAATGAGGATTTCAATATCCACAGAGATGGGAGGGGGACAAGAAAGGGGAAGGGAGCAGCCAGGCTTGCAGGCATTTGCTCAAGAAAATCATTTCTAGGTACATCACTGCAATATCCTATGATGATAACACAGAGGTAAATGATTAGTTCCTGCAATCATTGCAGGAGTGAGGATGACTTGCAGGCTGAACGGTAAATCCAAGACAGGATTGGTTCTGGGTTCTTTTTACACACAACAGTGCAAAATGACAGCATTCCACTGGTTCTGTTGTTTTATAAAGGTCATAAAATGTTAGCCCAATACAGGGCCAAAGGAAATGAAGATTTGATCTGTAGTCTGCTTCTTGTAACACCAGAGGGCTGTTGCAGATCTCACCAGCACTCCTGTTTGGCATTTTTATTAAATTCAAGAAACAAATGTTACAAATTTGACTTGGATTTTACCATTTTTAGCATTCCATTTGCTATAGGGTGAAGTTGGGCTGAAGTGTACTTGGCAAGATCTTATTGTATTGTATGTCGCAAGTAGAAGAGTTTAAAAATAGAAAAATATTTGCTTTGAACTATGAAAATGTGTTGCTTTCCTCTTGCTCTCCTAGAAATAACTCTGAAGTATTATTCCTACTCTAGTTCCAAGCTATGTAATTCAATTAACTGAAAAACAAAGACAAAAAAGTATTACTTCTTATGGTGTACTTTCACCAGGGAAATTAAGACAGATATCTAAATTACATAAAACTGATTATACTAAGAGACTGTCACAAATGTCTTACAAAAATATGAGTGACTGCTTTTGGCAGCAGCATTTCATCCTTTGTCAATAAAAGAAAGCAGTTTTAAAATATCACATTTTGCTATGATACACAATTTATCAAACTACTTCATCTCCGTGAGATAGGCCATGAAGCAGCTATTCAGTTGCTTCAGTAAAAAAGCATAAATAAGAACTCATAGGTTTGATCCAAAGTAAAGACATGAGAGAAAATGTCATTTGTTTCATTTTTACTTTGAGACATGTTTGAAAACAAAAACAAAAAAACACCTTTGAATCCTTAAAAAAATTTAAATTTTAATTTAAACTTATAAATTTGCCTTCAGGGTAAAGAAAAAGAAATAAAAAGAGAACGGTTAAAGATTTCAGTTGAATGATGCTCATGCTGCTTACATTCAGTTTATCACCTTGCTCTAGAATATACTTTAAAAAAGAACACTATAGCTGAGGGAGTTTTCCCAATACTGTCCAAAATGATGAATAATTATCCTAACCTTTCCAGTTCCTGAGCAGCATCTCTATCTGGATGAAAAGTAATGGGTTTTAAATGAGAGAAATGCAGAAAAGATTTTTTCATGAGTCTTCTCCTGCAGATATTTTGACTCTACATTGTTCATGCCTGTTGTGAGCCATGCTTGAAGTTCTCTTTACACATTTTGAAATACCGGTCCAAATTTCAAATCAAAGGTCTTGTGGACTCTGATTTCGATCAAGTTTTGAACTATTTCAGCATGAATATTTTTGTTTAATTTCAACTTTCCTCCTACTGCAGCAGTAACAATTACAGCCATCAATAAACATGAAATACTCCGTGCTGACAGCCAAAGTTATTTTAGTCACATTCTACTTAACTGCACTCAGAGTCCATGCAGTTCAAATGTGTTTTTCCTTTGGCAGCCTTTTTTTTGTGGTTCAGAATAATTTCCCACCAAGTGTTTTATCAGCATCCAGAAGCTGGTCTCATAAAGCAAAACTTTAATTATAATTCTTTTCATTATGAGTCGAGGGACTAAATATTGACCAAGAAATTGCCTTAGTCTTGATTTTTGACAAATTTTTCCCATATGATCTCAGGAAAACCTTGATGGGAAACCATCTGTAAGCCACCTGAGAGTTCTGGGGGTATTATTTAATAGAGGGAAAGACAACCCTACCCTGCCTAGGGATTATTGGCTCACGGAATAACCCCTCTGCTCTGATGTTATCTCACTTTCTTAGCACAGCTTCTTTCATGCGTTTTGCCTGATTTTGGAGTTTTTCATTGTTGCAGCGTTACTTTACTCCATATAAGCCACAAACAGATCACAGGGCCTGACCAAAAGCCATCACGTCACTGCACAGAATCCTAAAATACTGTGAGCAGCAGATAGGAAATCTAATCTTTTAATCTCCTGCTTCCACGTGTTGTAACACAATTCTGCCTTTGAGCTGTTGGGCCGATGCTGGGTCTGGCACACAGCACTAGAGGGCAGTCCCATATTGCACTTCCAGGGAAACCATCCCCTCCCAGACACCTCTGATCCAGCCAGGAACTGAAAAAAACCCTGGGCAGGTGAGAACCAAAGCAAAGCTGCACTGTCCTAGTGCAGGACTTCACCCTGTGCAGGCAGTTGCAGACTGGAATTGTGAAAAAGTCATATTGTGTGGCTCTACGCAGATATTTACTATATGTAATATGCTAAGTAGAAAAGTTATACTGTATTAACATTAGAATAATGTAGTGAAAATAGTTTTGTAATTAACAATAAGTTGTAGTATAAGAGAAGCTGTGTATGTGTGTGATACTTTTTTTTGCTTAAGAAGAAAAATTCCTTAGCACAGAGATAACATTCACAGAGGCCCCTAAACCTTCTAGTGAAGAAGAATTTATGGCCTCTTATCCACAGAACCTAACTTTCTCAAGGACGTATACTCTCATGCGTTTTTTTTAATTAACAGAAAGCTTTTGTGACAAGAAACTGCTGAAAATGACTTGTTTTATGTAAGATACGAATAGTCATAAACCGAGGGCTTAAAAAAGAAAACTTCTCTTTGTTCTGGGCCCTTCTCCTTCCTAACCTTTGTGTAGAAGGGAGGGGGGACAGTAGTCCCGGGCTACCTTCTTTGCTCTTACTGTCTCATAAATTGTCCTACTCTAAACTGTTTAACTTTTATTATTGTATGTGTATTACTAATTTTTTTATATAACCATTATTATTTTTATTAAATTTCCAAAAATCACAAAGCGAGTAATTGGCATTTATTACAGGAATTAATATATCTAAGAACAAGGTTGGCAGTTCATCGTTTTGCTGAGTTTAATTATTTGGGGGAGACTTCAAACTTCCAGCTGCCAGATCTCAGGGTGTACTTGGTTTTTGAGCATTTTTGCAGTACTCACAGCTAGGGCACCAGTAAACAAATATTCAAAGATGCCTGTGACCACATGGGATGTGTTTTGTGTACACACATATGTGTTGGAGTAAGGAGGGATTTAATGAGATTTTAAAGGTAGTGCATTGAGGTTTCTGATTCAATTCACTGAGACAGTAAAACTGCATGGTAAAAATTATGTATAATATTTGCAGCAGAATTTACCTCTGTGGATGATTCTCACATAAACCTGAGTGAGGTCCTTCCTAGGAACTGAGAGTCCCAACTCAGAGTCTGCCTCAGTGCTTTCTTCAGTGATGGCCAGATCCTATTTTTTCTTCATATACAAAAGTGTTAGAAATGCACTTTAGTCTCTGAATAGCATGAATTAGGAAAGCACTTGGTTTTTTATAGCTAAATAAAATTTGTTTTTTCATTTTTTTTCCCAGTGTTTTTCCAAAGCTTCAGGAAAGTATCAGGAAAAAGGAAACCAAATGCTGATGTGACTTCTCAGATTAAAAAAAAAAAAAAAGGTACTGTGTCTGCATTGCTCCTGTTGTCCCTGCACAGACCAGTGAGCACTGTGTGCCCGGTGGTGCCCTTGATGTCACATGGTACTTGTGGCCCTTTGCAAATGCTTTGATATTCCTTCCTGGCTCTCCTGTGTTTGGGTACCCAGTTTCCTGTAGTCTTTCCTCACTACTGAGCTCTATTTACTGCCCTTTTCCAGGTGCTGCTTTGCCCTCAGTTACTTCCCATGCATGCCTTTCTGTGCCGAGGTATTTCTGCTTTCCTTCCCCCGTGCCACATTCCAGAGTCAGTGATCCTGCTGCCAGCTGACTCACCAGGCTGGCGGATGCAAGGTCATGCAGTAAGACAACCAGGCTGCCAATTTAGAACATCACCCACTGGATCAGAACACGGCAGTTTTGTTTGTCAGCATCCTCAAATTATCACTATCTGCTCTCTGAAGTCCATTAAGTAACGATCGTATTCCCTGCAGACATGGTCGTGTCTCTGGGTAACTACTGAAGCCAAATTTTGGGTAATACTACAGATATTTATTTCTACCCTGCAGTGCCCTTTTGGTTCCCACACTGTGGTGCTCCAATTCATTCCAAGTTTATGAGGCAGCATCATCAACACTTTGAAGAGATGGATATTTCTGTACCTTGTGCAGCCACCCTTCATCACAGGCAGAATCCATCCAGGGGAAAGGAGGCAGGATCCTTCCAAAGGATTCCTTCCTTCTAAAGGAAGTAGAGATTTGGAGCAAAGCCAGCGTTAAAACTCCTTAAGCAGTGTGAGAAGGGATGAGTGTCAAGTGCTGCCCATGCCACACAGCTGTGAGAGGAGGAGGGGGTTATTTGCTTCTGCAGGTTTAATACTTTGCCTCTGTTTTATCCAGAGTATTAACTGCTCTGCAGCAGTGGAAAATGCTGATAGTAGTTGAAAAAGGTTAAATTATTTCACAAAAGTAAAAATACTATTTTCCTCATTTTTGATGACAATTGGAGCATTGTGCCCATTTTCTGCCCAAAGCTGAAGATTTATTTTCCTTGCTGCTGTATCTTTCTTAACATCTTTCTCTAGCTCCACTTTATTTTTAGTAATTAATAATTAAAAAGGGTGAGGAAAATGAGGTGGGGAAAGCTTAAGTATTTTGTACTTGCATTCGAAACAAATCCAATAACTATTTTTAATGTATGTTTTAAAACCAAGTGAAAAGTTAGAACTTATTTATTCATGTAGTCTACCATATTACAGATTTCCCCAACACTTGAAAAAAAGTAATTGCTGTTTGTGGGACAATGTAGGTGAGGTAGACAAAAACACGATTTTGCTTGATAAACAGCAACTGACAGAGTGGAATCCAAAGTGAAAGGCTCAATATTTGTCCTTTTAACCCACCTAAAAGCCTGTGACATCAGAATAAGCTTCTACAGCATTTGCAATTTCCTCTGATATCCCCAGTAAAGCAGAGGAACTGTGTGGATGTTTCACTACCAAAAATAGACCCCACAGTCCAAGCCTGCTGGGATTTCATTCCTTTGATCTCTGCTGGGAAACCATTGAAGGTGTTTTACTGAAACTCCCATTCTGAGGAGTTAAAAAGGAACTGTTTTTATTTTCCTCCTTGTTTGCAGCTGTAAGCAACAAACTTACTCCCAAACAAAATAATATTTGAGTTGGAACCTCTGCACAAGGAAAAGGTGGAGCAATGCAGACTAATAGATATTTTTTTTGGCCTTTCAAAATATCAGAAGAAAACAGGAAACAGCAAAAATTGAAGTTATCTTATCTAGAATGCCCTAAGAACTTCATGTTTCCATTAGTACCACTGGGCTAAACTAACACAGTTTTGCAGCTTTACAAATCAGAAGACAGTCCCATTTCCTGGGACTTAGGCAAACATTTGTGTTCCTTCATTACTTGGCCCAGAAAACCAAAACATGCAATTTGCATATTTCAAAATATCTCTCTGCTAAATGGAAAAAGATACTAATGCCCCTGAAAAACTGCCCTGTTGTTTAAATGGAAGATTTTATTATAAAATATACTGAATATGCTTTATTACATAATTTTAAACAAAAACCATAGTCTGTTTTCAGAATGCTCTTGCCTTGCTTAACACTGACCAACACAATTTCATATTTACTACTGTCATTTCAGTCCAATTTTTATTCCTCCCCCGCATTTTTTTTTTTGATTTCAACAGTTACAAATTCCAAAAGCAGTAATTCCTATTCCCACATAAATACAGATCCACAGATCCAAATACGTATTTTGGGAGGGCAACCATGAACCCATGCAAGATTTTTATAATACATTAAAATAATAGATGGGCAGAAGATGATCCTTGAGAGTGATGTTTGTGCTCCCTTTGGAGCAGGAAGCAGGGCCAGGTTGGTAGCTCAGTGGGCTACGATGTCAGAGGGTCAGATCACACCCTGGGATTTGGGCTCATCCCAAATGTTGACACAGTATTGAAAGGGGAAGGGAAAGGGGAAGGCATGTGACAGTAAAGGACATTGTATTCAGCAGTAAATGTCAATTGGAAATGTCCATCATTGGGCTGGGGACAGCAAAGTCCACCGTGGGATCAACACAACGATTTGTTCTTCTGTTCTTCTAAATAATGAATTGGGCTGGTAATAAGCCCAACTTTGAAGTGCTACATTAACAAATGGCATGAGAAGGGGGTTTCATGTGTTATAACCCTGTGCACCAGAATTCAAAATGTGTGGTGACTTAACAACTTTCACTGCAGGTAAATTCCTACTCAAGCTATAAAGGCTGACATGATATATGTATAATTTATGGAAGATGAGTATTTAATCAGTCATTAATAATGCTCTAAAATTATTTAAGAATGTCTTTTCATCCAAAGACTGAAAATATCAACTCTTACTAGTCACAATCTTCCATTTAGATATGAAGCTGACACAACGCTGGAACTTTTCTTCCCTAGTAATACAAGTTGGGTGTAGTAACCCAGACTGAAGTGTCACTGCATATTTATGTTACTTTAAAAGCCCACAGGGAACCAAAGATAAGATCTGATGTTGCTTTCATCTCACATCATTGCTTAGTTGCTTGTAAACGGTGGAAAAACTGGTTTTAGCATCTGCTGTTTAATCAAACGTGTTTTAATTTAGAAAGTTGTGCACAGCACAAGAAGCTGCCTGTGCAATGGTTTCAGCATGGATATGTGAGCAGAGACCGTGTGTGCCACACACTCAGTGCGGGGTCTGTAGGAAATCAGATTTTCAGTGCACTGACAATGGATCCATTCAGCCTCCTGAACTCTCAGCCTCGGTGTCTCAGCACACTGCACACACAGGGATACTCTGTCCTGGTGACAAGTAACTAAGACAAAGTGGATTCATGATTATAAAATGCTTTCAGTCTTTCTCCTGCTTTCATTTCCTTAAAGACTAAACAAAATTATAGTTTGTCTGGAGAAAAAGAACAAAAAAATGACCTCTTTTGTACATGAGTCCTCTCTGTGCACATACTCAGCTCGCTAGGTACACATTGCTTGTAAACATTTCAACTCAAATTGTAAGGTAGATTAACAATTACAGGTAAGTTTTGGAGTATTGTGGCAGAGAGCTCAGTTTTGTTCAGAAAGAACTGGTAATTAATTAATTTGCATCATTGTTCCAGGAAGATCCATCCTCAGATAGTCCCTTTTTAAAATTTTGTTATATCATGTTGTATAACACTGTAATATTCAATCCAAGTCAAAGACATTGAAAAATGCCTGAACTGCTGTCAGAACACAAGAATCCTGCTTAGTTCTAATCCAACTTATTCTTTCAAAATCCTTTAAAAATAAGGCAGCTCACAATATCAGCCTGTCACATGTGACCTGCCCAGCATGGCACTCTTAAATCCAGGAGACAGAACAAGAACACTACATGGACAAAATAATGATTTATTGGACGCAAAAGTATTTACACAAAGTATAAAGGCAATAATTTCAATTGTTTATTTTTTAACAAGACAAAGCTATTCCATTACCAGACTTATTCAGAAACAGGATTAGATTTAGGAACAATTTAGAATATTTTAAATCCCTGAGAATTATGCCCCCTTATTCTTTTATGCGCTCCCTGCCCCCCTCCCCCCACTAAAAAAGGTGCTGGAAATTTAATTTCCTGATCAGTTAAGCTTTTAGTGCATCACTATCCATTCTTTATATCAGCATGAAATTTAAAAATGCAAGCAAGCCCAAGTTTCACATCAAGCTCATCCACATTCAGTGCAAGCACCCAGTATAAAATTACTTCCAGTTTCAAGTTGATATCCAAGCTGCCTGATAGGTAAGGCTACTGACTCTGAAGATAAAACTTGTTCCCCTTAAATCAGATGTTCAAGAAGTCACTTCCTCCTTTTTCTTCTAGCTGGACACAGCTAAGGGTTTTTACTTTTCATGCAGAAGTGTGGAGCTGTGAATGCAAGGCCTTAGGCTTGATCATTTCACATCTGGATTTAAGGGAGCTTAGCATCACAGACTTCCAGTTCATACTGCATATTTCTAGTTATTTACCTCATCCTTCAGCATTTTTTAGGTTTATACCAGGCAGAGAGTTTAAGAATGACAAACTTAGGTAGCAAAAGCATTTCCTCCTATGCAATTCAAGCTCCATTACTGAGTTTCAGGAGGAAGGTAACAAAGGCAGATCCAGGGGTAACACATGCAGACAATTTGCAGTCCAAGTTCAGACATTTTTCTAGTAAGATTGTTGCCTCTTGTGCAAGGATGTGACACATCCATCACAGAACTCCTCTAGATGACACCTGACAACCAGCATAAGCAAAGCACGGGGAACAAGGCTAAACTGGAGTACTCTCAAAAGCTGCAGCTGATGGTGGTGTTACCTTGCCAGTGGACAGCTCTTCACGTGGAGATGGAAAAAAAAATCTAATAAATCTCAAGACATAACTCAACTAAAATAAGATTCTTTCCAATATTAGAGGTAGATTGTAGCCAGGGTAATATGTAATGGCTGCTCCTATAAGAGCAGAGATCTATGAATCAAACGAGATCAATATCAACGCCTATGTGCTCTTAGAATACTTAAGGCAAGCTTTCTGTATGTCCTTCAGGAAAGCAGGTACACCACTCTGTAAAGAGAAAGGCAGACAAGTTATCCTTGCATAATGAAATCAATAAAAACTATAAGCAAAAAGAGAATTCCTATTATATAGATCAAGATCTTCAAAGAGATACAGTTCTAAGATCTAATATACAATTATCTAAGATACAAGTCTAAGATCTGGTACACAGCATCCATCCATTCCTTGAATACTTCAGGAACAAACTGCATTATTGAAGTTTGCTTGTCCTGAGGCTATTCATATATGCTCTGAAACACAGATTATTTGGGGTTTGCTGCAGAAATTTACCTGCCTGGTTGACAAACCAAAGGAATTTGATAGGAATTAAAATAAGCAAATTAATTAGGACTATTGTCATGAGAGCATACAGTAGTGAGATTGTAAATATAGGACTGTGTAAAAGCTAGGAAGGCTGATACATGTTTCAGAAAAAATTAATTCTGCCCAACACATAAAAGATGGGTATGACTGCAGTGAATTTGTTGTTTGAAACAGATTAGCCAAAGATCATTGTCAGTAACCTTTTCTTACCTTGGCAGCCCAGTTGACCAGCCAGGATGGAATCTTGCCACCAGGATTATCAAAATAGTACATACAGACTAGAGAGGAGAGAGAAGTTACCAGGCAGTTACCTGAGACTCAGCTCTAACAGACTGTGACAGAAGCTCCCAGAGCAAGACTGAAGCACCAACTACAACAACTCTGCTCTAAATTCTGCACAAAATAAGTCAACTTGTCCTGAAGTGAAATGTGAAGTAAATACAGGCATTCCTAGTCAACCTCTGGGAAGCTGACAGAGCCACAACAGAAACTGAGATTATTGCAAACAACTTATGGCACCCTGTCTTATAAAATAAGGCTGCCTTTAAAAGACTAATTTCAGACAGGAGTCAAGCTCTCAGCAAACCCTTTAATCTGTACATCTGTCAAACACAATACTTGAATCATTGCTGAGTTAAGAAAATTGCAGCAGAGTCTCCCCAGCTGAACTGTCTGGCAGGAAAAGAGGTGCAGACTGGTGGTGGGATGGGAGGGCAGAAGGAAGTGGTCAGTAGAACTATTCTTAACCACCCAGCCCAGCTGCTAAATAAAAAGATTTTTCACAGTAGTGCACTGACTGGACATTTCCAAAGGTTTAATTCATTTTAAAGTAACCATTGGCTTAAAATTTCCAGTCCCCCTCTTTGTATGTTTTGCTAATGCATACATTCCCTGGCTATATGACTTGTCACATTTTCTTGACCTCTTACCTTTACATCCAGCCTTGCCATCACTTTCAATTAGCAGGCTTTGTTTATAGCTTTTAACTCTGATAATACCAGGCTTTTCAGGGCACTGAGGAACAGCCACACTTTTTGCTAACACAACCCAGATCTTCCTGCCATCCACATCCATCTCCCGGCATTCCCGAATATAGACATACTGCATTGCAAGTTGAGGAGGCACGTCAAAACAATGTCACTTTGAGGGATGAGGAGTTGACAAGTGAATTCCATCACAAACAGCAGCTCCTTCAAGTTATTTCTCATGTCCCTACAGGACTCAATCCTGCAGAGCAGTAATTCAGCTATGTGAGCTCTAGCTCTGTGTGGGAAGAGACACCCACACTCCTCCTATGCCATATATACTCATGTGACAGGAGGACTGCAGGATCTTAGATCAGTGCAGCAGAGTGATGGAATCAGATCATTGTTGGGATTCCTGGATGACCAAGTGGCAAAAAGTGCAAAAGGAACAAAAGCTTGAAAGGATACATCTCTGTTTGAGAGAGGAAAAGGGTACTTCACTTCCCAGTAGATTACTTTTTCACCATCGTATGTTTCCTCATACAGTTCTATGGTTGAAAGAAGAAGACTGTTAGATATTTTTAATTTCTACTGCAACAGAAATATAGATGGCATCAAGAACTGCTCAGATTTCTGACATGAACACATTTTACATGCATGTAAAATGTCAAAATGATGTCAAAATTGTTATGTATGTAGAATTTTAGCAGTAAGAGGCATTAAGAAGTTCTGTATCCAACCGGGATTGTTCAGGAATCAAATACACAAAAATAAGTTGACTCTTTTTCTGTGGCTATTGGATTAATTGGGGGAAAAACAAACAAACAAAAAAGCCCAAAACAAAACAAAAACCCAGAACAATAAAAGCAGAACAATTCTGGGGGAAGCACAGCCAAATTTCTTTTCCAAAAGTTTGCTCATTCAGAGCCTTTCATCTCAACGTTTTTCTCTCACTTGTGCATGTTCTGCACAATTCTAAGTCACAAGTGCAATGTGCTTTTTCACAGGCATGTCATTGCCCTTGTAACTTATACTGAGTTAAGATGGAACTAGGATGAGTGCAGCTTTCTACAGAAAGACATCTTCATACAGAAAGACATCTGAAGACATCTTGCATGCGGGATTAATGAATTTTGGAAAAGCTGTCAGGAATTTCACAGCAGTATATACATGCAAACTAGGATCCTGAGCAGCTTATGAGCCTTCATTACACCACCTTCAGTCTGCCTGGAAACTCCTATCAGAAGGCAGCAGAACATGGAAAGAAAGTAACCTAAGAATAGTGCCTAAAACATGGCAATGACTCAGTCAGAGAGTAGTCTGGCATGAAGGAGAGAAATGAGTTCTATTCAGCCCACATAACTGAGTTTGAAAATCCATCTCCAGTCCATCAGCTGCCACTGTGAGGGCAATGGACCTGACAAGCCATAGGGCCAAGCCAGGGTGGACTGCTGGAGTGAAGAGAGTGTGATCCAGAAAGGTGCTTCACCTCAACAGTCACAGTGGTCTTTTCTTCCTTGAGAACTGACTTGTGCCTGAGGTACTCTATATCCTCCGGAGCCAGGTTTTTCAAAGTGAGGCCAGAATAAACTGATAATCTCATTGATAAGGCAAGAACAGTGCCCCAGATGGGAGATACTTTCCCACGGAAACAGCTTCTCCTCTTCTGCAGCTGGAGCACCACTGGATGCACCTGGTGTTTCAATAATCCACAACATTTTATGTTTTCCACCAGAGGTCACTGGAGCATTGGGTTATTCACTTTACTTTCATGTCTAACCACAGAGATTTCCTTTTTCAAAGGCACCATGAAACTGTTTTAAAGAGACCATTACAACTGTTATTAGCTACCTCATACCTACACAATAGGTAAACCACATCCCACCTGCATTCACTTCAAAGCAGAATACAGTGCATTTTAATTAATAATCTGATTTCATTTAGCATCACACAAGAGATCAGAAGTCCATTCTATCCATAATAGGCATAGCAGCACTGACTGCTCTGACTCACAGCCTGCTCTGACTTCAAGCACAGGCTTAAAAAGAAAAGGCTCCCCTTTTAATCTTTAAAATAAATGGATTACTGGATGTCTGCATCAGCTGAACCCTTACCTTGTTACTGCTGACTTAAGATGTTTTACCACCATATGGATATTCAGGTTCAATGCCCTTTTTCAAAGACAACATTAAATAAATGTAACTAATTTAGTTATTCCTTTCTCTGTAAAAGCCTGAAGTTACCACGTATTCTCTCGATACACCCATTCCTGACTGTAAAAGGTGCCAAGAACAACCAATGCTTTCAGGAAAAGATATTCCATCATGCATCAAACTGGTGGAAGCTGAGGAAAAAATTTCACAATGAGAACAATCAGCCTTTGAAATGATCTCCCCAAGGACAAATTTTAAGACTCAGCTGAACAGGGTGCTGGGCCATTTTGTCTTGACTGTGCTCTCACCAGGGAAGTTTGGACCAGATGATCCCAGAAGTCCCTTCCAACCTGCTCTTCTATGAAGCACTGCTCCACTGCCAAATGCAAAGATGCTCAAAAGGCACCACCTCCCCAAGACAGCTACTAAAATTTAACCTAAGCATTACAACTAGAAATTACAAGGTGCTCCAGCATAACCAGTGATGCCAATCATATGCTTTCACCAACATGGAAAGAATTCATTCCAGAGGAAAGATAAATACTGTTGAGACATTAGTGATTCCATATCAGTGTTTATTTGTATATTTGCAGAGAGCAATCTTATCCCAAAAATCTTTGGAGGCAGTAACTTCAAAATATCTTTGAGGAAAGTTTTAGTGGAACAACCAATGTGGACTCCAGCTTGCTTTTACCCTGCCTAGATGAGCTTACCTTTAACATACTGATCCCACTCTTTTCTGAAATCCAAGTCCATGTAGACATCTGCACACAATTTTGGGGGAACGTCAGCAAGACCACCAAAGATTTTATATTCATAAAGTCCTGATTCCTGTGGAAACGGAATGAGGAGGAAAAGTCACACAGGAAAGGGAGGTACACTGCATGGAGAGCAGCTGAAGGAAGTTAGGTGGGGCAAAAATTACAAATATGCTCAAGAGCTGTGAAAGCAAGTGTTCAAAAAACAATGCAAGATTCAGTCTTTAACCTCTCAACTTTTTGATCTATACATGAAAGTTTAAATCCAGCCAGGCTGACCTGCCCTGCACAGTGGCTGTTCCTTCCCTTACACCAGTACCCTTTTACTTCATCAGGAATTCCAGAAGTAGCAGCTTTCTTCACAAATGCAGTCCCCTTTTCATCTCCAGTGGCCAGTTTGGATTAAATCGTGCCCACACTGAGGTTTACCACAAGCATTAAATTCTTGTGGCAAGTTAGTTATGCTTACACAACAGGCTGGGATACTTCAGAAGCACACTTTAGCAAGAATGCTTTACAAATGCTTACATACAATGCACTCTTATATCTGCCTTGAATATTTATCAGCTATTTTCTTTCAGAAAGGGGTGTGGTGCAGGATATGTTCTGTTTTAATGTTACTTTCAACATATGGCAATTCCATCTGTGCCTATAGAGCAATGTTTGTACCATTGTTAGTATGAGTTCAAGACTAAATTAAAACAATGAGAGTATTTCAAACATACAGTGTAGAAATAAAATCCAAGCATTCCCAAGGAAAGGAAGAGAAGGATTATACAACACTCTGTTAGTGATTAGATGAATTTTCTTCTTTTCCTCACCTTCAAAAACCAACTCTAGAAGATGAAGATTTGAAGTACCAGAAAAGAGTAATGTGAGCAAGAAGCTTAAGCTACTCATCTTCTACAAAATTGTCATGCAAAGAACAGCATGAAGTCCAGAAGGAGTTGAGAGGAAACTACGATCACTCGGTTTAAAATTAGGATTTTATATATATATTTATATATGGATTTAGAAGTCAGTAAAAAATAATAAATCTGTCAGAATGGAAACACTATCAATCACAAGCCAGTTCCTAAACTACTGAAGTTCTTCAAAGAAGTTAATCCCCCCAAAAGGGGAGAAAATGTCATTCCAACCATTTCTGAACCATCTCCTGATTTTAGAAGGGAGAACGGTGGAAACTCAGAGTGACGGGAGCTCTGGAGAGAGGCAGGCAGGGGCAGGGTCCCTGGAGAGCGGGATGCTGTGACACGGGCAGCGCTCCGGAGCAGATGTTCAGGGACAAATGTTCAGGGACAGATGTTCAGGGACACGCTCCCCCTGTCACAAACCCCTCCCAGGGGGCTCGAGAGGTGGCACATCCAACACCCCGGCAATTCCCTTCCAGCTGCTCAAAGCTCGGTCCCCAGCACGGAGCGCGGGTCACTGCGGCCCGGCAGCTTTCCCATCAGCACTTAATGGCATTAGCAGGAAAGCCGCTTTCTGCGAGCCTGGAGAAACCGAGCCCGGGCCTGTGCGGGGAACCGGCGGCTGCGGGCGGGCAGTGCGGGCCCCGCGTCCCCGTCAGCATCGCCCCCGTCAGCATCGCCCCCCGTCCCCTTCACCATCGCCCCCTTCACCCACCGCCCCTTCACCATCGCCCCCGTCACCATCGCCCCCGTCACCATCGCCCCCGTCCCCTTCACCATCGCCCCCGTCACCCACCGCCCCCGTCACCATCGCCCCCGTCCCCTTCACCATCGCCTCTGTCCCCGTCACCATCGCCCCCCGCCTCATTCACCACCGCCCCCGTCCCCTTCACCATCGCCCCCTTCACCCACCGCCCCTGTCCCCGTCACCACCGCCCCGTCCGCCCGGGCCGCGCTGCCGGAGCCCGCCCACCTCCTGGTACAGCCGGTAGATCCGCACGCCCATGGTTTCCACCAGGAGCTGCCAGGGCCCCGCCGCGGCCGGCGCCGGCTGCTCCAGCTCCCGGCAGGCGGCCCGAAACTGCTCCTCCGAGAAGCCCCGCGATAAGGGCTCCTCCACCTGCGGCGGGCCCGCCATCCCCGGCGGCCCCGGGCTGGCACAGCCCCGGTCCGGCCCGCCCCGCTCCGCCCCGCGGCCGGGCCCCGCCGAGCCTGCGGGCCGGGGAGAGGGCTCGGGGGGCTGGGGGAACGCGGCGGGTCCGCATCCCTGCCCGGCAGGTGCGCTCCGTGCGCCGCCCGTGAGGCGGGGGCTCGGTGCTGGTGACATTTCAGTCTCGGTGGCCTTTCAGTGTGTGTGACATTAGCCTGCTGCCAGGACGGGGACAGGTTCCGTGGGTGAGACGGTCAGGGCTTTCCTTTTGGGTGTTCCCTAAGGACACAGGTTGAACACTGTGGGCGCGTGTGTTTGTGTGTCTTCACATTTTGAAAGGCAGTTTTCCTTATGGACTGTACAGATGACAGTATTATATAAAGAACCCGTAACTGCCATACAGCGCTTGGCAGGTGAGTGTGGCCCTGGCACAGCCCCCCGAGGGCTGGCAGCCTGGCAAAGAGCAGGGGCAGCAGCCTCTGGCCCATGGCAGGGCTGCACTGCAGTGGGCAGGATGGAAGGGGACAGAAAACTTTCACTGGGATGAGCTCCCAGGCAGGAGGAATCCCCTGGCAGGAGAAACCCCCTGGCAGGGACACATTTTGCACCTTGCAATGCAGTGACCCCACCTATCAAACTCAGCTCTGCAGTGACACCACCTATCAAACTCTGCCAAAGCATTAAGGCCTTCAAAACTTGCAAAACGGCAGGTTTTCTCCTGAGAGCTGTAAATCTGTTTTCATTACAGCTTTATTCTGCTAATTCCTGTGGGATTTTCCTGCTGAACGCTGTGTCTTGAGAATAAAACAAGCAGCTCTGAGCAGTGGGACGTCATCAAGCCTACTAAACCGGCAGCAGCGCCCAATGTATTTGGTGGTAACCTCTGTGCAAGGCTGGAATAATGTAGTGTTTCTAACTTCCCTGCCAAGTGGCTGAGCTCTTTGACAAAGAGTTCACTTATGTCAGCTGTCCTTTCCAGTTCCAGTCAATTGGTTTGCAAGCAGAGCATGAGGATTTCTGGCTGACTGGTTTAGACATACAGCCTGACCCTCATCCTTGCACAGTCCAGAAAACTTTTGGAGGCAGCATTTTGGCAGAAGGCAAGCTTTACATGATGGTAGGGAGACAGAAATCATGACTTGAGTCCTCTTATCATGAGACAAAAAACTTCTTTTATTTTTTGAAACCTTCTTATATAGGAAGTTCAAAGCTCCCAGCTCTGGACACTGATTGTTCTGAGTCTTAGCCTTGCCCAGCTCCTTGAGCAGTGATATGTATTTATGATTTATTTTATATTAGCTAAAGAGTAGCTGTGACAGGCAAGATTGTATCTCACAAACTTCCTCTCAGTGTGTAAATCTGATGCCAGAACTTGACCTGTACCATCTTTATAAAATAATATCAGCAATGATAATAAATATCTGCTCATATCTTACCTGCTCTCACCTCCCCACTGAGACTGCTAGGCAAACATTTCAGTTCTTTCATTTTTTTTGGTAGTAATATTATGTGTATTATTATTACTAATATTTATACAATAGGTATAAATATTTTGGCTTGTTTTTGTTCTTTCTTTAAACATTAATTAAAATGGCATGCTCTCAGCTCAGTTGGTTCTCCAAAATATCAAGGCAATACATTTCTTATGGCTGATATCTTATGAGTAATTTCTTGGCTAAGTTGCCTTGAGTGAAGCTGTGCTGCCCACCCAGCTGAGCAATTGGTCTTTAAAATGGAATATGAGGCAGTGGCCTGGAGGTGAGACTAATGTAGTTTTTCTTGCAGAAATATTTCTTTACTGCAAAGCTTTTATCAGATTGCTGTCTCCCTTTTAAGTCCCATTCATTCTCTGAAGTAGGGCTCAGTGAAACTGAAAGAGCTTGTGGCTCCTGTTTGCACAGAGGTGACTCTGACCCAGTATGGACAAGGAGGAGTTGGGAGTCAAGAAATGATCTTTAAAATGCAACAAGGACACGTGCCTGTGAGATTACATGATGTCCTTGTTTGTGCAAAAGGACTGAAGTGATCACAGCTCAGTGTTGCCTATTATTTTAGGGTCAATGTTTTGCATTATATGGTTGTCTGCATGGCATCAGTAAATTGGCTTGAGCTGCCTGACCACTCCCTCTTTCCCCAGCACTGTCACAGAAAAAGATATTTATCTCATAAGGCCACTCTAGGGACAAAATCTTTCAAAAAAGGCATTATTATGTGACCTTTTTTCTTGGTAAATAAGGAGTGGCGATTACTAACAGAGCACAAGCTGTTCTAAGAGTTTATTTTCTGTTTTCATGTAAGTTTACGTAAGTGTTATTATTTATCACTTGTATTTCCATGTATTGCCCTTGCCTTAGGGATAGGAGCTGAAGTTTGAACCCGAGTCCTTTAGAATCTTCCCTGCTGGGTAGTGACTCCAGGCTGGGGTGAGTTCAGGATTTTATGATTTTATTTAGCTGCTGCTGATCTGAGTGGGAAATATCCCTCAAGGCAACCTGCTGGTTTGGGCTAACAGTGGCATTAATGTACCTAAATCTTCCACCTGTTTTTTAGAATGGAAATAATCTGTATGAATTCCCCCTAACACCTCCCTTTCTGTTACTGAAGTCAATGCTGGGTAATCCAATGAATTCTGTGGTGTGGAACAAATCCAGGAAACTGGACAACTCCTGCATCAGAAAATCATATGTGGCCAGAAGTGAAACCAGCAATGAATACTACACTGATGTTTTCAGGCCCCAGGTGATTTTCAGTGTTTGTTTTGGATATGGGTGTCCATGTGTGGGAGAAAGTTCCCAGCTCTATTGTGTTTTCCTCTGTCTGTCTCTGTGTGGCACTGGTGCACTTTCAGAAATTCTTGAAGATGAACTAAAGATGTGGGATTTTGATGGATTCAACTCCTATGCAGACATTTATATACTACTGTAATTCCATTTTACTCAGTGAATTCCAAAAATTTTGCAAAACTGCTGAATAGTCCTCTCCTACCATTTATACAATATGTACATTTGTATTTCTAGTATACACAGCCAAAGCAATTATAAGCTGCTGCTGCTTTATTGACTGCATCATGTAAAAGCCTTTCTCACAAATTGTTTCATGACTTTCGCAGTTGCAAGAAGAAGATTCTTCATCCAAAAAAGCTGAGAAGTAACAACATCATCTCCCATCACAGCCATGCATGTCTAATGCAGTCTGTATTCTCCTCTCTTGTATGAGTCAAAGGGAAATCTGTTTTTTCAACATTTTTAGAATACACAGAAAATATAGCCTGTCTGCTACATCAAAACCTTTATATATTTTATATATTAAGTATAATAAGTATATTCAGTATATTTTATATATTAAGTATATTTTTTATTCCTAAGTATTTAGGCAGGGAGGGTCACCTAGGGTGATTTTTACGAAGAACTAGCACAAGACATGCACTGCTTGAGCTGTCAGATGTCATAAGTGGCCATTAAATGCTGGTTTATAATGGTCTTTTTGAATTTAACCCCAAACTATGACTGTTTCTGTATCGAGTATCTAGTTTCAAGAGTTCCACCCAAATAGAAGAGGATTCAGAGTAACTGGAGTGCTGCTGTTTTTCTGCCTTCTGATACTATGTTTTACCTTTGGTAGATAGTTTATTACACTGGACTCCTGGTGTCAGAGCCATCTCTTTCATTTGGTCATATTTACTCTTGATTTACATCTTTTAGCCACAGTTTTTATGGAAAGTAACATACTCCCAATGCAAATAAACTGGAAATAAAGAGGTGCCACCTATTTACCTGGCTCTGAGGAAAGGGGGGTAATTTTAAATTTCACTGTTGGAAAGAAGGAATTTCACCACTACCTGCATGACCTAAAATGACTCATTCAAAAGATAAGAGAGCCTGTTTAGATCTTGACTTGATTTGGTAAATGTTTATCACTACCACACCCTCTACTTTCTTAACTTGTTTACATGGATGTAGAAATATTTCTAAACATTTCCTTTAGCAGGTGATGCCAAAGCAGATGATATGTATGAAAAGCTCTCTTTTGTGGGAACAGGGTCTTACTGCAATAATTGTTTGGGTTTTTTTTTCTTTTTTAACTACCCTGTAGGTCAGGCACTCGACTTACTGTAAATTTCAAAGAAATAATCTAACATGTAGGAGAAAAGCTGTGTATTTTAACCTTGTGCAGTATTTTAGATAGATCTTGTGTATAAATTTAGTCCTAAGGATGGTAGTGAAGTAGGACAAAGAAAGACTCATCAGACAGTGCCCTGTGTGTAGCTTAGTTTAAAACTCATAATTTTCTTTCTACTGTTGGAGAGTCAATAACAGCTGGCTGAAAAGCTCCATGTTTATCAGACAGACCATTTGCAAAGGGAACAGTGTATGCTTTTTATACTCTACCTACTGAGAAGGGAAGGAAATGAAATGAAAATGTCTCTTGACACTATCCACTAGCTTGGACAAATCACTTTTTCAGCTTTTTGTCTGCATTTCCCTTCATGTCTTTGAGCCCTGTAAATTCTTTGGGTTACTCAGTGCAGGTGGAGAACCAAGAAAAAAGATCATTCCCATTTTGAACTTAAATCTCAGCTGAATCTGCTGCATCCTACTGCAATAGTCTCTTAACAAAAATCCTGGTTATGGTGAAATTACAGTGCCTGGAGTTTGTTCCCAGGCTTCCCCCAACTTGGCCAGAAAGCTGCCACGGTGGCTGAAGAGTCAGAGATTCTGTAACCAACTTATGCAAGGTTCAGGAATTGGCTTCTGGTGGTGTGATGCATCCCTCTGCTAATTAAAAGCACATGTCCACACAAGGAACGCAGCTCTTCAGATATAATTATGAAAGCAGTAGGAGATAAGAATAATTGTTTTCAGTTCCAGATATCCTGTCTTCTTCTGCACTGCAGGAAGATTAAGTGAAAGTCGAGGAAGGCAGTACCAAAGTTCACATGAACAGCAGGGTAACTGATGCTGACCAAAGTCCTAGTAGAGTTCAAAGAAAATTCCTTTCCATATTCCCAGCCACCAAAGAGGTTTCTCACAGTTGTTATAAGCAAATCCATTTCATGAGCCTGATTACCCACAGAGAGGCTGGTTTGCACAGCCATCAACCAAGTGGGCTGTAAACTGTGTTAATGAGAGGGGAGCTACAGCATTTTAGGTGAAATTATTTGCTTCTCTGGCTTAACTGGCTTTGGGTTCCTTTTGGACTCCATTCCTCATCACAAATCACATACACTGCATGGCATGGTAAGGATGATTTATAATATATTAAACACATTGAAAGGGCGCTTTCTGAAAGTTTCAGGAGATGCAGTAAACTGATATGTTGTGTCTGTGTGTGGGCTTAGGGATAAAATAAAAGGAAAATTCAGTGGAGGGTTAGGGAAAAGGCAAGAAAAACTAATTGAATAGGGAGCCCACAAATGATTGTACTTTGCCAGATTAGTGAGTCACTGTTTGCTGTGCTTTTAAGGCCCAGGAGACTGCTGGAAACTCAGAGGAAGCCATGAGATACTGCAAGTGTGTTTCAGTCGCCAGAGCAACAGCATTGCTCAATTTAGGAGCAAAACTGCTCTCTCAGTAGGTGCCATGGGTTCCAGAATCACACATGCTTCTTGCTTATCAGCCCAGCTTTCGGGCTGCACTTCCCTCTGAGCAGCTGTGTTTAGGCCCCAAGGAGGAGATTTTGTCATTTAGGGCAGGTCCTAAAGGGGATGTGTGTATCAGTGAACCCTGGCAGTCCAAAACTGTGAACCTGTAACCCCTCACTGCAGCTGTTGCTCAGCCCTGAGGTTTCCTCAGCTGTTTGCTCTGAATTTCTCCAGGTGCAGAACGTGCTGCTCCGGGTGCGCCTGGTCCTTCTTTCCTTACATCCTTGGAGAGCTGTGCTCAGAACACAGCAGGACCTTAAAAGGCAGGAGTAGTCAGTCATCCCCTTTTTTAAAAGGCCAGAGGGTTGGTGCCCAAGTTGTTTTAAACCCTTCAGTGCCTTTAAATCCTTCTAGGGGAGAGCCCACTGATCTCTCAGCACTAGAGGAGACGTCATTCCCCTCGCTTTTCATTGCAGCTTTTATGCTTCACAGCAAGAAGGAAGAATTGCATGACGTCTAGGAGAGTATCTGACTTTTAAGCCTGCTGTTAGGGCAGTTATTTGTACAGAAACATGAATTCTAAGCCCAGCTTTGGTGCTTGTTTATGTGTATTAGAATAGCTCCTAAAAATCAGTTTTGTGAGATACCTTATGTAAAACTTTCAGTGTTTTATGTAATACTTTCAGTAATGAAGTTGGCATGGAAAAATAAGAATGTACTAGTGGAGCTATGGGTGGGAGGGAGGTTCTCTGCCAGTGTAGGAGAACCAAATACTAGACTGGAAGGACTAGAGAGGAACTGATGTAATAGGAATGGGGTGAAATTTAGGTCATGCACACATGTGCTAGCAGTAAGAATTTCTGATATAAAGTGAAAAATGAAACTGATACTGGAGAAAAAAACTAGACATTCTGGACAATCAGAAGAAAATTATGAAATGTTAGTATTTGTAGTAGGCCAGGAAAATACTTGCACTTCTATGGAGTAAGTTGGTAAGAGATTTGAAAAAATGGTTGAAAATAAGCCTGAGAGAGTTTAATTTCTCCCTCTTAGGGCACTGGAGGGTTAATTGCCAAAAGAAAGAATATCTGCTTCAGCCAAAAGCTTCCTTGTCCATGGATAATTGTCTATGAATCCATGCAGCTATAAACAAAGTTCCTAGATATCAGCAGAATAATGCTTGTAGTCTCCAACAGGAGGAGTAGGAAACCTGGGTTTTTTGAGGTGGAACTTGTCAAATCTAATAAAGATATTCCAGACATGGCTGTCTGCATTGGGAAGGACCAGACACTGGTCCAAGAGATCCTGCCTAATGAAATTCCCCTCAGATCCAGTTTGTTTGTCATTTCTGCTCAAATGCTGATGTATTTGAACACCAGCAAGTTGGGGGAAAAAAGTGACAGTTTCTTGCATAAAGCTGTAGAGCTTTTCCAGAACCTGGTTGATTTATCTGGAGGAGAAGAACCATTGGCAGGGTCTCCATCACTGGGCACTTCTTAAGGATACACAGGATGAAATCCTGGCCCCTGTGAAGGTGGTGGAAGTTTTGCTATTAATTTCTGTGAGGCTAGGATTTCACCCTGGAAAGGGAGTCAAAAGTACATGAATGCTTTCAGAGACAGAGTGGCTGATTAAATACATCTGGTGCACTGTTCTTTTATCAATCATTGATAAAATAGTGTCTTTTAAATATAAACCTTGGATGAGCTGAACTGCAAAATTCAAACATGTCCTTTTACAAGACTTAAAAGCATAATTTGTCTGCTTTTTGTCTGAAATAACAGAAATCATGGTAAAAAATTAACACACACCCACACACCACACTCCAAACCCCTGTAGTATTTGATGTGCTGCAGAAACGAGCAATTAAAGCTTAGAAAAGCCAGTTAAAATATTTCTAAATGATACATAAAACTTTATCCCCTAAGAATGCCATCCGCAGCAATGTTCCTCCTCCTTTAACTCCTGAGCAGTTGAGCTAGGGGTTCATCGGGCTTTCACAGGGGCTGTGCTTTCCAGGGACCCAGCACGGCCACCCCTGGCAGCCCAGCGAGCCCGGGACGGGCACGGACCCTCACCCACCCCGCGGCAGGAGGGATGTGGCCACCAGCGGCACGGGCTGGGCGAGCAGGAGGGCAGAGGGGCTGAGGGAGGACGGAGGGGGCTGCGGGAGAGCAGAGGGGGCTGCGGGAGAGCAGAGGGGGCTGCGGGAGGGCAGAGGGGGCTGCGGGAGGGCAGAGGGAATGCGGGAGGGCAGAAGGGACTGCGGGAGGGCAGAGGGGGCTGCGGGAGGGCAGAGGGGGCTGCGGGAGGGCAGAGGGGCTGCGGGAGGGCAGAGGGGGCTGAGGGAGGGCAGAGGGGGCTGCGGGAGGGCAGAGGGGTCTGTGGGAGGGCAGAGGGGGCTGCGGGAGGGCAGAGAGGGCTGCGGGAGGGCGGCAGGGGGACTGAGGGAGGGCTGTAGCAGGGCAGGGGGGCTGCAGGAGGGCAGAGGGGGCTGCAGCAGGGCAGAGGAGGCTGCGGGACGCCCCCCCGGCCCCGTGTGTGAGCGCTGCCGCGGGCAGGGCGCGATGCGGAGCCGCCCCCGGTGCTGTCCCCGCCGTGCGCATCCCCGTGCCGGGCTGTGAGCGGGGGGAGCGGCCCGGCCCGGCCCGGCCCAGCCCAGCTCGGCGTTCCCGGACACCCGCCCCGGCCCCCCCGCCCCCGGCGGGCCCGTCCCGCTGTCGCCCCGCCCGCCGCAGCTCCCGCCGCTGAATTTGCTCCGGTCCCTTAATTGTTTCGCTCAGTTTCACCGAGAACTTTGTTTACAGTCCCTTGTGCGGCTCGCCGCATCCCCTCTTATGCTGGCTGCGGGCTGCTGGCCGCCGCAGTCCCGCCCGGCGGCCGGGAGGTAAGGCACGGCTCCGCTCCGCTAGGCGCGGCTCGCTGTGGCACAGCAGCCACGCTGTGGCACGCTGGCCCAGCCTGTGGCATGGACTGGCACGGCTCAGCTCGGCACGGCACGGCTCGGCT
Organism: Prinia subflava; assembly: GCF_021018805.1. Taxonomy (NCBI): domain Eukaryota; kingdom Metazoa; phylum Chordata; class Aves; order Passeriformes; family Cisticolidae; genus Prinia; species Prinia subflava. The sequence continues at coordinate 15,666,859 of NC_086258.1, forward strand.
CGCTGGCAAGCCCCGGAGCCGCACGCCCCCGCCGGCTCCCGGTGCCCGCGGGGTTCCGGCTCCCGGTGCCCGGTACCGGGGCGGCCGGGCTGCTCGGGCACTGCGGGGACCCGCCGCTCCCTCCGCCCCAGCACAGGGCTCTCCCCGCCTGCGGGGCTCTCCCCGCTTGCAGCGATCGCGGGCTCGGCAGGCGGAGCCGCTCCCCGGTGCGGGTCCGGGGTCCCGCCGCCCCTCCGGGGTCCCGCCGCTCCTCCGGGGTCCCGCCGCTCCTCCGGGGTCCCGCCGTCTCTCCGGGGTCCCGCCGCCCCTCCGGGGTCCCGCTGCCCCTCCGGTACCGGAGGCTGAACGTGCCCAAGGCTTTCCCCGCCCGCTCGCCCCTCTGCTCTCCTGCAGAGCTGCTCGGTGACAGCGGTGACACGGAGGGTTTAGCCCAGGTGTGTGAGCGGAGTGTGGCAGGCGCGTTTGAAGGTTCTGCAGCTGGCACAGAACTGAGTTGGTTTGTGGAGGGGTTGGGCTGGCTCCCGTCCTGCACCCCGCGTACGTCGGGAAAATGAAAAAGGTGCGAGAGTTTAAATCGGTTCATGATTTTACTGAAAAACTTGGCGAGAGAAACTTACTGCAGCTGGTACGGAGGCGATGTGTTCTCCCGCCTCTGGAGCTCAGGGCACGGTCCTGGAGTCCTGTAAGTACAAATTCTGGTTGTGTATTTCCAGGTGTTCAGCTGGGGCAGAGCTGCGGGTTGTGGTGAGGATTACTATAGTCTGTTGAATTCTGAATGAACTCAGGCTCTCCTCCCGGGACAGAAGGACTCCTTAGGCTGTTTTCCGCAGTCACTTTAATGCATAGACATAGTGTGAAGTGTGAGCATTGTGATTTATTGGGATTTTACATAAGCAAAAAAGGGTGCCTGAAGTATTGTGAAAGATAAGAGAGAATCTGGTCCAGAGCTTGAAAGCAGAAAACTCAGATGTGTCCCACTGGTTATAAGTAAAATGTGAAAAAGAGGAAAGGGTTGTAGTGGCTCTTTTCCCTTGCACAGAGATAGTCTGGATGTGGGAAGCCTCCTGAGAGAGCACCACATTGAAATGATTCCGAGTTAAAACCCTGGAAACTTCATATAGACCCTTCATGTGTTTCTGCTTCTCAGTTTTGTGATGAGGGAGGGAGGAGAAGGGAAGACATTTAATCTCTAAGAATTTGCTCTGTCAGAATTCTTGATAAAGACATTAATTTAAAATAAAAATACCTAAACTTTGTGCAGTCAGGGGTAAATACAAATAAATAACTGGCAGAGCAAATAATCTTTTCCAAGCAAGATGCTGGCAGAGTGGCTTAGGGGACACAGTTGCGCTGGGAAGAGCTTTCAAACAAATGTAACCTTGCTGTAATCCAAGTGGAAGTTGACTGGAAGCACATTTCAGAGGTCTGTGTTTGTTTTAATGAAATCTAGATTATTTATCTGAAGTCAGGATTTTTTTTCTTGCATTTCCCTCCAAACTTTTCAAAAAGTTAAACTAATTTCTAGATCGTGTGGAAAAGAATACAGTCAAGGAGATAAACAAGTAGACTTCCTTATTATTGGCTAACTTCAATAATCAGCTAAATATACTTCAGCAATGTCACAGGATTCTTCCAAGGATCTTCTGGAGAACAGCAGCAGTTCGTGCCTGTAAATGTTTGTGTTTGTGAAATGTTAGCAGGGTCTAAACAACTTAAAAACAGAAGGACCCTTAAAGTTTGTCATTATACAAAGTTACTCTCATGAATTTACTGCCATCCCCACTTAGGACTCCTGCTCCCGTGTTGAAATGATCTTCCATGATCATGCACTTCTAGAAAGGGAATGTCAAATAAGATTAGCAACATAAATCTCTGCTGCTTCATGAGTTTTACCCAGCTGCCTGGTGACTTCACAGCTGTTTGTGCAGTCGATAACAATTTCCATTGCTCTGCTTTCTGCAGAGTCCGCCTTGTCCCTCCTGGAGTTACGGATTTGGGTTTTAAAAATCCAGTAAGAGAAATGAACAGCAGTAAATCTAATGGGCTTGTGTTTATTGCAGAGAGTTCTTGGATGTGTAAGTCTGCCTTTTTTTATTCTGAGAAGAGTTTTTGGGATTATATTACTTAGGTTTTCGTATATTGGAAGAGGTTTAACAGGTTGTTTAGTGGTAAGTTGTTGTCATAGTTCACAAGTAGGAAATCTGAGGAACAGGGAGATGGAGTGATTTGCTTGAAGAAATTGGACACATAGAAGAGAAATTCCTGTGTATTCTGCATCATTATTCACACAGGTGAAATAAGCAATAGAAATTCAGTTAAATATGATTAGTATCTGCAGTGTCTCTTGTGCAATGCCTTTTCCTGCATGGCTCTTTCTGGGGGACTTGACTGGGTTATGGTACTCACTACTGGGACGTCACATCATCAAAGGAAAATGTTCCATTGGGCCAGAAATGGGTGGCTGCTTCCAAGAAAAGAGGCAGAAGCCACTAGGAGAGCCAGAAGGAGAACATCTCCTGCTTTGGTTAGGTTAGGAGCAGGAGTCAGCCCACAGCAGGATCTTCACACTCACTCTTTATTCTTAAGAAGCTGATAAATATCCAACAACTTTTCTTGTAGGAAAATCCCGTGCTAGAATATTGTCACCTCCAGTTCATCATTCAGCAACATCTGACACTTCAAAGCCTCGAGCAGCTCTTTCTGCCTTGAACTGTCATAGAAGACATCTTCAGCACTCTTCCTCTGCTTTCTGAGCCAAGGATCTGTTACCATGGATTTCTCCTGGATCTGGTAGGTGTGCATGCTGATGGATTCCATAGCTTTTTAGATAAATCTAAACTTACACTTATTAGTGGCTAAAAATTTGCTCTCCCCTTTATTCAGGGGGAGAGAAAATTTAGCCACAGATTGCCACAGAAGCACATTCTTCCTCCAACTCAAAGTAGCTCCTTAAGATAGTCCTTGTGGTATGATTAGTGAGAGGATGCTGGTGTTGCTGCGTATCTTTGCCTAAATTTCTTACCCTGAAACTTGAACCAAATCACCTGTTGGCTTAAGTCAGAAATGACTTTGCTGGCAATGAGGATCCAGTACCCTTTTTTCTAGGGCTGAATACCTTTGCTCACACTTCAAATAGGTTCTGTTGTTTATTTAATAGTATTTCAATAGAGGCTTGTTTATTTTTTTTTTTATGAATGCCTGCCTTAGTGCATCCTATTCCAGACAAAAACTGTGCTCCTCAGAAATAAACAGGTATTTTGCCATTGACTTAATTATTATAGATTAGAATACATTTTTTATTCCTGTTAGATTTGATTGTATAAATATATCTCCTTTCTTCATAAATCTCTGTATGAGAGGTCTAGGAGATTTTAATGCTCGTTGAAGATGTATCTGAAGCAGAGAGACAAGGACTTTAGAGACATGAGTAAATACATTTTGATTAAAGGTTAAAATTTTTCAGAATGATAATGTTTATTATGGGCTTTTTCAAGTTATTTGGAAGTTTCTCTATTTCAGTGACTGTTAGAGTACTTGGACTTTTGGATAGTTACTACAGTGTGTTTGAGCCAATAGATCTTTTATATGCAAAATAGTTAATTTTTCTCTCCCTCAAATTTGATAATAAAATATTATGCTAATTGAATGGTAAGATCAAAAAAGGTGACATTTAGGGACCACATTCTTATGTTGTGCTGAACTTCTGCAATGTTTTGTAGATAAGTAATGCAGCAACATACTGGCACCAGTGTATGTCTCACTGCTGAAAATGCAGAACTTGGGCTCAGATCAACTTGGGCTCGAGAGCAAACCCATGGCTTTCCTGGGCTCCTTCTGTCTGATTTAAAAGGCATTTAACCATGCATTCTGATTCACAGAACAAAGCTACCAAACCTAGAAGAATTTAGGATATCTGAGGCGTCAGCACAGCTATATTTGCTTTGTCTGACAAGCACTGAACAAATCCCCTTCCTGCCCTTGGAGATACCCAGTGCTCTCACAGAAACAGGCAGAATCACTGAATGGTCACGGCTGGAAGGGACTTCTGGAGGTCATAGGGTCCAACCCCCCTATTGCCCAGCAGGGTCACCGAGGCAGTGCTGCCCAGGACTGTGCAGATGGCTTTTGATTTTCTCTGAGGGTGGAGACTCCAAAACTTCACTAGGTTCCAGTGCTCAGTTACCCTCACAGTAAAAAAGTTTTCCTGGTGATCAAACAGAGTGTTTCAGTGTATGCCTGTTGCCTGTTGGGCTGTCACTCTGTGTGTTTGGGTGTCCTGTGTGTGCTCAGCAGGGACAGGCTCCTCTGGCAGGGCTGAGCCCACAGGCAGCTCTGCACAGCAGACACAGCAGGGAGCTGAGCACTCCTCCCCAGAGCAGTAGAACAAAAGCTTTGGCAAACCACATCTGGGCTTTCCTTCTCTCTTGAGGGTTCAAGGGGACTTTGTATACAAACACTCTGACTATATCCAGCATTTGGCCTGTTTGTGCCTGTGTTTTTTTTTTTAAAGAGTGAAATCCTCTTTCTTGTAAAACTCACGGTCAGTTGTAGGAGGTACTGAGATATAAAACCAAGGGCTCTCCACAATGAACGAATATATCTTAGCAACAAGGGTGGAGTGGTGGGAAAGGAAAAGGAGAATACAAGTATCTGGCAATTAACTTCCTAGTCACAGATGTGAAGGTGATAAAAGTGATAAAAGCATTACTGCATTGCCAAGGCTCTTCCTTCTTCCCCGAGCTGCATATCATGCTGCTCATGAAAGCCAAAGCGGCACAGCCCACACCAGAGTGGTGGAGGAGTTCTGGGAGCTGCTCACAGCAGCAAAACCAGTGGTCCCCAGTGGTTGCCCAGTGGTCCCCAGTGGTTCCCCAGTGGTTCCCCAGTGGTCCCCAGTGTTCCCCAGTGCCCCAATCTCTGGTGCATGTGCTGGGGCGCACTGAGCTGGGTCCAGGACAGCCCATCTGTGGCAGCCTCGGTGTTGGCAGAGCTCACTGCAGGCCCCAGGGTGACCCCACATCACCAGAGCCCCAGAGACAAGGCTGAGCTCTGTCAGGGCAGCCTGGAATGGTGGAGAGCTGTGGGCACCTCTTGCTCTCCTCAGGTGGACTCTGATCATTCCCTGGGCTTCCCAGAACCAGAAGGGATTTGCCTCCTGTGCAGATGCTGTCAAACTGTGCATGCTGTCAGGACTGAGAGTGAGCTTACAGTCTGGAGACAGCAGGAAAACAACTTGCTGTATCTGAGATGAGTGAATATGATGGTAAATCTCCCTCCCTCCCAGTAACAGGGGTGTAATTTCATGGATTTACAAGAGGCCCATTGCTTTTGCATGAAGCCAGTGTAAGTGGCAAGCCATCAGTCTGGCACTGATGTTTCTGTAACTGGAGGTTCACCAGCCTTGAGCTGAGCCATGTGTGGGAATCTCTTTGCATCCCCATTCTCCCCACATCTACAGCTTGTCATGACCATTTGAATTTTTTTTCCCAAGTAGCACTTGCACTGAGAAAGGGCTCACTGTTCATCCTAGTTTTTGGCGAGTTAGTACTTGACCATGTTATTATGATGTGCAGTGGAGCAAATCTGCGTAATGTATTGTGTGTAGATGTATAAAGAAACCTGTGTAGAAAAAGTGTGTGAGCAAAAATCAAAACAATGTGTGAACTTCACCTCTTTGTGAGAAAATGTAATGCCATTGAAATCTAAATTATGTCTAGAAATACTGAGTTTAAGATGTAACTTACTGTAGGATTTGGCCCACAACACTTTCATGTTGGGGTCTGTCTTGGTCTGTAACTCTGTTCTTTCTAGGACTTACGTAGGTATTGTTGACTGCTCTAAGAAGTGATTCAGATCCTTCACAATCAGTCATGTCACTGTTGGTCTTGTGCATAAATCCTTGTGGGGTCGGAATGTCTGGCTGTTTGTGACTCCAAGGGAATACTTCTGTGTCCCCACTTGTCTCCTAAACAATTGTTAATTACTGGCTGAACTCACGATCTTCCCTCCACAGTGCAGAGCCTGCTCTAGCCTAAGGACGGGCCGAGCCAAGACAGCCAAGATGACAAACGAACCTATCAAAGAGATCCTGGGCACCCCAAAGCACCCCGACTCTGCACCCCCAGAGAAGAGCAACAACAACGACTGTGTGATCACCACCATCCCCCTGGTCAGCGAGTGCCAGCTGACGGCAGCCACGGGGGGAGCGGAGCTCTCCTGCTACCGCTGCACCGTCCCCTTCGGCGTGGTCATCCTGATCGCCGGCGTGGTGGTCACCGCCGTGGCCTACATCTTCAACTCCCATGGCTCCATCATCTCCGTCTTCGGGCTGGTCCTGCTGTCCTCGGGACTGGTCCTGCTGGCCTCCAGCGCCGTGTGCTGGAAGATCAGGCAGCACAAGAAGAAGGCGAAGAGGAGGGAGAGCCAGACGGCGCTGGTGGCAAACCAGAGGAGCTTGTTTGGGTAAAGGCAGCCAGGAGAAGGCTGGGCGGAAGGCAGAACCTTTGTAAGTCAACTTGGCTATTTATCAGTAGGAGAGATGGCAGGTTTTAATTTAACTGTGGAAGCGAACTGAAAGGGAAATGGAATGGATTAAGGAATACTTGTAACAACTCTGCAAGTGCTCTCAGTATATTTTTTACTGCAGACTTGGTAGTGATTCTTTCCAAGACGGAGGAAACCCCATTTTTCCTTCACAGAAAACTGTGTCATATAACTGCAACCATCCTAACTGCATTCTCCAACATGCTGATCGTGTTGGAAAAGGAACTTGTGAGAACTGAGAAAATAATTTGAACTGACTTGAGATGCCAGAGGTCTCCTTAAAGCAATGACATTTGACCAAGGGAGAAGTCATAGCATTTGAAGTGACTACAAGCTTACGGCCAGAGTATCTGGGACTTAAACTGTAGCTTAAAAAAAAAAAAAAAAAAGCAATAAGATCACATTGCAAATTGCTCAAATAAGCTGATTCTTATATTTTATGTAACTTTCCCCTCCCAATACCTGTGGTACTTTCCCCCTTTTTTAAACCAACTAATATTGATTTTGTTTCACTATTGAATAGAAATCAGTAGAAATGTGTAGTTACATTGTTTAACCTAAGTAATGAGGTATGACCATAGCTTAAAACATGAGACTTTTTTTTGTAAATTAAAGTGGTCAGGTTTAGCACTTTTGATTATTTTGCTATAAAATTTAAAAATAAATTTCATTAAAATAATATCCAGTGCTGCTATATCTTTAGAAAATATATATTGCTATGGAGATAGCTTGTATCTTCAACTCTGACTGCTTTATATTTCTATTTTTGTAGAACAACCCCTGTGACAATAATTGTGAACACATGTACTGCTGATCTCTTACAAAAACCTCTGCAGCCTGTGGACTTTGGTTTGATAGTCCAGCCCTCTGCAGCTTGATTAACACAGCTCTGCTGTTGAAAAATCATAGCAGACAGCTCTGTAGACACTCTCTGTCACAGTCAGTTTGAGACATAACTATTAATAATAACCTGTGGAAGCAAAGCTATGTGCAGTGTTTGCTGACTGAGCTTTGGGATTACAAATCTTCATGAAAAGCATGTGCCAGGTGTCCCCCGCTTGTGGCTGAGGTGTTGATTCTGTAACTCCTACATTGTAGAGGTCTTCCAGCTTTTCTCACTTAATGGATTATTGAGGGGCTTGTCTCAAACTGAAGCAAACCAGAATATGATTTCTCCTTGAAGGACAAGTGGTGCTGAGCTGAGTCACAGGTTTCCACCCCAGTGTGTATGAGAAGGCAGAGGGACTGCATGGAGCCCTCTTTCTAATTTTTCTCTCTTTTATTTTCCCTCTTACTTTCTCCAGACTCAGAGGGGCTGAGTGTGATTTTTGCTTTCCACTACCAAGGTGAGACAGGCCTGTGTCTGCTTTTTGCCCTCTGGCAGCCAGGACAGTTTTGGTGATGCTGCTGCAGAGCCCACCTGCCAAAGAGATGCTGCAGGGGGTTCCTTCTGCAGCTCATCCTGAATCCCTACACTTCTCCTGCAGAAACCACCGAGGAATTCTGCCTTAGGTGCCACCATTTCCTCTGCCCTCCACGGTTTAAGCTTGTTACATCCATAACTCATCCCTGGATTTGCAAACTGCACCTCCTGTTTTAAATAGAGCGAGCTATATGTGCAGGAGGGGATGTTTGGGGTCAGTATTTGCGTTGCCACACTCCGTGGTTACCAGACGCTATAATAAAATCACTTGCATCAGAGGAAAGCTGACAACACATTTTAGCACTTCCACAGCCCTCCCCTAATCACGGCAGGAAGCTTTCCTGCTCAAAGGAGAACATGTTGCGTCACCAGAACATCTGACACCGGTGTCTAGTGTCAATCACTTTGCTTAAGGTCATTAAAAATATTAGGGTGTCCCCTTACGATGCACAGGTTCTGCATGAGTGACAATTCATGGGAAATGCATAGCATGATAAATAATGGAACAGGTGGACTAAAGTGGTGTCTTTCCTGTTTAAAATGAGAAAAGTGATTGACATCAGCAAAGCTGGGTAAGCTAAATGGAGCTGTTCATCTTTTTTCCTCCCTGGGATCACAATAGTTTTTCTGACTCCTTCTTCCCCCTCCCCATTTCTTTTTTTGTCAGTGGAATTTTGGGGGCTGCTGAGGAGAGAGCTGGAGAGATGCAGTGATTTCCACCACGTGTGTGGCAGTTTGGCTCCACCATTCCCAGCTGAGCCCAGGGCAGGAGCTGCCCACTGCCCTCTCCAGAAGCCTTTTCCTCACATGGGTCCTCCTTTGACCATCCCTGATATAGAGCTGAGCTTGCTGTGGAAGGTAGAGGTGCAAGGAGAGGCTCAGCTCCAAGTCAAAAAGGAAAAGCCAATGGAGTAGAATGGAGACAGTGAGGGTTTTGGAGCAGTTTTTTTCAAGAAGGGTAAATAGGAGTGAACAAGAATTGGTCTCCTACTCCTAGAGATAATTTCCTTTTCCTTATCTCTGCTCTCTTTGACTTTTGCAGTGCATAGGCAAGGACACAGCAGAGTTCCTGGGCCACCCTCTGCCTTTCTAGCTGTGGGCACCTGGGCATTACCCAGCCTGTGGGCAGTGACAGACACATTGCAGTGACCCTGGACGTGATCCCCTGGCACAGCAAAGCTCCAGGCACACCCTGGTCCCCTGCAGTGCCACCTAACTGGGAGCCCCTGGGTGAGAGGGGCTGCTGAGCCCAGCAGCATCATCTGTGTCCTTTAGAGATGAGCTATGTGCACAAGCATCTTCATACCAGGAAGCAAACGAAAGCCTGTGCAGGAAGTCAGGCTTGTTTGTGCTTTGCTCAGAGGAGCAGAACAGTAATTTCATGGGGAAGAATCCCAGCACCTGATCCTGCTGTCCTGCAGGAGCAAAGCAGAGATTGTGAGCAGTTCAGGCAGAGATTTTTATGCTGTTGAAGGGGTTTTCAAAGCTTTCATTGCTAAGTGTTCACATGGCCTTAGAATCTGACTTTTCCCCCATGAATTCTTTGCCTTGATTTTGGGCCAGTCTGAAGGAATAGTAGAATTTTTTCTGACTGACCCGTGATGACATCTGACCCATGTCTCACAGTCCATGCTTTTTTCTTTTTCCAAATCTATGTATTTCAGATATTTTCAGTATTATCCTCTCTCTCTCTCTGCACATCCAGGAATAACACATCCTTTTCAGCCCTTAAAGCCCAACATAAGTTTCCGCTTCAAATTTTGAACCCCGTGACCTAATCTGGATTGATTTGGAGTTTCATGCTTGGGTGCTGGGTGCAGCAGTGCACCCAGACTTTGATAAAGTCCATCTGGAACTCCAGGATTGCTGTCTGGGGTTTCTCATGGGGATCTGAGAAGCAGAAGGATGCAACCCTGTGGAGATCAAAGTGACTTTCAGTTCAGAAACACCTTCCCTTCTGGTGTGAAAAGGCTTTGTATGCCACAAATGGTGTTCCAGTTCTGGGAGAGGCTGGGTGGGAGCTGATGCAAATTTTATTATCACAATTGCTTGTCTATCCCTTCCTGAAAGCCCTGGCAGCACTGCACAAGCAAAACTGCCCCCACAAGGATAGAAAATTATCTAATAGAGGAATTGCGTTGCTGCTCCAGGCAAATGTTACAGCGATCTTAAATTATAATTTCAAAACCTAAGCACAGGAAATTGTGTCTGTAACTACACCCTGTATTGCTATTGTACACAAAGACAGTTATAGCCTGGGACAGTATTTTAAAATAATAATCAGATTGGTATGACAATGCTCAGATTTTGTTCAAGTTAAAACGCCCAATTTACAATTCCCCAGTCATTTCACGTGTTGTGTTTTCTACGACTCTGGCTCTAACACCACAATTTTCCAGGTTTAAAAAAAAAAAAGAAAAAAAAGAAAAGAGAGAGAGAAAGGTTAGTTTCATGGACTTGTGTCAAGAATGAAGTTTCTGTGCCATGGACACTTGGGAGAGCTCCTGTTACCAAACATGTGTACAGTATTACTGCAGCTCCAGAGAACAGGAACCAGCTCAGTGTGGAACGAGGAGAGGCCTGAGAGTCTCATCAGCATCCGGAAGAGTCAGGCCAGGAACAAACCCTCTGGAATATTCCCTATTCCTCCTCAGCTTTGCTTATCCAGAGCCACATCCAGGCTCTCTGCTCCTTTGATAGCTCAGATGGAAGTTGTTACATTTTATTAGCAGGTTTCACCTAATTTGTTTTTACAACGGGCTACAAAATAAGAAAAGCAGAACAATATTGGCAGCCATCCTTTTGCACAGATATTACCAGTACCTCTGAGCATTGACAGGCATCATTTTGCTTTTATATTTCCAACACCTTTGATGCCTGTAGCTTGTATGACATTTTAGCTATATCAATATAAATATTTGCCAGTCGTGAAGGGCTTTTATTTGTTGAAGTACATTACATATCAAGAATTGAACTGTATGATGTGAAAAATATAAATTGTGTCAGAAATCTATGTGCAGACTGAATCTTACAGGCTAAACGATGTGAGAGAACAATGGTCTTAAACTGCAAAATCAACTTGAATTTTTGGCTTTTATTCAGGTTGTTGATGTCACTATTAACATGACACAGGACCTAATCCTTCCTCTTGTGAGCAGCCAGTTGGAGTCCTATTGTCCTGACTCTGTGCATCCTAGAATTTGCATTTGTAGAAAACATGGCAATTTTGAAAAAACACTTCTTTTGGATTGATTGCTTTTCCTTTTTACTCTTCTTCTGTGCTTTCTATACTAATGAAAAAATTATTGCATTTTAAAAACAGAAAAAGAGGAAGGAAAGAGAACATACAACTGCAGATGCTGGACACTGCATAGAGTAATGGAAGGACAGTAAATGTGCCTTGTTGATGGAGACTTAAAAATATGTAAGTCTTGTTTCTGATATATCCTGGACTTCATCCTCAGTTTCATTCTTACAAAATACCTGAAGTTCCCAGGTTAACATCGATCTTAGATCCTCACTTCATATTTATTTTCTGTTTCCCAGGAACCATTTAGCTCAGCCAAAGGCAGATTCTTTTCCCATCTTTTGCAGCCTGCCTGACACGGAATGCCCACGTGGGATGTGCAGAGGCAGTGTCCCCACGGTTTTTTAAGTGAAAACACTTTCAGCCACAATCTGCTCTTGGAGGGGTGGAAACTGTGCAGAGGTGAAGATTCCTGTGCTGCAGCAAGAGATGTCAGTGAGCAATCTGTGACAAAAACATAAATAACAGCAGAGCAGCCCTTCACTGCCTCTCCTCAGCCACGTTCCCTTCCCATCACAAGGCCTGGGTTTGTGAATAGAGTTAACAGCTTTCCTGGAAAACTGGCCCATGACATTATTTCCTTGTGAACTCCATCCACCTGTCATGTTAGGGCTTGGTGCAACGCCAGGGCTGGCAGGAAATAATAGGCAGCAGGATGCTGGTGTGTGTCGATGGCCCTGACCCTCCCATTCCTGAACATGAATAAGCCTCGGGCTCCCGGGCCCTGGGGCGATGGGTGGGAGGCAGAGCCGCCAAAATAACACCCAGGCAGCAGAGCTGAGCCCGCAGTGCCCTGGGAGGGACCTCCTGACTGCCTGCTGCTCCCTGTCCCCTCCCCTGCACCCTCACTGCAGGGAGAAATCTGCTGCCTCACACAGTGAAAAAGGACAAATAGGCCTGCTGTGAATTAGCTGAGATTCCCCTGGACACACTGATTTCCCTGGAACCATGGGGTGTGTTATGGGTGATCTGTTGCCATTTCTGCTTTGCCTCTAGCTCGATAATTTCACTCTTTGCCTACCAACTGATGGTGTCTCAAAGAACGACCTCTGCTAGCATACAAGCAAAGGACTTTTCCCTCTGGATTGCAAAATGAACTTGTAAAGAAACATCCTGATCTCTTAACCATTTCTCTATAAACAGTTTTCTCAAGAAAATCTAATGACTGAGTCTGGAAGAAAATAGTTTCCTAATCTGGAGCAAAAGCAGTACAGCAGAAGTTTAACGAAATACAGGCTTGGAGGAAAGCATCCTGTCACCCCTTTCCCTTTTTTCCCCAAAGGCAAAACTGCTGAAGTGAATAATATAACTCCTGTGAAAGATCATAAAGATGGTCAGGTTATTGCTAATGTTTAAGCTCTTGCAAAATGAGTGACTAATGTATATAGGACCAACACCTCATTGGTCTTTTGTAAGTAAACCCCAATAACTTAGAGAACAAGCTCTTCTTCCCTTGGCAAAACCTCTCCGTTCCTCCATCACAGCAGCTGGGCCGGGGTGGGTGCTGTAGCCTCAGGTGCCACCAGCCCAAAGTGTTGTGACAGACACAAACCATTGGTGTTGAGCACAGCATCCACATCACTGCTGTGCTCGTGTCCTGCCCCTCTGTGTGCTGACAGGGGGGCTGAGGTGGCTTTTCTGAGCAGCCACCTCCTCCTCACTGCGGCATGGACTGCTCCCTGCCGAGCAGCACTGGAGGGACTTAGCTACAGACACAGAAATTGGGTCTGTAAAGTGACCAGGAGTGAAAGCATGGAAGCCTGGAGCTCAGGGTGGGACAGAAAAACCAGGGAGAATCCGGGTGCTCACGTGTGCTTTGCTCACACTAATGCTAAAGCAGGGATGAGTATTGCAGAGGAGGACTGGAACATGTTGGCAACCAGCCTGGGGAGGCTTCTCTTCCCTGGCTGTGTGAAGGGCTTTGTTTTCCTCTGCACAAGCAGAGGACAGCCAGGAGCTCTGGGCTCTGCCCCGAGCATTGCCAAACACCCCAGGGCATCACTGCCTCACAGGGGAGTGGCTGAGGCACTTCTGGCAGGGGCTCTGGGGGACTGCAGAGGAACTGAACATTAGATCATTTCCCATGGGAAATCCAACCGGGGGCTCAATCTGATGGCATCAACTTTCACTCTGGTCTTTTGGTCAGAATGGTCAATAAAAACCATTCCCCTGGTGGTGGTAAAACCAATTGTGCTTCTGTGGAAGAAATACTGCACAACATCCTTTGAAATACAACAGGCTCCTTCCAGCCAGAGCTTCAAAATTTCAGAAGTGACTCCAGGACTGACCATTAGGACTGCACAGGCACTGGCAGCCAAACATTTCCCTGCCTGGAAAGTCACGTTCTACTTCTGCCCTGGCTCCCAGCACTTCTCCAAAACTTTGCTGTGTTTTTGCAGGACCCAGATATTTTAATCCACTTGCTTTTGGTGTATTGTCCGTGTTCCCAGCCATGCTGAGCCCGCCTTTGTTTCGGGCCCTGCAGCTCTGAGCATCCCCATCCTCTCAGAGGGATGGTGACATCCCCAAGGCCTTTGCTCCGCACCGAGGTCCCGACAGCCGAGCAGGGACACAAATTTGGGATATTTTTGAGCGCCATCTGCTGGAGTCCTGTCTGCTTTTTAATTGCACAGTTTTCGTGTTAATAGTCACACCTCGATTCAGTAATTCAGTATTCTGTGTTCAGATGTAGGAAGGATTTAAAAACTACGAAGAACAAGAAAGGAAGGCTTCAGCAGCCTGGTGCTCCCAACACATAGAGCATCCCTCAGCCTCACAATAAGCACTAAATTGTGCTCCTGTGGTTCTGGTAATCCTTCATTTCCCAGGGTGACAGATGCATTCCAAATGCTAAAGTTACAGCTGGTCAGAAATGCTCTAAGGAATAGCCTTCCACTGGAAAACCATGATCTTATTACGTCAGAACATTTCACAGAAATTTGAATTGTATTGCTTATTCATTTTACAGGAAGTTGTAATCATTGGATTACCACATTTAATTTTCAACTGCATTGTACTTAAAAAATCAGAAAGAACAGGATAACATGGAAGATTTTGTCTTGCTGAAATGAAACATGCACTGTATGAAAGCTCTGTACCTAAATCCATGAAAGATAAACTCCTGAGGCTGAGATTTGCGTCCCTATTTGGAAAGGTAACAAAACGAGAACAACCTCGGAGTTTTTCATGCAATGAAATTCCAGACTGTGACAAGCTCAGATCCCTGAATTTTATTTCTCTGCTCTATTTTGTTTTGAGAGAAAATAGCCTGAGTTGGGAAGTCCTTTCTCTCCATTTCTGTCCCACTGCTGATACCTTGCTGAACCCTAATTCTGCCGACGCACTCAGTTCAGCAAGACTGTTGGCAGTTCCAGCTTCCTGTAGCGAAGGCAAACCTTTTGTACTTTCCCCCTTTGGGCAGTTTTCTTTTTTCCCAGTAACAGGAGTGTGTGTGAGGCCTTTCCAGCTGGGAAATGCACGTCGCAGGCGGCAGGGCCAAATGCACAAAGAGAAAGGAGCCTCGGTAGGAGTTACGACACCGACATCTGGCAGATAGATTTGACGTCTCTGTCACCTCCTCTGCTGGACAATGCTCTTATCCCCAGAGTGAAGTCTTTGTTAAACGCTGGAACTCTGAAAATGGGACTGGCATCAGCTTTGCAGAGCACTAGGAGAGCTCTCATCTGAGCAGATCTGTCTTTGGAGGAAGCAAATGCTCCACGGGTGTCCCCAGATTCGTGGCGTCAGTGAACATTGGGTTTTGGGGAGCCAGCCCCTGCTGCAGAAAGCTGCAGTGGGGTCACAGGGCAGCAGACATCCAGCTGGGCTGAGGAATGATTTGGAGAGACAGAAGCAGAGCAGTGCTTGGGGGAGGAGCTGCAGGCACAGTTTGCTCTCCAAATAACTTGCAAAAAGTGGCCGGTTTTGCCCAGGAGTTAGTGGGCTGCTCTTCAGACTCCAGCCCTGTCAGTCCCTTGATGTTGTCACAGCGCCTGAGGGGGATGGCTGCTATTCCCATCTCATTCAGACACCCCTGAGCTGCTTTGGGATGGGCTTTGGACACAGGGATCATTGCATCACAGGGACAGCTCTGAGCAGGAGCCGTGGGAAGGACACCTTGCAAAGTGACTCTTCACTTTCTTCCCAGCTCAAAAGTGGCAGTGGGAGGGTTGTTCTGTGGGTGTGACAGTGACTGGGGATTTGTATTTAATTTCTAGGTCTTCCAGTCTTTTTGGGGTGTGTGGAACACAGCCCAGATGGTGGGTTTGGATCTGCCTCACTGGTGAGTCTGCTCATTGAGGAGGCAGAGCCCTTCTGCATCCCCTGCACACAGAAGGAGGAACAGTGTAAATCGTATTAAGGAATCTAATTAGAGTTTTCTATTTTTCCAGCAGAGTTTAAATCCACTTTGAAACAAAGTTTTCCCTTTGGGCTAATGCAGCAGTTCAGCTGAACGTAGGAGATGCTATCAAGCAATTTTTGGCACGGAAGAGATTAAGCCCTGTGAAGCCAGAACCAAAAGCTTTCAGTTCAGCAACAGGCATAGCATGGAATGGCATTCCTGAACATGTGAGTTATGTCATGGTCAGACCCACAGCCCTCTGACAACTGCTTTGGGAAGTTTTATATTAAAATCCCATCAAGCATTAAAGTGATGATGGAATGAGAGATTAGGGAGGGGCCTGCAGCAGAGCTGGCAGCTGCCAATGGAAGGCCCTGAAGTGTAGAGAGACACCCACAGAGGAGGAACACCTCCTTAAACATCAGCTCATTTATGGGGTTTATTAGTCTATTTGTAAATGAACACGTACACCCACACAGTGGCCTCCTCTCCTGTGAACACTGAGCAACCTCGATGCCAGAAAGGGAAAAACCAAAAAGCTGTGTTGTTTTTTCTCAAAGGGAAATCGTGGCTCTGGGCCCAAGAAGAGAACTCAGCTCCCTTCTCTGAGTTTGCTCTTCCTTGTGGAGAATGTAAAAATCCCACCTTATTATGTTTTAATAGCATCTCTTAAATAGTGGTATGTTTCCATCACCTTTTTTGATTTATGAAGAATAAATAAGCAACTTTCTCATGCATGGGCTATGTTTACATAACACAGTCTCACCATATGATGTTGGAACATTTTGGGAGTGTTTGCCAAATACAAGTTTGTGGCTCAGATTTCTGGATAATTGAAAAATTTCCAAGATGGGCTTATTAGCTATACTTTCCATGAGGCAATTTTTTCTAATTGATTAAATTAATTTAGTTTGATTTAGTTTTGTCAGAGATATTTTTACAGACAATATTTGGTTATTTGTTTTTCACATCTGTTCAATTAAACACATTATCCTTGTGCATATAAGCAATCATCCTGGTATGCCTTACTCTTCACTAAAGTAGATGATCTGTAAATATTAATTCTCCAAATTTAGAAATGTGATCTGAGCAACACACCTATAAAATTATATAATATAAAAAACCAACAGCATTTACTTTATTCTTAATGCACCAAATGATATCTTTGTCTCACTGGTGATAACAACCCAACCTTCAGACTTCCATAAACCCAAGAATGCACCCACAGTTGTTTAAGTGTTGACAACTACTTTTTAATTCTAAAAGGAGTTTCATCTTCTTGAAAACTTTACGCAACTGAGAAAAGAAATTTATATCTATTCTCTAAATCAAAACAGAAAACAGAACCTGTCACTGGATCTTTCCATGCTTTTTCTAGGTTATGCCCAAAGGAGATAAGGAAAGAAGGTTCATTTCAACAAGCATGAAATGGAACTGGAGTGTGTTAAAAATACTCAGTGTCAAGGAATTCAAGTTTCAGGGTTTTTTCTTTCTGGGGAAAGTAATTTGGTTTGGGGCCATCAATTAAGGCATCAAGAAATCCAGCAGAGCCACAGTCTGATTACAATCTAATCACATTGCAGGGGAGCTGCACAGTAATCACAGTTGTCATTGCCACACAAAAGTTTGCTGTGAGCTGTCAATCTTCCTATCACCAACAGGAAACTCGACTTCCATGCTGTTTACAAGCCTCTCTTAGGAGCTCTTGGGCCTAAATCCTAAATAAACTTCCCCAGTAATTGCCAACAGAATAGCACAGCATGGAGACTTTGTCACTGGAGGTCCATTATTCTTTAAATTGCTCTCTCACAGAGCCAGCCCCAGCATCTTCAGCACTTCTTTTGTTTGTTCCCATGCCAGAGGTTCTTGGTAGTATCACAGTGAGCTGCAAAAGCAGCTTTTCCAAAATCTATCCAAAGAACAGCAGCTCAGGCCAGTATCAAACCCCCTCATTCCCTGGCCTTGCATTCGATTTGGAAACCACTGAACACATTTGTTGGGATAAAAGCCACAGAAAGGGCTGGACTTTGGGACTTTCTGCTGCTGTTGTGGATTAAGCAAAGAATCCAGAGATGGGAAAGGCTGAACTGGGGTGCTGATGCTCTGCTGGACCAAACTTGAGCCAATGCTTGTGGTTCCTGAACAAACCCTGTGCAAATCCTTGCACCTCTGCCCTGCAGTGACAGCTCAAGTGGCCCAGCAGAAAGATGCAATGAGGTGTTTTTCCAGCCACTGTGGTTTGTGCAGTGAAGGTTTCACAGCTCTCAGTCTCTCTGACATATTTTTGCTGCAGGCCAGGGAAGGCATTTGCACGCAAGGAGAATATTTTTTTCAAGTTAAACCAAAATACACTCTTATTTCAAGGAAGGTTTGGAGGATGGCCATATGCATTTTGAAATCCCTGGACAAGAATTAAGCCATTAAAGCAGATATTGCAAGATGCAGGGGTTTTTTTACAACAAGGGAAGGGAATGGATCACTTTGTTCATTTTGGGCCCTTGGAGTAATATTTCATTAAGCTCTTTCCAAAACAAATGTGGAACAAATTGATTGCTTAAAGTTGCTTATTCAGGACCATTCCAGTAACATCCCACCTTATGCTTTGGCTTCTGTAATAGCTTTTCCCTGAGCTCCTGACAGCAGGTTCTGCCTTTTGCTGAGTTCACAGCGAGTTCTCCAGGATATTGATCCTGGAGGATGCAAGGAAACTGTAAAAGGGGACCTGGGTAGAAGACACAGCATGCTTGAGACCTCAGCCAGACTGCTGGGTATTTGTCAGTCTTAGATTTCATGTTGAAGGCTGCAGAAGCAGCACTCAGGATGCCCATTGTGCCCTTTGTAAAGGTCCTTCTACAAAGGGCCATGAGACAAATTCTCTTGGGCTTTTATTTACACACCTGTGTGTTAATGTGTTCCTGTGTGTGTATTTACAGATATACAGATCTCAACCTTTAATATTCTTCCTTTAAGAAATCATATCATCTTTAAAAGTCATTTTTAATAAGGAGCGTTATTTTCTTTGCACTTTAGAACAGCAGTTGATTAACTGACTTGCTTTCAGCTGCCAGTGTCCTTAATTAGTTTCTAATGAACCCAAGTGCATTATAAATGTAATTTCAAGTCAGCCTGAATACTCAGTAAGGCTCTTGCTGATCCCAGAGAGATATGCAGGTTTGTAAAACTGTGATTATCTTTTATTTCTTGTTGTCTGAAAGATCTGTTTATAACTGTTTAGTCAACTAAAAAAAATATGGGTTTCATTAGAGATTGGGAAGGAAAGTCACCAAAATGCAGGTGGGCTCTGTGGCTGGAGTGGTCTCTAATTACATTAGGGGTTTTCATTGGAGACAGAAATGACACAAACTCACTGAGGCTCCTCAACAAACAGCAATGAGTTTAAAATGGTTGCTCCTTCTCTAGGGGGTTTGAATCTCCAGGTTTGGGTGGCTGCTTGGTTGGGATCTCTCTCTGCCCACACCTCTGGCCAGTGCTGTGTCTGGATCTGAGCTTGAACAGCCTTGGCTGAGGGGCTCTGTTTGAGTCCCATCACTGTTTTCACCCAGGGCCTTGTTTATGGAACCAGGAGACCCAAATTGGGTTTCCCACCATAACCAGATTTATCTGTGCAGCTGCAGACTGTACTGCAATGGTGTCTGTATCAAGTCTGCATGTTAATAGATCTGGAGGAATGTCCCTGAATATTTTGTGCCTGGCCTAAGCAATTATTGGGTTTGTTGGTAGTCATTAAGCCTCTTGGTGCACATGGAGCTTGATTTCTGATTCAATTATCTACTGAAGCACAGAAAAGCTGATTAGAAAATATTCCTTACCTACAATGTGATGTTTTCTTTTATAAATACAAGCATACGAGGTATTTAGCTTTGATGCCAAGTAATTTTTCCTATGGGATCCCTTATTTGCATAACAGGATTTAGTTTTGTTGTTTAGTATCAGAAAGCCCAAATTATTCTGGCTTTCCCAGGGAATTGGTACCTGTAAGGCTCTAGGCTGAGGAAGCCAATGTGATGCTTCTAAAATCTCCAAATTATTCTGTATCTTTAAAGAGTTCTGGTAGGATTACATCCTCCACAGCCATACCTATACGTGGGAAAGAGAAATGTAACCAATTCCCCTGCTGACCTTTATGTTATTGTGTCTATTTAAAACAGGAAAAGCGTGCCCATTGGCTCAGCTATACCTTAAATAACTAAAAGGCACCCTGCTATTCCCAATTCCTGACTACTTCCTTGCTTGTTTCCCTCCTGGCTAGCAGCAGCTTGCATATAAATTGATATATGTATGCAAATTTTCAACCCCAGACAGGGCTTACCCAAGAAAACAAAACAGTCTCTTCCAAATCCCTGTCTGAGCCTCCTCACCTGGGCTCTGTTAGATATTTTATTTACCTTACTGAGTTATTATCTTTTGATAAGACACTCTCTTGCTGCCTTTAATTTTAAGCTACATAGAAAATATGTTTTATATTAACATACAATACATACAAACATACAATATGTGTTGTTCTTTTTTTCATGTACATGTACATAATCAGTTTTGCACCTTTCCAGCATTATATGCAGAATTCAAATATAAACCTGGATTTACTAACAAGTTGTGATCTTGAGCAGTGCTCTCAGTGTAAGGAAACTGGAAAGCAAAGGCAGCCAGTAGAGATCTTGAGGGGAAATGTCAATGTTTTAGGTCTGTCCATTTGAGGCAAAGGCCTTTAGTGCCTTAATTGCTTACACCAACATAACTCCCACTTTCAAAGGTACTTTAAAGTACATATAAGACATTTAAGGATTTAAAAATGAAAAGGAAAATATTTTTTTTGCTAATGCCCCTTAGGAATCTGGTGCTGTTTGGAACATCTGGATCCTCCAGCCCTTCTGTGAAATCTCCAATTTGCAGTTTGCCTGAGGGATCTGGGCGAAGTAGAAAAATGAGCTGAGCCTGGAACAGCTGAACATCCCGATGGATGTCTGGATTTATTAAAAAATGCTGAAGTCAGGTGCTCTTTTATCAATCCCTGGCACACCAATGAGTAAATATGGTCACCTACTGGAGCTGAACTCATGAGAGTCCTGCGCCAATGGATCTGGGAGTAATCTGGGAGTAATCTGGGAGTAACTTCTCCAGCCAGAGGAGCTGGGGCAGATACTGAGTGCAGGGAGCAGCATTCCCTGTGCTTCATTACCTCCTTTGGTGCTGCCCCATTTGGAGCTCCAGCTGCTTTCCAGGGCTGGGTGGTGGGGTGGAGTGGCAGACCCACTGCAGTGGCCTGTGCAGGTGGTTGTCATTGCAAAAGGAGATATTTGGGGGTTATTTATCAAGTGTGTTCCCCAGCAGACAGGGGGACAGCTCTCCAGCTGTTCGTAGTGAGGCTTGAGCACTGTTTACTGCAGAAGAGGAGGCTGAGGAGGGACTTGGTTGTCACACAGAGCAGGGCAGGAGGGGTGACCGGAGCTTCTGCTGATGGCTGTGGGGATTGTTGTGTGACTCTGCTGTTGTACCTGTGCTGGTCTGCCCCTGTGTGTGGGGACAAATGTTGCCTCCAGGATGCTTTGCCTCCTCTTAAAAGGATGGTACCTGAAGGGAGTGGCTGGGAAAGGGCAGATGCCAAGCAAAAGCAAAGTTTTTCCTTATTTTTCACCCATAAAGAAGGCGAACCCAGCCCTCTCCTCAATCACTGCCCTCTTACAGGACTTGCCACCACCCCTTTAACTACCAGAGGCTGCAGAAGTGCTGGTCACCAGCAAGCCCTGAGCTTTCTGAGCTGCTGGATTGCAGGGCAGGGCCCAGGGTGGGTCTGGCAGGTCCCACAGGGGCTGAACCCCTCCTGAGGATGGTAGCAGACAATGTGTGTGGCTTTCCAGGCACACACGTGGGACTGTCATTATGACACACAGAGTTTTGGGAAAGGAACTGACTTGCCAGAGTGACTGAGAGTGAGTCAGGAGATCAGCCCACATGTAAGGCTAGTGGGAAGAAGAATCCTTCCAGTCTTGGGTAAAATCTCAGTGCAATTCCTGTTAGAAATACCAGAAACTCGCAAAGGCACTTACAGAGATACAGTCCCTGTGCTCTGAGGAAAAGCTGGGAAAAAAAGTGATTGTGGAGTTAAAAAATCATCTACCACCTTTATTACACGAAGGAAACATGGCAGGGGATGAAAGGAAGAGCTTTATTTGCTGTTGAAGATGTTAGATTCCATGTGGCAGACAACATCCAAAAATATGAAGTCACTTCCAAAAAACACAGCTGTTCTGTGGGAGCTATGATTTCCATCTGCCTGGGCTGTCTGAGAACATCTTGGTGGCAGTCTGGGGACAGGAATGTCGTCATGAGCACTGCTGAACTTTAGAGAGGACTGGATTGTTTTCCTGGTAGTGCCTGGTGACACTATTTTGTAACGCTAGCCTTTCGGAAAAAAGATATTCCCCGAATTAGCACATTACGAGCTCATTTCATGAATGCCCTGCCTCTCAGATGAGAGATTAAACTGACCAGGCTGTTGCTCTAAAGCTTTTATAGGTCTGATTCTCTTCAAAGTTCTATCTCAAGCCTTTGGAAAATGGAATTAATTACTGGATGAGACCCTGGGGATGGTGGTGTGCTGGGGTGTGTTACCCTCCCAAGGGGTCACTGCTGCAGGAGGAACAATCTCCTCCACTGCTGAGCTACTGAAAGTCATCAGGCTTTGGCACTGGCTTCACCTTCCCCTGTGTGTTTTTGTAGCTGCACACTGGAATCTCACGCTGAGGTGGAAGGCAGTGGCCACTTGCATGGTAAATTCTGTAATCGTGACATTCATGTTTTCTATCATTTGAAACAGGCCTGGTATTCAGGTTTCACTAAAGGGGGGGAAAAAGATATTTTTCCCCCTTGCAGTAGAAGAGCAGTAGGAATTTTTTTTTTTTTTGGTTAGAAACTGGGGTTAAAACAAATTTGTCAGCCACTGCTCTGAAAGACTGATGGATGTGTGGCAGATCCAGCTGCCTGTGTGGTCTGAGCAAACCCCAAAAGAGCCTGAGGCACGCTCTGTGTGTGGGAGAGGAGCCTCTGCTGCTGTGCAATCACTTATGTCAGCACACACGGGATATTCCAGCCTTGGGCAAATAAATACACCCGAAACGAGTAACCCAGGCAGAGCAAGTGGCAGCTTTGGGGGTGAGGGTGGTGAACCTGTTGGGATGGAACACACACTGCAGTGCCTGGGGAGGAGGGCTGCTGTGGGCTCTCTGCTGTCAGTGATGTGGAGGTCAGGAGGTGTTGGAAGAGGAAAGAATGGCCACAGTGTTCTGGTGGGGATGGAGCCAGCCAGTTAAATATGGTTTGCTAAACTGCTGACAAGTCTGAATAAACCATGTTTGTGTGGACAGGTCTGAAGCCTACAAGAGGTTGTTGATTTTAATTATGGTTCAGCAGAAGAAAAATCTGAGCTAGGGGGGACTTGAAAGGTTGAAAGCTGGGTGCTCCCAGCCCGGGGGGATATTTGGACTCTCTGGGTGTTCCTAAGCAGCTTTCCCTGCCTGCAGTGCCCATCAGGTCACAGCCCACCCTGGGGTGTCTGGGCTCTGTGCATTTCCCTGGAGTTATGTGGGCAGGCAGGTGACACAGAAAATAACATTGCTCAGTAAACTCACAGTCATCATCCAGCCTCCCAGGAGTGATTTAGATAAAGTCACTTTAAGGGTAGTGCTTCAGAGAAAACACTGTGGGATGCTCTTTGATTTGCATCTGCATAGCAAATATAAATGGTTTAAATGTTCCAGAGCCATTAACAGCCGTTTTAAACATTCCATTGGTGGACCAGGTCAGTTTTCTGACTGTGTTTAACTTGTCTGCATCCTCCCTTGCACAGATCCAGTGATTGATAGCAAGGCCTCCAAGCTGCAGGGCTTATATCAATATTCATATTTTTCCCTTCATGCAAACAATGGAGAACTTGAGCAAAAGCCCATCCAGGATCCTGGGAATTTCCAAAGTTCAAAGGACTTTGGAACTAGCTTATAAATGATCAAACTGTTTCAATTAGAAAAGTTATTTTATGAATGTAATCTGTGCAGGGCTGGGAACAACTTGCTGCACACAAATCCCCGAGCTGCTTCTGTTTCCTTGACTCCTCCTCAAGCTGCTAGAGAACTTTCCAGCATTGGATTAGCTGCTCAGAGGACAGCTTGTATCTAAATATTTTTTATTTTTTAATGGTGGAATTGCCCCATCATATCCAGAAACTGTAATGATTCAGAAAGCTGTGGAAGGGACGCACTGGCTGCTCCACAGCCCTGGAGTGCTGCGTGTTCAGTAGCAAGCCTTGGCTCCAAACCTCCCCAGCAGGAAGCTTATAATGAAAGAGTTATTGAGCAAGAAACAGAAAGATTTAAACTCAAGTCACTCCCCACTGAACAGCTGTCTTTGTTTTTAATTTGTGCTATCAAGAAGGGATGGGGGTAGTGGGGAGGAAGTTTTCCCTCCTCCATGCTGAGGCCATCCCTGACCTTCAGGTGCTTAATCACAGTCTCTCACTGCTCCCTTCTAACACCTCCCCATCTGCAGCATCTCTCTTCTGAAAAGTAGAGAAGTGCTTTAAAATCGTGATTAATTATGAATTTAATTGCCATCCCCTCCCTAAAGGAAGCTAACTACTGCTAAAGCAGAGAGAAAAAACAGCTCGCCCTGGAAGGCTGAATATTGGAGCTCAGTGCTGGAACCAGAGCACAGAACTCCTCCTCACTTTTCTTTCCTGATGAGAATATATTTCTTGGAGGCAGAATGTGTGTGTCAGGATGGACAGGAAGGGTGGAAATCAGGTCCTGGAATTGTATTTGCCAGCTCTTACCGTGAATTAATTGCATTTGGCTTGCCCAGCAAGTATTCATTGCATTGAGAGAATACAAACAGAATTTTGCAAGACTGGACTATCCCAGCTCCAGCTGTGATACTTCCTACCCAGCACTCCAGCATAAATCTGTGCTCTAATCTCTTTTTTTCTGTTGTTTCTTTTTTTTTGGAAGCACTAATGATTTTGCAGTTGATGCATGCCTGGTGCCACAGTCTCCATCCCTGACTTCTCTCTGTCTGCAGAGTGCCTGATGCTGTCTGCTTAACTCCTTCCCCCCCAGGTGTGGCTGCATTTCCTGCCACATCTGCCAGTGCTGTAAAGTTCTTTAAAAGAAATGAGGAGCTCTTTAACATGCAAGCCCCTCTGCCGGTGCTGTGTGGATCATTAATGTGGCATCTCACACCGAGTGCTGCTGCACTTCTCATATGCACAGCATTGCCTCGAATTCCTGCCCTGCAGAAAGGTCAGCATTTCCCCAGCAAAGCTATCCCCACTGCTTGGCTGGGCAAAGGCTCAAAATCTCCAGGCAGATCCTGCCCAAACCAGCTGCCTGCCCTCCCCAGGGTGGGAAGGGCATCCTGGCTCTTCTGCCCCCTGCAGATGATGACAGTGCAAAGAGGAAAAGGAATTATTTCTATCTTGCATCAAAGCTACTGTTTGTGGGTTATAACTGTGTCTTCTCCCCACTGTACCCTGTAATAAAAGCAGCTTCAGGTGGAAAAACTAAAAATCCCACCAAAAATCCAACAGAGGGTTTTCAGAGGGTTTTTCATGTTTGAAAAAGGAAAGGGAGCTGTTCAGACTTCAGGCTGGTAGAAATCCTTCATTTATGAAAATAAGAGAAGCTATTGCTCCCCTTTGAGAGCCCTCTGTGCCTGGGAATTACTGCAGGCTCAAAGCTTCCCCTGGTCCTGCACCTGCATCACTGCCCCATAACAGCTCACTGGGGCAGGGGTTTGGGCTCAGCACCTCCCAGCTGGGAGCAGATTTCCTTAGTTCTCCTCATATCTCTTTGGCTTTCAGAAAACTTCATTTGAATGGGCATCTTCTCCCAAGGAGCAAGCACTGCCCTGCTTCTCTTGGCCCCTCTTCTTGGAGGAATGGTGTTAAAAATGTACTGAACCTCTGAACTTTTCTGTTCAGAAAGATTTTTCCTTCTTCCTTGGTCTCTCAGCCTCCAATGTGATGCCCTGAACGCAGCAGTGTATGCTTGGCATGCAGTGCCTGCTCTTCACATCCTGAATGCACTGGGCAGTCAAATTCCTGTGGGATGCAGCGTTCATGGTGAGTTTTGCACCTGGAAGATGTGGAAGACAATTGAAAGCCAAACCCAGTGAGGGGAGAGTGTCTGTGCTCCCTGCTGTGCCACCCATGTGTGGTACGAGATGATTTCGTGGCAGTTCCTGTATCCCTGGGGATGCCTTCCACTTCTTCCTCAGGAACAAAATGAAAATCCAGGGACCAGAACAGGGGTCAGAGCTGTGTCTGGCTACAGCAAACACGGGCCATGGGATCTCCAGGAGCTCAGACCTTCCTGCTGGGCAGGTTCCTGCACCAAGGGAGTGGCTGAGGCCATGCTGTGTGTGACTCCTGCCCCTGGTAACTGCAGGGAACCTCTGCTGCTGCCACTCGTCAGCAAAGTGGCTTTAACCTGGGATCTGGGTGACTTTTACTGTCTAGATTGGAGGGTAGGTTCTCTGTTTTCTTGTCTCTTGAGGCCTTACAGTCTCCTGGGGCAGCTCTGTCCCCTCTCAATGTCTGTGCTCACATCCAGAGCCTCGAACCTTCTCATCTGACTCCCCAGCCCCTCCAGAGTTCAGCCTGCTTCTATATAATAAATAAATCTTTTTTTCTTTTGCCTCAAAAGGAAAAGGTCTGAGGGCTTCCTAAACCCAATTGGACAAATTGTTTATTGTGTGAATTTCAATAAGGGTTTTGAAAAGGAAGTAGTCTGTAAGCTCTGATAAACATTGTGCAGCAGATAGCAGTGGGGAAGGGTTGTGGTTCCATCTGGACGTACACACAGCCCTGGGCCTCTCCTGGCTCTGTGAGAACAATGAATTCTATACATCATGTGCTGCAGGGCTGGCTCCTGGGCTGCTGCCATCACATCCCACAGCCCCTGGTGCCAGCTGGGGAAGGGTTCTGGGCTGGCAGGACCTGTGTGTGACCTGGGATGTGTGACACACAGCAGGGATGGAGTTCTCTTGGTCAAGGATACACCCAGTGATGCTGTGGCTGGATCTGCACCAGACTCCTTAAGTGTGTGAAAAAATGTGAATGGGGAATAAATCCAACCAAATATTGACCCCTCCAGTCCAAGCTGGGTGTGCATTTCTTGCCCTGTGCAGGCTCCTCCTCACACAGCCACAGCTGACAAATCCTGAAGACAATTTTATTTTGTTTTGCCTGGCCAGGAAGTATTTACATAATTATGTGTTTGAAGAGTTGGGTTCCAAATAAAGGCATGATTTTGGATATAAACACACAGAGCATTAAAAACTCCCACAAAGTAAATTTCTGACTTTAACAGCTTGAGTTACTGTGTGTTTAGAGAATTAATAATCAGTGGAAGCAAGATGGCACAAATGAAGTTACAGCAGGAAAAGTTTAATATTAAAATTACATATATAAAATAATCTTTTCAACAAAAGATTGCCCTTTTTGTCTTGTTAAGAAGGATCATGGTACTTAGCCCAGTGGTTATATTCTAGGACTTGTAGATGTTTATTTCAGCAATTGGTTTTCAACCAAAATTATTTGTTTCTCATCGAAATGTAGACAATCCCTTGCTTTAACTAATATCTTAAAAGGAGAAAAAAAAGCAACATTGAAACAAAAAAAACACCCCAAAACTGGAACTGGTGTGGCCCAGCAGAATCTCATTTGGAAGATATATGAGAACCTCATAGGATGTTGACTTATATTGGCTCTGAAGTCCTTTATGTAATACTTTCACTCTTGTATTGAAAATTACACATCATCTGTATTCCAGGGTTTTTTTTCCAAGTGTTTCTGGGGAAATCCCTGGATATTGTTCAAATTCTTGTGACAGTTAAAGAGAAAGTATTTGGTGTGCTAAGATCTTGCTGGGACAGCTTAAACCATGGAGTGCCTGTCCCTGTTCACCCCTATTAAAGTGCTGCCCTTCACCACGGTGAAACAATGAGCAGAAATTACAGAATGAGCAGAAATTGCTCCTGTGAGTAAAGCTGGAGTTGGGCACAAGAGCTGCTTTTGGAGGAGGCTGAAGGAGTGTCTGCTGCAGCTGCAGAGTGTCAGGCTGCTGCACAATGAGCTCATGGGAAGCTCTGTGGTTTCTCCTGGTCCTCATGAGAAGTGTTTTTAGGAGTGCCCTCTCCAGGGCTGGGGAGCTGCAGAGGCAGAAGGCTTCACTCACATTTTGGGGTGGGAGCTGCAGCTCTCCTGGGGTAGGGGTGGGAGCACTGCAATCAAGGCTCCTGATAGCAGAGGCGGAGGGGAAATGATGCTCCAAGGCACTCCCAGGAGCTCTGTGGGAAGGGCAGGCTTGGCAGTGGTGCTGCCAGAGCCTGGGCTGGGGCAGAAACCCCTCCCTAGCCTGTGGTGCAGACAGGAGGTGCTGGGTGGCTGCAGGAGCTGCTTCGGGCTGTGACCTCCTCTGTGTCACAAACCCAGAGTGCTGAGGATGCATTTGTGCTTCAGGAGCCTGCAGTGGAGCCCCACAGAAGCAGCCCCAGTGCAGAGATGGGGCAGCACCAGGGCCCAGCCAGCACAGTGAGCAACACCCTGTTAAATATGAGCAGGAGCCTCCTCCTGTTCAGGGAGCTCACAGGAAAGGCTGGAGAGGCTGGGGAGGAGATTTTACTGTCATGAAATGTACTCGTGAAAAAACAGCACTGGGAGACTGAACAACTCAGTAGGGGCAAAGGAAATGATGGCCAAGTGGTGGTGTCCATGTCAGCTGAGTGCCAGCCCAGCACGGTGCCCACAGGAGAAGGGAGCAGAGCTCTGCCACCTCCCCTGCCCTCCCTGAGCACTGCCAGGATCGCCTCCTAAACCCCGAGGGGTGGCTGCAAGCCCTGCTCAGTGTTTGTTGTGGGGTTGCTACTGGAGCCTGTGGTCCAAGGGAGTTTCTCAGGCATGTTGGTTGAGTCATCTGATACAGGAGGAGCCTGAGACAGGAGCTCCACGGTGCCCCAGCAGTGGATCCTGGCTGGTGGATGCTATTTAAATCAACAGCAGAAGTGTCAATGCATCTGTGACATGTTTTTCAAGATGGCTGAGAAGACCAGGAGCTGACAAATGATTCTTCCACTTCTCCTGGCTAATTTTGGATTCTCAGATTATACTCTTTTCTTACTATAATGCATCTTTCATAGTTCTATTTCTCTAAAATATCTAGTCTTATTTGCAAAGCCATCATTTGAAACTCGTTTCCAGTTCCATTTCTTTCTCAACAATGTCTGTCCTATTCCATGGAATTTCTAAGTCACCATTTTTTATCTCAAAGTTTGCATACATGTGAACCTTCTGTCAGGCTTTGAGAATTCTCTACAGACCCATTTCCTACACTGGATTAGCTGCATTTACAAACAGGAGCAGGAACATCCACAGCTCCCAAAATTCCTCAGTGAGTGTCTTTGGGGTTTCCAGCACCCAGAGCTGTGGAGGGCAGAGCAGTGAGCTCAGGTGTGCTGGTGTTCCCCCTCTGCAGGTGTCACCTGCCACCAGGTGTGGTTTAAATGCCACCTCGGCTGATCTCCAGAAGGAAGCAAAGCACCTTCTGCCTTTGCTGGTGTGACCTGTGGGTTCTGCTCAGTTTTGGCCTGGTGCTTTATGTCAAGGTGCCAAACATCCCCTGGGTCTGCCCCAGCAGGGAATTGTGCTGGCCACAGCAGCACAGCTCGAGAAGAGCCTGTGGGCACAGAGGGAACGACCCTGACACAGCCTGTGCTGAGCTGGGGGGAAGCTGCCTGTGGTGAAATGGATTTTACCATGCTGAGGCATGGCCAGGAGCAGGAGATCTGGTGGTACAGACTCCCAAGAGCCTGCTGCTGCTCATTTGCTGCCAGGAGAGAGGAGGCCAGCACCCACTGATGGTGGATGCCCCATCAGTGAGGACTGTGGGGCTTTGCCCCAGCATGGAGCAGGACAGAACTTAGGGATGTTCTGCCGAGGTGTGTGTGTGGAAGATGCCACATCTGCAGCACTTTCTGAGAGCCTGTTTATCTCTGAGGCATTCCCAAAGAAAATACTCGATTTCCCCAGCTTTGTGCTGGCACAGCTTCTGTGGAAAGGGAGAATTAAAAACAAACAGAGCTCCTTTTCAGAGGGCTTGGTGCAGACCACACTGCTGTCCCACGCTGCTCACGTGGCTGTCACTGCTGATGGGGACCAGACAGCATTTATTGAATTGAATTTAACTTAGGGGTTTCCCCCCACTGACCCTCTGCCAGTGCTTTCAGTCCCTACCTGCTTGAGGGAAGATGCAGTTGGGCTTCTCAGATACCCCTGAACCTCATCTCAAGCCACTGAGAAGAAACATCCTTTCCTCAGGGGCAAGCAGTCTGATAAGTTTTCGTCTTTTATCATGCTTCCCATGGACCCTCTTTTTTGCCATTTTTTCAGATTCTAATTTTAAGTCCCTATGGATCCACAGCACCTTCAGGTTTGTGAGTCCTTTCTTTGCAGTCAGGCTTAGCCTCAGGATTTAGTGTTAAAGGTGAAGATGTTGATAAGAATTTGGAATTTTGGGGAGAACACAATGCCTTTGACTAGCTTGTTTTCCATTCTGGGTATTGATGGCAGGAGTCTGAAGGAAAGCAGTGCCCTAAAATCAACATGCTGTCAAGCAACAACAGCATGAGAACAGAGCTCCTCAGAGCTGCTGCAGGCCTGAGCTGCCCTGGGAACTGTACAAACCTAAGAAGTCAAAAGTATTGACCTGAATAAGAATGAGACCATTTTTGGCAGCTGAAATTTAATGTGCAGACTGGATAAAAGACCTTCCAGTTCACTGGGCGTAAATGTGAATAACTTACTGTTTCTTGGCTGAAACCGTGGTGTTAAGAGCAGGCAGCAGCATTACACAGCACACTTTTCAGGGCTGATTTCAATTTTGATACAGTCCCAGTGGGACTATAGAAAACTCTGCCCCATTATGTTTCAGAACAATGGGATCACTGCAAAAGAAAGACACCAAGTGCGAACGTGCCAAGCTGATTCCTTTCCAACCTCAGCTTGAGCAAAAACATTCAGGAGCAAACATCCACACACCCTGAGGTGGGCAGAACCAACATTCACATCTGTGTGGTGTGACTTTTTTTTTTTTTTAAGGCCTTTCTTTACGTTTGTAACCTGATTTTTGCAAGGATGACACAACACTTTATGGGCTTTGAGATGCCAGGACATCTGCCAGAGCCCTGAGCTGCTGTGTGAGCACTGAGCACCTGCAGCACCACGGGGAGGTGTTGTGGGCTGGGATAGTGACCCATCAGCTCCTGTCTCCAGCCGTGGTCGCTGCTGTGAAGGTGTAAATTAACTCTTAACGATGTTGGGGTGAAGATGTGCATTTACACCTCCATGAACTCTTTCTGTGCAGATGTCTCACTGCCCTGGCTCCCAACAGCTGAGGTGTCATTGAATGGTGGCCCTGTGATGAAAAGTTAAATTGTTCTTCCTGTATCCATTTTCAGAGAAGTCAACAGTGAACAAACAGGACTTTATAGGAGGATGTTCAATAACTCTTTGTAACCTGTGAGTTGATGCAGTTATTGTCACCTTGGGGGTGACCCCTGGGACAGGTACTTAGAGTCCTCGACAGCAAGAGAGAAACCAATGAGAAGATGTAAAAGCTTTCTGAGTGTAAGCCATCCTCACTGGATTATATCAGGAAGGTACTAAATGCTTTGGAGGGGTAAAACACCAGGGAGAAAGAACTATTTAAACAGGGCAACATTGGAGCAAGAACAAATAGGTGTAGGCTGGCCATGAATATTCCTGGTGGAATATTCTTGGAAGAAGGTCTCTTTAACCATCAGAGAGTATTTCTTTCATTCAAGGAGTATGGGAAAGAAACTGCTGGTTGGCTTTTTTGCCCCCCTAAGTTGAAGTTTGCCAGGTGTATGTGAACAATTACTGTGTCTGCAGAGCTTCCAGATCCCTTCCTGAGCTGTGCTCTTGTTTCAAAGGATAAAGGCAGATTTTTGTCAGGTAATTTTTGTACAGAACCCCCTGTGCAGTTCCTTGAAAACCCAAGTGATAGTAATTCCAACTTTGGACAAAAGTCTTTGGACTTCCAATACCTTTTTGAGTCTATTCAGAAGAGCTGAGAGCAGCAGCCAGGGAGTGATGTACAGCACACCTAGCAGAGCTCACTGGCATCATTCTGCACTTTGCTTTTCCAGTGCTAACACTAGCAAGTCATAGAAACTGGAACTTGCAAAGAAAACCTTGTCAATGGATAACAAACTGTGGGGAGAAGGTAGTAAATCTATCATGTCTCATCTTTATATACCAAATTATGAAATCCTCATCAGAGGGTAGCATGGGTGGTTAATACTCAGAGTTGGTATGGCTCTTGCTTTTTGGAAATGTGAAATTTCATCTCACAGTGGGACACAACTCACAGGTGTGTGCTCCTGCTGTACTGGAGTGACTCAGCAGGAGTCAGAGACAGCTGTCTCTGCTTGCTGTTCTCTCCTCCTCAATGTTTGCAGAACAAACACTTCTTCTTCTCCCTCAGCATCATCCAGGAGCTCCTTTCTTCACGGGAACAACACCAAACTCAGCAGACACATTTCAGGAGCTCATGGCTCTGTCTGCAGCTCACCTTGTGTTTCACATCCCCCAGTTCAGGCCCAGGGACCCATCCACATCCCCTGTGCACCAGCTCCTTTCTGTCCTGGCTCTGCACAACCCAGAATTATCTTCCAGGCTTTTGGCAGAGCCAAAGGGGTTGTCCAATGTTCCCTCTGTGCCTTGCCCTGTCTGCCCAGATAACTGTCCAAACGTGGCTTGCACTTGTTTTTTTACTCAAAAGATGCCTTTGGACTGAGGCTAGAACAGTCCAGGACTTTGACAAAACTAGCTTTTCATGAGGAGGGGAAAAATTTTCCACTTGCTGAAGCTGAACTTCTGTGCAGGAAAATGCTGTTTCCAACCAAACTTTCACTGTAGCTCTTTGATCCAGAGTGGAATTTCTGGACAAAATTAAAGTTCACGTGAGGCCAGTCCTTTTGTTTTCTTTCCTCAAGATGTTTGGCTCCTTTGAACCCTTTGTTGCATCGTGGAGGCACAGCTGTGCCTGGGGATCTCTCCTTCAATCTGCTCTCAGCTGCTTTTTCCCTTTCTTTGGCTGGCATTTCTCATTCCTCTCATTGGGATGACCTTCACTTCATCTGAGATTTTCTTCATAGTCTAATTCTTCTAATCTCAGCTTTAGGAAGTACCTGCTTTAAGACAGGATGACCTAGGGGTGTGGAACTGTGGAAACTTAAAGGTCTTGAGGTAAAATCATTGATTGCAGACCTCCACCCCAAACACCTCTCTGCTCCATCCTAAAAAACTGAGGCTCAAGTAGGTTTTGTTCCTCTTTATCTCAGTAACATATTTGAATTCCCATTAAAGACCATTATTTCTCTGAATGTACTCCAGCAGCATAACTATACCAATGCCACAGGACCATCTAAACAAATAACATCAGAAGTACACAAAGAATTGTAAACAGGCAGGTTTAAATTAATTTAAGCAGTCTCTGCTCCAGAGAACTGAATGTACAAGCCATTGCAAGCTTTTAGGAAGGCAGATGCATTGGAAGATATTTTAGTGTGCCTTTACAATCAGATTTCTTCCCACGATGAAACTGATTTTACTTCAGCTCCTGCCTCTTTGTATACTTTCTTGCAATGATGAATGACCCAGCCTTGGAGATGTTTATGGTTCTCAGTTCACTGAGGGTGGAACAGATGGCAGCGCTCACATCTTTCAGCTCTTCTGAAAATTCTCTTGCTGGCTGTGGGGAAACATTGTCAGGAGGTGATCTGTGCTAATAAATATTTTAGGATGTAGATGGATTTTAATGAATTTTTGTAGCCAGGTTCCCACTTCTTCTCTCTTTTTATTTTCTTGTTTCTTTTTTTCTTTTTTTTTCCCAATGTGCTGAAAGAATAAACCAAAAAGCACTCTATATGTTAGAAGCACATAAGGAAACGAACCAGAAAGCGATGGGGTAAGTTTGAGTTATTAAAATCTGGTCATACCCTGAAGGAGATTACAGCAAGAAGAGCCAACATAAATATACACTTTATTTCTGTCATATGTCTTTGTTACCCTGGGTGGCCTGCAGTCAACTAACAGGGCAAGGGGAGAGGAGTAGAACACACGAGTGTTACAGGATCCTCATCCAGCTGGTTGGAATCCAGTTCTTATTAACCAACTAATTTATATTCCTTCTCTGAACCAGAGGTTGATGTTAGCCTGCTGTAAATCTGGAGGATCAACTATAATTCTGTATTTTACTGAATTCAAGTCCCACAGCCATCAGCCCCTTCTCCTCCTCTCTTGTTGAACATTCCTAATCCCCTAAATAACAAATGGAGGCTTTCAGTGAAGCAAGACTGCCTAGTGATAAGGAAAGCCATGCTGAATTAAATGCAAATCTTGCACAGCCTGTGTATTTTATGGATTTTTAGACCTTGATCCCTGGATAACCTATAAAGGAAGGCTTACAAGGGTTTTGGAGGAAGATGCACAATGCTGGAAGCCATTAATAAATTGGCCACGAGTACAGAGACTGTTATCTCTTAAGATGTAGAGCCAAATTCTGGTTCTCATTAAACTGGTGAAAATATGGAAAACGCTGCTTGCAGTGCCATCACTCAAGATTTGCTCTTGATGTAAAAAGAAACAGAATTGATTCCAACATGGAGCCATCAGCCCACACAGAGTTAAGCTCTGTTGTCAGTCTGCATTAATGAAGGTATAAGCCTGATTTTTGCTTAATAATCAAAATTAATATTTTGGGCAAAAATAAGGGCTGAACCTGATACCTTTTGTGTCAAAAACTCCAAAGACCTTGCCCCTAAAGTGCCATCTTTTATCATCCTGGGGGAAGCATGGCCCCAGCGAGGCTGCTCCAGCACAGGAATAAACCAGGGGTGCATCACCCTCTGCAGGGCTGTGCCCCAGCAGCAGCTCAGGCTCTGGGGAACAGCTCCACTCCCCTGGGGTGGCTGCCAGACCTGCTCCAGGAGGACACTTGCCTTGTCCCAGGGCAGCTCAGATTCAGGACAGACCTCTCAGCTCAGGGGATTTTGGAGTTTGATGCCTGAGAGCAGCCTGAGGTGAGCGTGTCCTGCAGGGGGTTTGGGGGCTGACACAAACCAGGGCTAAAAGGGAGCCAAGTCTGGATTCCCAGAGGGGGAAATGCCCTGCAAATGGGGGTGATTTTATCTCAGCTTGTAAGTGCTGTGTGGGATGGGACTGGGAGCAAGGGCACCCCTTGGCAGAGCAGGAATTAGAGCTGTGATAAGAGGTGAAGGCTTCTTTAATCCTCCATTTCAAATGCCAGCATGCCAAATGCCAATATTCATGCAGATTTTGGACCAAGGAGGAACACAATTGACCTGCAGTTCTACCTTCCCAGCTTTTCTGTCCTTCCAAAGGAAATAATGTTTCCCTTGTACTGTAAGGCTCAGCTTTCATTAGCCTAGACTAAGTTTTCCACAGTGGTCATTCTTTATGGCAGGACTGCAGAGGACCAGTGTGGAGAATACAGCAGGTGGTCTGGTTCGTGTGGAATAGAGAGATCTATTAACCTGTGTCTCTTTTTCCACTGGGATGGAATTAATCCCATAATCATTCCTAGTGTTCTGTGCATCTTGATCAGATGCTTGACCTCCCACTGTAGACAAGCAGTGCAGAGCAGATCACCCAAAGGATATAGTGAAGTCCAAATCAGACTTCATTTTAAAGGAACACAAGGTTATGGATCACATCTGAGGCATAGGGCAATGTATTTCTGTTCCAGATGTGGGAAAAGCTGTTTTAATGAGCCAGTGAAGGCACTGTGAGAGTTTGGGGCCACAAGAAGCTCCTGCACAAGGTGCAGCTCTGCTCTCCCAGGGCATTTGCCCTGCTGGTCCCAGTCCGGAGGGCTGGCCCTGGGTAGGAGCAGGACAGTGGGCAGGGGAGGCTCTGCACTCATCCTGCTCCATTCTATGGCTGTAAAAATAAACAGACACACGGGGCTGGGGAAGAACCCTCCAAAAACACCGCTCCCTTGTTTTGCTTTGCCTATCACAAATCTAAACACAACATTTTCTCATTCTTGGGCCCTCATGAATTTCTGACAGTACAATTGGGGGCCGTAGCACATTGTCTGGAGGAGCTTACCAAGGAAATCGAGAGTTTGGTCAGCAATTGTAAATATCCTCCCCTAATGGAGTTTGTTTGTTCTGCGGCTCAGGGGCTGTGGGACACCCTGGCACCAGGTTACTGGTGGGAAAGATCCCCTGCTCAGATAAGGATGGGAATAAACCCCACCCACAGAAATGCCACAGAAAAATCCCTGATTTATCCATTAATTGCTTTAAGGGGTGGTGAGTGTGAGCACAACAATGGAGTATTGACAATAATGTGCCTCGTTGGCAGGAAAAAGGCTTTCCCCTTGCTCTGAGGCTGTAATGTGCTTGTTCTTGGAATTACAAAATGTTTGCAAGTCCTGCACTAGCTCAGGGATGCAGAATGAAAGAGAAGCACCCAGCAAATAAAGCAAATGTTGGAATGGATGTTTCCTGCTTGGAATGAAGCAAAATGTTCTTCTTGCTGTGAAATGTGCCCAGCACCACAGGCTGGGAGTCTGTCATGGAGTGACACCAGGGATTATTTAGGGTTCTTTTTGTGACCTAGTTCTGATTTGTGATACCCTGGGTACTCAGCATGTGGAAAGAAATCAATTTGTGGGAGAAGAATCGTTTTCAAACCCCCAGACATTTTCGAAAAGATTGCACATAAAGAGTAGCAGAAGCTGAGTTTCAGACAGCAGGGGCTGTGGGGAGAGAGGGTCTGGCTGCTCCCCCTGGGGTGCCAAGAGATGGAGAAACAGTTGGGAACACCTGAGACACAGTGACTGCTGAGGCTCAAACAAGAATGAGTGCCAGAAAAATTGCTTGACCCTCTTTTAAGTCTTTTGAGAGTTGTTCCTCAGTCATGGGGCTTTCACTCCATTCTGTTCTCAGTCACTGACGTGATGCTGTGCACTGTCTGCTGCAGAGGCTGGGACATTGAGGTATGGCTCAAAATAACAAAGATCCCAAAGGATCAAAATCCTCAGCAGTGGCCAGATCTTGGGATAGAAGTGATCATGGGGGATTTAGTGCTGCTCTGCTGAAATCCAGGCTGAGCACCCCTCCCTGGGCATCCCCAACAGCACCTCCTGCTTGTGCTGGCAGCACGGGATTGCTTTGAGGGGGAAAAGGAGCTTTTTTCTGTGCTCTTTGTGAAAGATGTGGGTGCTGCAGGGCAGGGCATGCCAGGGGACACTGGCAGCCAGCAAGGAGCCCCCTGGCCCCACACAAGGCCAAGCCATGGTGCAAGCTGAGCAGAGTCTCTAGGGACCAACCAGGAGGGATGCACCACAAAAAATATCCCTGGGGCTCTTGGAGCCTGTGCTGTGCAATCTCTTTGGGCACATCAGGGTGCTTGTGCTTCCAGGGGCAGGATCTCAGGTTTTTGCATTGTCTGAAATGGCTTTTAAAGAGACTCTCTATTTCAGTGCCAAGCAGGAGATAAACTTCCCAGTGCTGCAGAAGCTGCCCTTTGCAGGCTGTGGGCATCAGGCTGCACTTCAGTGCTAAGTCACACTGTTTCCTCAACCAAGGCAAGAAAACATTGTCCTCAAGAGATGTTTACCTATTGGGAGATTAATTTCAATATATGTTGCCTTGCTGATGAGTCAGGTCCAGTTCTGTTCCCTATTACACAGCATGAGCCCAGAAAGCACACCAGATGCTGTTCTCCATTAAATCAGGTTATGTCATAGAAGGGGTTGTTCCAAATTTGCCAAATGTATGTAATTGAGAGCAGAATAGGGCCTGGCAGCTGAGCTGGCAGCAGTTGACTCAGTGCATCTTCACCAAAGAGACTGTGAGTGACTGGCTGGGTGTTCTACAGCCACTGGAAATGTTCTCCACCTGAGACACAGGACTGGAAGATGCTTCACTGCTGTGACTCCTTCAAAGCCCTCATGAGAGACTTTGGTATGGTGTTATCTACGTGTGTTTGATCCCAAAACAGGGATGGGGACCTATGGAAGTGCAGCTGCAGAAGGCCCTGAGCCATTGCCAGGGGTAGGACTGGCTGGTGGGCTGGCTGTGCCATTGGCACTGGGGGCTCAGAGTGGAGATACCTGAGCTCTCAGGACCTGCAGCGTCCAGAGGGTGGGCAGGGGTGCAGGGCAGAGCCTGCTGTGCTCCCTGCAGCACTGGGGGGACTCTCACAAACAGGAAAGGGATGCTGATGCAGATCTGATCCCGTGGTGCCGTGCTGGGAGCAGATAGCCGAGGGCTGGGGGAGCAGGGGATGGGCACGTTGTGTATCCAAGTCCCACAGGCAGGGCTCTATTGTTCTGTGCTGTGCAGAGGCTGTTCCCTGGAGGATATCCTGTCTGGACAACCCTGTGCCAGTCTGCTCCATGGTGGTGGAGGGGCTGGGTGGTCAGCCTGGAAAGAATTCAATAATGCCTTGTAAAAGCAGTGATTTATCTGCAGCGGTGAAGGGAGCGAGCAAAGCCTGAGATTCTTCCCCTCTTGCTGGGTTTTTGTCAGTGTGCCCATTATCCCTGTCCTTGGGACATCCCTGCCAGGCACTCACAGTGCCAGGTACGTGTGCAAGGATGGTTCAGTGTTCATCCCCACTCCTGGGGGGACACAGCCACAGAGGGAAGCACCCAACTGCAGCAGAGTGAGGAACCCCAGCCCAGGCTCTCCCTGCACTCTGATGCCATTTGGAGAATTCTCTGGGAAGAGCTGTTTATTCCAATGGAACTGACCTGTGAATACCCTAGCTCTGATTTACCTAGTCTGCCTTGCTGGATATGAAAAAAAAACCAACCAGAATATTTAATATATCATTTAAGCTAAATAACACACCCTGTTGTTTTGGGCATGGAATTCACCAAAGACAGGATGGTTTTGCTCCTGCTGGCTGCTTCCAACAGTGGTTTCAAGGATGTGCTCTGCTGTGAGCCAGCGTGGTCCTCAGAGAGAGCAGCTGGTGAGACTCTGGGTAATTTGAGCTCCTTGCTGATCCTCCAGCTCATCCCTTTGACTCTGGTACCAGCAGAGAATGAGGGATCCAGGGGTTCCCAGTATGGACGTGATGGTTGGGATGGGATGGGACAGGAACAGGCCCTTGTGGGGTAGCAGCAACCACACTCTTCCCGTCAGCTCTCTGTAAACACAGGCAATAGTTTCTCATGCATCTTTTCCCAGTGAAAAGTACAGATTTGTGGATGTTTTCTGAGCCTATGTTGGGTTTTGCTGAAGCTTTTGTTTATATTTTCAGGTTTTCCTCTAAAAATAACTTCAATGACCTCCTCTAACATTCTCAAAACTAAGGTGGTGCCCCATCTAAGAGCAGAGGTGAAAATAGTTTCAGCATTTCCTCCAAATCAGAAATAAAATATTAAAAAGAAAAGGAAAAATTGAAACCTCAAAAATGTGAAAAAAAAAAAAAGGATTTTTGAGCTATGTTTTCAGTCAATCAAAAATAAAATTTTAATCTTGCCTCCTCTTTTCAAGTGGAGGTGCTGGAACTGCCAGGGCAGAGCTGCTGTGGCTGTTGGCTCAGGATGGGGAGGAGAGGGATGAGCCCTTCCATTGGCA
Organism: Prinia subflava; assembly: GCF_021018805.1. Taxonomy (NCBI): domain Eukaryota; kingdom Metazoa; phylum Chordata; class Aves; order Passeriformes; family Cisticolidae; genus Prinia; species Prinia subflava. The sequence continues at coordinate 15,706,186 of NC_086258.1, forward strand.
GTTTCAGCCTCATTTTGTGAGTCAGGACAGGGCAGTGCCCATCACTCCATCCCAGCTGTAGAACTGCAGCCTGCAGGGATTCAGCTTGGACCAAGGGCAGCAATTCTTCTGCCTTTCCACACCTTCCCAGGTCAGTGGTCATTAAACTCGAGTGACCTGAGCCTGCCCTGTGAGCTGGGCTCTGGTTCCTGAGCTGGGCCAGGGCAGCTGGAGAGGATTTGTTGTATTTACAGTTCTAAATCACAGCCCAGAGCTGCCCCACCAGAACTTTCCTTGAGGCTCCTTCCCTCCCCTATCCAGAAGCACAGATGGTCACAGTCCTCCCCTTTGAGCCACACCACAAATCACTCAGGGCTGGGATGGGGAAGCCAGGCTTGTGCAGCTTCCAGCTTTTACAAGAATAATCAGGAATTTAGCTTAGACTTTCCACAGAAGGGGAAGAATCCATTATTTGCTGCAGTTTGGCAAAAGTGAGAGGGGAAGGGGCAGGCTGGCCAGGGCTGTGATCCTCCCTGGGGCTGCAGGAACAAGGACGTTGCTCCCACAGAAGTTTTAAAAGAAATGGTTTGTTTCAACACTTCATTTAGCTTCAAGTTCCTTTGGAATTGGCTTCTCTGTCTCTTAATGAGCTGAGAAGACTCGAAGTCTTCTGCACCAGGCTTGCTACTCACCAGAAATGAAGCTCTTATTTGTTACAAGCATCCATGACCAAACTAGAGGCAAGATTTGAAGTTCCCTGTTGGGGGGTTTGATGGTGCAGAGCTGCAGGTCCCACTGGGATGGTGTGGTTTGAGGGGACGTGTGGGGCTCCTCTGCTCCCACCTGGCATGGACAGGGGACCAGAGGTGCCTGGGCTGTGATGTGCTGACTCACTTGGCACTGGACACGGCCGTGAGTCACCTCCACTGCATCTCGGGGTGCATCACTGCTCCTGCAGCCTTTGATGTGGGCTATATGCAGGATTCCTTGGAAACAGCTTCCCCTAATTAAATCAAAGGAAAAGCATCACTGCACTTCAGAGCCTCAATTAGCAGGAAAAGCCGACTCTGAGCACAGGAATAACAACTCCTTTCTGGAGTGAGCTCTGCTTTGTGCAGCCAGAAGTTCTACAAATGGCACCAAATGTGGCGGGTGACAGGAGGAAAGTGGTCCCTAAAATGATGTCAGGGTAGCTTAGAGACGACCAGAGAGGAGCATCCAAGCTCAGCTTCTTCTCATCAGCAGCTCCTCAGGACAGGGCTGCCACAGAGGTGTGGTCAGGGAGGGTGACTTGGGACCTGTGCTCTGTCCCAGGGGCCAGCCAAGGCATTCAGCAAAATCCCAGGGCTTCCAATTGGCTTTTGGAGGGACTGCAGACAAGTAAATATGCTAATTCACTAATTCAGCACTTAAGCACACACTTGAAGCTAGACAGTTTCTTAAGTGCCTTTATGAGTGGGAGCCAAGACAACAAGGGAACAGAGCAGATCAGATCATTCTTCCCTGGCCTAAAATCAGCAGAGACTTCAGCACGTCCAAGGCAACAGGGATCTTCAAATTCCTGCTCTTCCTTCCCCTCCCATGTGAGCCAGGGGGCCAGAGCCACCAAATTCACTACACTCGTCCCTTCCATGCTGGTGCTGGTGGCCCCCTCCTGCCAGCCTGTCACCCCTCTTTTACCCATGCTATTGAAGGAATGCACTCATGAATACAAAAAGGAGGGAGTGACCCATCTCAGCAAGAAGATGAAAAGAACATTTTCCTTTCGGATATCTAATTATCAATTATTAGTTTCATTGAGAAGAACCTGCACTTCTTCCCTCTCAAGCTCTTGACTCAGTGATTTTTTTGTTTGGGGTGATGGTTTATTTTGCAGAGCAGCTGCTGGGAGGCAGCAAAGCTGTAAACCCTGCCATAAATCCAGACTGTCTGTCCATGGTGCCCAGTTGTGAAAACAGAAAAAAAATAATTCACATGCTGGCTGCTTCATTGGCTCCTCTTTCCTTCACTTGAGGCAATTTCCTTTTGCAGTTCAGTGAAGCCTTCCAGGGAGATGGTTGCAGTTGAGAGGAGCTGTGCATTAACTGAGATCAGCTCAGATCCTGACACTCTGTGGATTATAGGGTATTGCTTTTAGAACCTTTTTAATCACAGAGGAAAAGCACATTTCACTGGGAAAGGCTAATTGGTCTCCAAACAGCACACACCGGGTGATAGTGAATTATCCCCTCCAGCCCATGTGTCAGACCATGCCACAACTGATTTCTAAAGAGGAATTTCTTAGGGATGGAGCCCACAACATGAAGTGTTTGGTGAGCAGGAGAAGTGGAATGATTCATTGCCAGTAAGTAAAGGAAAATAAAATCAAATAGGCTTAAGCAGAAAAACAACCCTCCACGTACTTCTTGCAGAGAGACAGACACATGGTAGGACACTGTGAGCCCTGCCAGAGCTGGTGTGGGTTGTGTGGCTGTCTCCAGGCTGGCTGTAAAAGTCACTTGCAAAATGTCTGTCTGTGAGGATGTGCAAATTATGGCAGGGAAGACAGCCTGGTCTCATTCTCAGCCCTGATTCAAAAGAAAATGATGTTATTTCCCACTCTGCTGGAATCCCTCTCGTTGCCACTGGTAAAACACCCTTAACTGTTGGAGCTCAGGCTGCATTTTCTGTGTGAATCTGGGAACTCAGAGGAGCCCTCCACCCACCCTGGGGCTGAGAGGGGCCCTACCTGCTGTTTCCATCAGGTTGCAATTACACAGACATCTTGATGGCTAGATTTAGGATTTCCTGCTAATGAAAGTGTGGTGATGTTAACGTGATCAGGAGATGGGCTCTGATTTACTGTAAATTCCCCACTTTTTGCATGTTCTGGGACACACAACCCCAGGCTGGTGGTGCTGGGGGGCAGTCACTGCTGATATGGGCAGGGCTGCAGGGACAGCAGATAACCATCCATTTTTCTTTCTCTCTCTTTTTTTTTCTTTTTTTTACATTTCCAGATGTTTTTGCTCCCTAATTTGCTGCAAAGTGCTGGTGCTGCAAGTTTGGTCTCTCCAGGGTTAAAAGGAGCGAGCGCCTTGCACATCTTTCGTGCTCTCCTTCACTCAGTTTATGGTTGTTGAGTTCAGCATTTTTGGTGTATGTGTTTTAAGGAGTGATTCACTCATTTTTGCTCAGGGCAAGCTCAGTTTCAGCCGAGAGCAGGCCAAGGAGGATATGGGTTTGGTTTTGCAAAACCTCATCTGTGACTTTCAGTTTGCTACTCCAAACACAGAACTAAAGGGTGGCTGGGATCCAGCTTGCAATTTACCTAAAATTACTGAAAGCCAAAGCTGAGGTTTGGGAATGAGGATCTTCTTTTAACCCTCTCTTGCTCCATCATTTTATCTTCTCTTTGGAAAAAAAAAGGAATAAGCAGGAGACATTCTAAATGACCATCAAGCACTAGAAAACTTTTGATGGCATCATTTTTGATGACATGCCCTTTTCCTGATGATTTATTTCCAGCTGGCTTCACCCTTGCAGAGCTCAGGGAGGTGTAACTTCTGAGGGGTCTCAGCCTGGAGCAGATTTGCATCTAGAGCAAGCAGGGATGCTGAGTCTGTGGTGCTGGTACTGTTTTTTTCTTGCCCAAGGAAGAGCCTGGGCTGTCCCAGGGGACAGGAGGGAGCACTCCTAATCCAAGCCCTGCAGCCTCTCCCCAGCCCTGCCCCTGACAAACACAGGATGTAATTGGGCAAAGGGACATTGTCCTGTTTTATGCCTGGGAAACAAGGCTGAGAGGCAGGAACAGAGTGCCCAAGGGGCCGTGGCAGAGCCAAATCTCCAGTTCAGGCTTTCTGGCTCGTTTTATTTTTGTCTCAGGGCCACAGTTTGGAGGGGCTGGAAGGGAAGAGTGATACCATCCCTGCCCAGTGGCAGGGGAGCTGCCCTGTATCCTTCACCCTTTGGTAAGGATGATGCTCCTGGCTGCTCTCCCCCTCTCCTGGGCAGAGCAGAGCCCTCCCTGCAGCCCACCCTGTGCAGGGAGCAGCTCTAACAAAGGGGTTCCTGTCAGAGGATTTTGTTTCAGCTTCAGCATTTCAGCTTTCCAAGAGCCTCCCAAACACGGAGCTGCAGTGTCTGTGAGGGAGCAGGCATTGAACATCTGGCAAAGGTTAGGGTCAAACATATAAATGGGGGAAGCACAGCACATTTCATTAAAATACCCAATCTGTGACGTCAATTAAACTGATCAAGCCTTGCAGTTAGGGAACCATTAACTTTATCCAGTGGAGAGTGTTTATATGGAAAATATGAGGCCAGGAAGTCTCTCCTGATTGTGATATTGAGGCTATCAAAGGAGCTCACTCTCCCTTTTTTATTTTGAATCTCTACATGTTGCTTTTCCACCCTGCTGCAGGACCAGCATCCTCTTGCCTGGCCCCTGTGGGGTGACATTCACCACCTCCTCGCCAGCCAAGCTGCTGCTGCTGCCTTCTCCTTCTCCTGGGCATGGATGTCACAGGAGCCTGAGGAGCCACCCTCCACTGTCCTGTTTTGCACGGAGCTGTGCAGCTTCCTACCACACGTGCACAGCTTGGCCACTGGCCAAAGTACACTTGGAAGTATTAAGATTAGGCTTAGGAGTGAAATAAAAAAAATAGCTTCCATGGGAACAAAATTTCTGTTCTTGCAGTTGTTTAAAATGCAGGATTCTCTGTCTGCAGGGGCATACAACGTCAGGGGTTGATGCATGACACCCCCATGTGCTCACAGGACACCTGGAGTTGTGGGGTTTACGTGTATAAAATCAAAGAGTTCGTGCTTTTCTCCAGTAATCCTGATTCATTCAAAGCCTGTTCAGTTCCTGCCAGCAAACAGAAGTCTTGATCTCTGTGCTCCAGGAACAAAAAGAAGCTGCCATTGAATTACTTGATGACGGTGTCTGGTTCTTGGAAATCTGACCGAGGGTAAAAGTGGCAGAATTTGTTCTGTCCCCAGGGAAAGCTGCCCCTCTCACCTCCCCAACTCTGTCCTGCATCCATCCAGCTGAGGTCTGGATCTTCTTCTAGCAGCCCCTTATAACCCTCTTGGTTTTTTCTGATGGCTGCCTATCAGGAAGATTTAATCCCTTGTCTTAAATCCTGGGTATGTATTTCTGTTGCTGAAATCTTTTCACAGAATCCCAAAATCACAGAATTAACTAGGTTGGAAAAGACCTTTAAGATCATCTACTCCAACCTATGACCTAAAATATTCACATTTCCTGAAATACTATTTCCTTACAGAGATGGTCAAATCTCACCCACCTCACACACTTTGGCAGTGCTAGTCATGGGTCAAGTTAGCCTTGGATTTCTTGCAGAAAAACCTCCAAATCAAACTCTTCCTCATTGGAGAAGGGGTCTCCCTGCAAGTGGGTATTTTTTCTTCTTTCTTCTTTTCAAACTTGAAAGAGCTTTTGTTTAACTTCTGACCAAGCCCTTTGCTTTCTGTGACCTGATCTCAGGCAAAACAGCTGGGAAAACAAAAGAGCTGTAAAAGCTGCAAAACAGCTAAAGTATGGACAAAACCATGAGAAAAAATATGGGTTTCTTACCATGCAGCTGGGTGGTCCACATGGAACCTGGGCATTGCACTGAGTCTTGTGGAACTTAACACACCTCTGAGCACAAATACCTTCTCTGCAGGATCAGGCACCTCATTTACCTCCTGTTACAACCCCAGAGTTTTTTAATTCTGTGTGGTGCTGCTTTAAAACTCTGCACTTTGTGAAGCTAAGGGCCAAATACTGGAAGATGGATACCAGTGTCCCCTGAGCAGTGAGAATTGGTGTCTTCTTAGGGAATTTCAGTGTTGGATCTGGAAAACACACGTTGGTGTGAATCCAACCCAAAAGTATGGCTTTGTCCTATCAGTCCCTGAGGGCAGCATCTGAGAATATTGCCATGGGAGACTCAGGGGTGTAACACCCTTTCAATCCTTGCACTGCCAGACACACTCACACACTCACACTCCCTTCCTTGCTGAGGAGCTGTCTGTGTGTGCTGTGGGGTTCCTTGCACGCCCCTTTGTGCCCCAGGGCCAGGGAGTCAGGACTGGCCAGGGTGTCAGCCTGGGATAACACACGTGGGTCACTCTAGAACCTCTGTGTCTCCCTTGAAACATCATCAAGGGCAGGTGGGCAGCTCCTCTCCCCTCCCTGCAGCCTGAACATCCATTTGACAGGACAAGGCACAAACCTCATTTTCAAAAACAACTATGTGAAGTTCTCGAGGTTGTGATTCAGGGTGGGTCAGCCAATGTGCTGTGTTTAAAAAGCATTAGAGTATTCAAAATGAAATAATTTTTCTCCTTTGAATCATGGCAGTCAACTGAAGTGCTTCCAGACCAGAGCCAACTGTTTGTAATTGGATATTTAATTTGTTTTCTGTAGCTCAGCACTGAGTCTCCATGTTGTCTGAGCAAGAAAAACCAAAATAAATTTCAAAATCTTTCAAAGTCAAAAGGATTTGCCAAGCCCGAGAATATTATTTTGTACTCCAATGAGCTGATTTGTCGGGAGAAGAACAAAAACAACTCTTGGCTGCAGTCAGTTTATTGAGGTGCTGCCCAAACCAGGACAGTGCTGATGGTGGGGCTCACACTGGTGACTCTCAGGAGGCTCAGCCTTCCCTGCCCAGGTGTAGCCCTGCTGTGAGCTGAGGGTGGGCAGTGAAGAGGAGGTTGGCATCTCCCAGTCTAATATGACACAAAGCTTTCTTTTTTAGTGTGGGCTGCTGGAAAATGTCATTGACTCATGGCCAGGGATGGCACACTGCTGGCAGTCTGATCACAACCCCTCTGTCCCAAGGGATTATTGATCATTGGAGCATAGCTGTGACAAGAACTGCTGAACACTGGACAAAAAACAGGCTTGTTATATTAAACTGAAAATAGATGTCCCTGCACAGTGAGGTGCTCAGCCCAAGAGCATAAATTATTGTATCACCTTCCCTTCTCACAGGGTGACACAAATGGTAAATTAAAGCTTAAACTTTTAAAATTTCCTCTTTGGCCACTTCTGCTGCATGAAGGTTGCTGAGCAAATTCTAAAAGCATTGGAGTTCTTCTCAGAATATCATTGTGTAAATTTTGCTTCTGATTTGCCTCCAGTGAATGACCCAAGGTATCGTTAAATGCTTACCAGATAGGTAATTAGTTACCTGGAAGCATGAAGTAATTTTATTCCCATGTGCATCAGGCTGGCCATCTGCTGGGAGATTGGCAAACCAGGTCCTCAGCAGTCACGTGGAGACAGGAAACTTGTGATTTTCCAGCAAACCATGTAAAATTCTAAGCTGTGCTGCTTTCAGAATAGAACTCTATCCTGGCAGGAGATCACACAGGTCTGTGGAGCCTCTGAGGGGTTTTGGCCAACTGGGCTCAGCTGGGCTCACCTTGTGCTTGTGAACATTTTCCTGGGTACCTTCACCCTATCCTGCCTTCCCCCTCAGCTCGGGCCTTTTTGGATACACTGGACTTGAGTTCAGTTTGAGATTTCACTCAGAGAGGCTGAAATACATGGAATGCATTGACAAGAACAGAGAGGAGCCAGGATGCTGAGACAAGAAATAACAAGATGTCCAATGAATGACATCAAAACTTGACTGAAGCTAAGTCTCCAGTGATACACACAGAGCCAGCAGACAGATGGGAACCACAGAGGAAGCCAAGAGGGAACAGTGAAGAGATAAGACAGTGGCCAGGAAAGAACAATGCAAAAATTATTTGGATTGAGTTTTCAGCACAAAACCATGTCTGGTGCCAGGAAACCTGAGGAACACAGCAGGCCTGACTGCAGAGCAACTGCTGGGACAAGAGGGAGAGCCCAAGCGTTAGAAGGAGGAGAGCAGAGGTCTGAATTTCTCAGCAGCAGGGGGACATAGCCCCTTCCTCCTCCGAGAGGAAAACCTCCCAGGAAAGCCCCTTGCTGCAGACTGGAGTCCTGCTGCTGTCTGAGGGAACACAGAACAACCAGTGGGTGTGGAAGAAGCAGAGACAAAAGAAAAAAATCCTGGTGGTAAACAGAGTGGAAGTGGGTGAGGCAGGAGACAGGATTCAGTTTGGAGTGACATCAGTTATTTATGACTGTTTGTATCCCCATATCTTATATCTCAAAAGGAAGGCAGAGGCTTTGTCCTCAGGGGCTGGCAGGGCTCCCGTGACAGGGACCACGTCCCTGGGATGGAGCTGGAGCCACCATGACCCTGTACAGGACAGGGGTGGCAGCTTGGGGTGTTGGAATGGGGACAGTCTGCTGTCACAGCCAACCTTTCCCTGTGGGCAAAGGAACCAGCTCACAGAAACGTGTGTAGCTGTGAAGGAGGGAAAACAGAGGTGATGGTGAGGATTAGGTTTGAGCACAGTGGGGATGGAACACTCAGGGATTCCATCTCTACTCAACAAAACACTTTGGGATGTGCCCACTGTGGCATCAAACAAGTCCTGCTGCTTTGACTGAGGGTTGGGTATAAGCTTTTTCTGTTTTTCTGAATCAAGCCAATGCTGTAAAAACTTTGCAGGGAGAGCAAAGCCAGTCTTGCTCTATTTTTCATATTTGTTCCCAGAGGCTTGTTGGCAAAATTGTGCTCCGTGCTGTTACAAAAGAACTCTGGGACAGAATTATTTGAATAGAGAGCTATAAGTGATAAAAATCTGTTTATACCACAACATCTCCAGCCAAATGATTGACGTATACATTTCTGTCCTTCCATTGATGTAACTTCTCAGTTTCCTGTTGGTGTCTAGGCTTGATTTATTTTTCCATTTATTTGGGTTTTACAAAGAGCTTGGCACTTGGGGCTCTTTTCTTTTTTTTCAGTTCGACCCTCTTAGTCCTCGATCACAGCATTGTTCCTGCAAACAATGAAAAAGAGAGATGGAAAGAGCAGCTGTGAACAGCTGGTTTGCTCACCAGGTGTCTGACTGGTATTCAAGTATCCTCTTTTGGGGGAGGCCTGGATTCTCTGAAAACAAAACAAAACAAAAAATTAATTCAGAGTTCACTTTATTTGCTGCCTTCACACATGATGTGACACAGATTTGCAGATCTGAAAGAAGCCTGAAAAAAGCAAAGCAAACAAGGAAAAGTTGCTCCAGGAAACCTCAGGGGTTTTTCTCTCTGGTTGCACCCCAGCTGAATCAAGCAAAGAGCTCAGCAGGGCCTCTTCAGGCAGATCCTGCCAAATTAATTTTAGAGACTCCTTTCTCATCATCTAACTCCCCTCTGCCTCACTCACCTAACATCTTACTCAAAGCAGTGAAGCCAGGCTGGAGACCTCTGGTTTTGAGGAAATGACTCCTATGATTTTTTCTGCCAGCAAAGCTGCTCACTAGGGCAAAGACCCTCCACACATTCCCAGCTCACAGAAATCCCCTGGTTCCCAGAAAAGCAGCTACATGCTGCCAGTCATCCCAAGGGTGCAGAGTCTTGAATGCAAATCAAGAAAAAGCAGACTGAATTCAGGAGCAAAACTGATTTATTGCCCACAGATTGGTAACACGATCACAGCAGCTCTCCAACGTGCCCCGGGAATAGTGATGTACTCCTGACGTCCTGCCCCACAGAGGTTTATTCAAGGCAAACACACGTATGTCACCCTGAGGGAGGACACACAGATTCAGTGGCAAACAGAGGCAGGAACTCTTCAGCAGCCCTGTCTGCAATGGCAGGAACTGGTGAAAGCACTGCCCAAAGCTTCAGTTCCCCTCTTGTCCCTGGGTACAGCAGCTTCTCCTGGATATCTGTAGCCCCTGATTTTCTCAGAGGGTTCCAGCACCTATTTTCCTTTTCCAGGCCACAGCTGTGTTGGTGGGGAGGTCACCAAATCCAGCACACCCCCAGATCTGAGTACACCAAGCCACTACGCAATTTTATATGAACATTCAGCATCATTTCAGTTACATCCTGCTGGAGATTCTGGAAAGGATTCCTGTCTGACTGCCACACCTCGTGACCCCACTGGTCTACCTCAAACCTCTGACCCTTCTGTCCCTCTGTCATGCAGCATCCTGGACTCATGCACACCCTATAAATTAAAAGTGATTTTTTTCTTTTGCCTGCAAAATCCCTATCCAAAGCAAAAATGTCACGTCACAAAATCAGCTCCTTTAGGGTTTTGCTCCTTGTAGCATCAAATGGAGCCAGTTCTGGTGCCAACAGAGCCCTCCAGAAGGAAGCTGGGATAGAAGCAAACACCAGCACCCCATTTCTGCTCGAACAATCCCAGCTGGGCAGGGGTTTGAGGGGCACATCTCACCTGGAGCCTGAGACAAAGACAAAGCAATCAGGGAAATGTCTGATCAGCATCTGCCACCTCATGGCAACTGCTTTAATTTTCTTGAGGACCAGATCCTCTCCGGCTGAGACTTTTCCAGTGAGCTGATTTGCAATAAAGAAAATTGGATATAAGTAATATGTTTGCTTGCTGGGTACCAGGGGCTGTATGTGGGAAGTGTTTTCATGGATGTGGTAGCAGTGGTATCTGAGCTTTTGGGGACAGAGTAGAGGCAAGGTTTGTGAGCTTCATCTGATAAAATTTTAGTCTTTGTTTTGAGCTTCTTTTAATTTTTATTCAGCATGATTCAGGATATGCTTAACCTCAGGTGCCAGCTGTCTCTCTCACCTCTGTAGGACTGTTCACAGTCAGAGTAGGTGTGTGGGTTTGGGGTCCCAGCAGGGCACTGACTACAAACAACCAATCAGCCCCATTCTGCATCCTCAGAGCTACTTTCTACTTTACCTTTTCATTTTTCTTCCTGAATTTCCATTCCTTTCACAGAACCAGCGCTTTCCCAGCAGTTTTGTGCTGCTGTGGAGATGAAACACAGAGCCCAGGCAGCTGCAGGGCAGGAGGGAGCTCAGCCACTGCGGCAAGGACCGTGGAACGCCCCTGTCCCTTCGGGTGCCGGCTGAGGGCTGCCAGCACGGGCAATTTTGAGATGTGACAAAGCAGGGGTGTCCTGCTGCCAGGCGGTGCTGGATGTCCCGTTCGGCGGTGCCCCGGTGCCACCTGCCGGGCCCGCCGGGCTCCGGGATGCTCCGTGAGGAAAACAACAGCTCCTACGTGTGGCCGAACGGGATCGGACCCGTGCTGCCTTCAAAAACCCCAGCTGGAACAGCCCTGCAGGGAAAAAAACCCCAGCAAACCCTGAGGGAAAGCCGAGCTGTCACCTCGTACATTTTGTGTTCTGCGAGTTCTGGTGCTGCCCGTTCTGTCTGTGCCTCGCCTCCCGTGAGTTTTTGTGGTGCTGGTGAATTCCGGCTCCCTCTCCCCAAAGCTCTCGGACCTGTCGCATTTTTCTTGCACTGGGAAATGCAGAGGCAGCAGGACAGCAGGGGGAGCAGAGGAAGGGGTCGGTGCCTCTACACCCTGGCAGATTCTGTGCTGAGGGAAGGCGAGACTCGAAAGCCTTGGGCTGCAAACACTCGTGTACACCCTGCACTGCTCAAACTGGGATTTGGGCACCCCCGAGGGGCTCAGGGCCTGGGGCTCTGCCTTTGGTGGCTGCACACGAGTGTGGAACAGATCCGATTTCCCTGGATTTGCTCTGTTTGCTCTTTCCCCGGTTTGGACCGTAGGTACTGGAGTGACACCAGGTTTCTCCCTGAAATCTCTGCAATTTCAATACTCCATCAGTGCAGGTGCAAACAGGAATCTGAGTGAGTTTTCTACAGAAAAGAGTGAAGGCAGAAGCATCCTGAGGAGAGTGAGATGCCAAAAGCTGCTGAGGGATGGTCAGTGATGGAGCTGAGGTCCCAGGATGGGTCGGGCAGGGGAGGACTCCAGGACACTGGTCCTGGGAGCAGGGCCAGCTTGTTGGAGTGAGGCTCCTCTATAAAAAACTCCAGTGTGTGTGGATGAGGTTCCTGAGGTGTTGTGGTGCTCCTTCTCCTGTAACAGGGCTGCTGGCACATGGTATTAGACCCTGGCAATCCTTGGGCACAGGAATATCAAATGGTGAGCGTCTATGGTTTGCCCTGGATGTGGGCTGAGAGGAGGAAATAAATGGTATTGAAGCCAAATCCTTTCCTAGGCTTCAGTTTTCAGCACACTGACTTGGACAAAGGCTGCTGGGAGCCACTCACACTGAGGGATGGGAATCCTGGGAATACAACAAAAGCATAAATGAGATTTTGCTGCAAACCAGGTCCTGGGAGGAGGTGTATTGAAACTATCACCTATTTTCACCCTTAAGAAAATGTTTTGAGATGCTGTGGAGATGTAGAAACAAGGAGGCTTTTTTCTCTCCAGGAGACCATGTCTGCAGCAATATGGGAGGTGCTGTGGCAATGTAGTGCCAGATTTTAGATTTTGAAAAGTTTCTCTAAAAGCTGGCACGATGCCTATCTAAACTAAACACTTTATGGCATGTATCTCCCTTCTGCAATGTTAGACAACAATCTGAAACAAAGCTATTGAAGTGGAGGACCTTGGAGGAGACAATTCAGGTTTGGAAATCCCATAAACTCTTTTTCTTTGTTAGCACAGTGCTAAGTTCAGAACACAGGCTGCCATTCATTTGAGGAACAGTTTAAAAGAGTTTATGTAAAATCCCTTCTCTGTCTCAGCATGGAAACTATATAATATTTATTACTCTGGTACTGATCTTTTGTACCACAACATAATTAAAATTTAAGGCCATGAACCCTATGGCCCTTCGAATGTGCTGGTGCTTCTGAGAATTTTGGAGGGATTTCCAAACTTTCAGTTTCCCAGCGGACACTGAAACCAAATCCCAGCTCCCATCACCATTGCTTTGGACAGGAAGTGCATAATTAAGGGCCTGTCTTGAAAAAAAAAATCTCAGCCTCATCTAAACCCCATGTGACAGCCAAATGCTGTGCTTCAGACACAACCTGTGGTGCGTGACAGGCACAGAAGAGCAGGGACACCCAGATGTGCATCCTGGGTGTCGTGGGGTTCCCTCCTGCTGCCAAAGGTGCCACTGGCAGTGCCAGCCTTGGGATTACCCCGACACAAACTTCTCCTCAGCTCAGGAGCCATGAGGACAGATGGTGGGTGGGGGATGCAGCTGATGCTGACCTTAAAACGAGTGGCATGTGTCGAGGTCGAGGCGGCAGGATGGCCCCATGACATATTTCTTACAGCTTAGACGTGCCAGATCGGATTCCTGCTGACACGTAAAGCCCCTGTCCACAGCTCTGGCAGTGCTAAGAGCTGGGACAGCCTAATCTCTTCCTAAAAGCCTCCTGCGCTGTAACCAAAACCTTGGAGCTTTGTGTGGAGAGGTGAGAGTGCTGATGTAGGGTCTGTGGAGCTCCTTGGCACCATGCCCTGCCCTTTGTGTCCACCTCCCGGGTGTCTCTGTCTTCAAGCAGCCGGGGTGGTGTCTCTCCAAGCACTGTGCAGGTGACACGTTGTGACAGCTACAGCTGGACAGATGAATTGGCCATACCTAACACCAACTGCACTGTAGGAACCCTGGAAATAGCAGGGTTTCTGCTTTGACAGGCAGTGACCCTCAGGAGGGCTCCCAAAACAGAGTGACAGCACTGGGAGTGTGTGTGTGTAGTTTGTATAGGAGTGTGTAATGTCACATGTAATTTCACATATTTAGAGTTATTCAATAATTTCAATACTTAGAGTTTGGGGTTTAGGGATACAGAGTATAATAATATATATAAGGGCCAATATGGAGGGATTTGGGTGTTGCCTGGGTCCTTCTTCTTCACTCTCTTCCTCCTTCTCAGGTTTGGGTGATCTTTTCTAATTGGTCAGTGAAAGTCCACATTGCGGACATTGAGGGGTCTTTAATTGGGTTCTAAATAAAAATAACTGAGGTGTCGGGTTTTAATTGGTTTTGTTTATTGTTTAGAAGTCCTTGAAACGAAGTAGAAGTAGCCATTTCCTTGCCTTCTTAGCTAGAACTTGCACCTCGTGAGAATGTATCTTAGATTAAAAATATAAATAGAGATATAAATATAGATATAAATATAGATATAAATATAAATATAAATATAAATATAAATATAAATATAAATATAAATATAAATATAAATATAGTCCAATCGTGTCTAGTATCTTCTGTCCTGACCTAGCGAGAGCCAATGACCTCCGCAGCCTGGTTCTGTAGGGAACAGACACAAAATTCCCCAGGTAAGATAACGATTGGCTGATTCAAATCCAAACAGGGCCTGCCAGCCAATCCTGGTCCAGCATGGATGCAGACATGCCATTGGCCAGTGGGCTGGGCGGGGCTAAGGGCCCAGCCAATCACGTGTGAGGGGCGGGAAGGTTGGAGGCCCTCTTAAAGGGGCGCCGCTCAATAACCGCTGGCGGTTCTGATCGTGTTCTGTCCTGTGCCTGTCCCCAAAACTGCGACAACACTGCGTGGCCCTGCTCCCCCACCAGCTTCAGACACATAAATCTGGGGGTGCAAAAGGCACCTGAAGGGTTTGAGCTCGGGAATCTGGCCCTGCTCGCAAATGTCACCCTCTTTTCAGCAGAGGGTTCACGCAGGAAAAAGAAATTAGCAGCGCCCAGGCTACAGAAATGCTGCAGTTTTGTTGTACCTCCTCCCACTCCAATGAGACAGAGCATCCTGTGGGAAGCAGGATCCCACAGAGGAATCTGTGCAAGGACTGGCTGGGCGGTGTGTGACAACAGGGTGATGTGTCCTTGTGATCCTGATAGCAATAAACATCTTTAATTCACTTTAAAACACTTCTGTAGCACTAGCCCAGGGCAGAAAGGTCTTAATCAAAATCAGGATCAGGCTTGTGAGTTTTTGAGAAATGCTATCTCGCAAAGGACTTTCTTATTATTTATGTATTCATTTACTAATTACACAGCTCAGATTTTTTCAGCCCATGAGTCCAAACTCACCTGAGGAAGGGAGGCTCTGCAAAATGCCCTTAGAGAAAACCCAGTTTGGTACCTGCCCACCAAGGAAAGAGATGGTCCCTGGCCAAGGGGGATGTTTTCCTGTCAATATAGCAATCAAATTTAGCTTCTGCCACTGTAGGCAACGTGGCATTAAAAGAAGGAGCTTAAGTTATTAAACTGAGCTGCTTTAATCGTCCGGTTCAGGGAAATCCATTGCTACAGGAGACCTGGGGATTAGTGTATTTTTACCACAAAGCCAATACATCTATTCTGATCAGTTAGCACTTGCTCACTCGTGCATATGAAACTTCATTCTCCGGGTTTGCCCTCACTAGCATGGGACCAAATGGAGTTTTATTTGGAGATTGACCCCGTCACCTTGAATCTCATCATTCTGGTATCTAGCTATGTCATTTTGCTTCTGGTTTTCCTGATCTCCTGCGTGCTCTATGACTGCAGAGGGAAGGATCCCAGCAAGGAATATGCTCCTGAGGTCCCTGCAGACACCCAGCCCCCGATCCGGCTGGTGGTGATGCAGCAGGGCTCCCCTGGCACTCGCTGGGCAAAGGGGCTCATCTCTGCCTACGAGAACCCTGCTGATCTGCCTGGGAAAAGGACTACAGTGGTGTGAGGGAGCTCCAGCTCCTGCCTCTCTGCTATGTTTACTCCCCGTGTGCACAAGGACAACGTGATCCCCAGGTGAGTTTAGACGCCGATTTATTCGATGCAGTGTCATTGCTCGGGGGATCATTTGATGTTGAGCTGTGCTCTGCATTCCTATGAGCTCACAATTCTGCCTGCCAGCCATGAAGAGACTAATTTCCATCTCTGCTGCTGCCCTCCAGCCCCCTGGCAGCCTGCAGCAGTGACGCTGTGATCCTCTCAGGCACTGATGAGGGGCCTTGCTTTAATCTGAGTTGTGCCCAGTGCAGTTATTTTGGCAGTGTTGTCCAGAGCATCCAATGGGCTGAGCTGTGCTGCCCCACAGCCTCGGCACATCTCCCTCAGTTGTGCAAATGACCTTGGGAGGCTGCTCCCACCTCCCCAGGGAGAACAGAAACACAAAAGATTTTCAAAGGATAGAGACAGTGCCTTTCCTATAGAAGCCAGAAATCCCATCAGAATTCAATACCTTCCATGTTGGCTGTGAGCTCCCCTGAGGGCAGTGCCAAGCCTGTCTTGGCACTTATTTTCTCTTATGGGGCAGAGCAGCCTTTGCCCTGCACAGATCCCCTGACAGGATACAAAAACTTCCTGGAAAAGCTGGGTACAATGCCTCCTGCCCAAGGGGAAGCAGGAACTGGGGGGAATTTACCAGTAATGTGAAATATATGTCACCACTGTCCACTGGAGGAGGAATTTCTGACCCCACGTTCTGGATTTCAGGGTCCATCACCATGGGTCTGACCCTGCCTCTCACCCTGAGCCTTCTTTCAGCTATATCATATTCCTGCTGTTATTTTATCTCCAGTATATCTAATGCTATCTGCATCAGGTCCTGCTATTCCCATCATTTCAGAGCAATAAGCTAAAGGCCTTTTTGGTTAACAAGTTTCTTCTGCATCTTGCTGCTTTTCTCCCTCTCAGTGCTCTATGGGACGTTTAACCCTAGGTTATTGTGTCCCTCTAAATAGTGCTCAAGTTCCTGTATGTGATATTGTTTAAGTGGTGGATTTTAGCTGGTTATTAAGGGAAAATTAGCATTGGACCCAGACTGTTGCAGATGTCTGTCCCATGAGCTATTTTACATCATGTTAATGCAAAGTTCCCACAGAGTCCTAAAAAAACCTTTAGTAAACACAGTGAGGTTTATTACCTGTGTCAGGTGGATGACTCACTGGATGCAGTGGTCCTAATGCCTTCAGGACAGGCATTTTAAATCCTTCAAGAAGAAAACTGCAGTGAATTTGAACGACAATTGAACAAAGCTGTTGGCTGGATTGCAGGGTTTGTACTCCAGCTGGGTAGGAACAGTCTGCCTGTGCTACATTCCCAGACATGCTGGTTTCTGAATCAGCTACAGAGCATCCTGGCACTGGCAAAGAAATCTCAAGAGTATCTTTTTATTTAACTGTATTTTAAGAGAAGGAGCCAGAATGGTTAGTGGTTTTTCTTTCGGTTTCTAAATTCTTGTGTGTGAACCCAGGTTTTGTTTTCAAGCTGTCCTGGGAACCATGGATATGCCTGGTTTGGGAAGGAAGCCTGAATTGGAGGGAAGGTTCTTAATGGGTGGGTGCTGGAGTAAAACCCCTGATGTGATGGAATTGGTAAATCAGAAGCTGGTGCCATGACCCTCTTCCATGCATCATGCTGAAATAACTATGTTGAATGTCTTCTTTTGGTTATTTAACACTGAAAACTGCAATTAGCTGTAGCTGATTTGGCAAAACACAGCAGTGACTGAGCTGTTTGTGTCACGGCTGCTGTCACCCACACAGGGTGGGTTATCTCTCCTTGGGCTCTCCCATCTGCTCTCCCTCCAGCCTGTAAGCTCTTCAGAGCTCTCTGTGTGTTCATGTACGTATCATTTAACATTCTAGAGGCCTTTATGGTGATAAGAGATCCCTGGCAGAATTCTATTCAAGAACAGAAATAATAACCTTAGTTAATAAGACCTTGGGGGTGATAAAAAGAGCTCAGAAATATCACAAAGAGCATGGCACAGCTGGTGTGACACCAAATGCCACAGTGCCAGCAGAGAAGCTGTGGTTCTTTGCTGAAGGTCATGCAAATAATGTAATAACACCATGTCACGTTGCCATTTCATTGCCACTTTATTTCTGTAGGCAAAGCAGGCTTGCAAGGCCGTGTTAATAAATACTTTTAGATAGCTGAAATTCTCCAGATATGTAACTTTGTGTGCAATAACCACAGAACCCTGGCTCCTTGAGGCTCGATGGCAAAACTGCTAAATTTTCTGGCTTAAGCTTTTGGAAGTTGTGCCTGGGGATAATGTGGGCACAGGAGCAGTTTCCATTGTTCACTCATGAGGAAATATATCAGTTGTGATAGCTGGTGGACTCTGCTCCACAATGTGGAGGTAAAAGCAGCAA
Organism: Prinia subflava; assembly: GCF_021018805.1. Taxonomy (NCBI): domain Eukaryota; kingdom Metazoa; phylum Chordata; class Aves; order Passeriformes; family Cisticolidae; genus Prinia; species Prinia subflava. Next base: position 15,724,091 of record NC_086258.1, read on the forward strand.
ATGATACTTTCCTTCTGATAGCAGGAAGGTAAACATAGGGTAAATCCCTTCCCAGAAAATGAGAAACTAAAGTGCATCAGGACTTTGTCTTCTCAACAGGAATAAAAAGGCTTTCTTAATTTTGCCTATACTAAAACAATATTGGAGTATTTTGTCTTAATAGGCCAATATTGGAGTATTGTTTATACTAGACCAGGACTGGAGTATTATTAGTGGGAGAGAGCCCTTGAGTATGCACTGAGAATTCCAAGTAATCAAACCCCTGTGAGTGAAATTACTGCTTTGGGGAGGTCTCTGCTTCCACGCTTTACTTAATGACTGTATCAAGATTAATGCATGCAAATGGGCTTTTATCAGGCCAAGCTTGCCAGAAATCAGCCTTGAAGCTGTGTTCCTTCGAGTGCTTGCAGTGCTCTGCCACGCCATTTGCATCACGGTGAGAGAACAGGGATGAATACCCCCACAGCAGGGGGGTTGTTTGCATAAGTTGTGTGTAAAATGTGAATCCCTTGAATTCACACAGTACAAAACATCCTGAACCAGGCTGTGCTGCTCTCTGTCCCAAACTGAGGCACGCAGAGGAGCTCTGCAGAGACTGAGCCATCCCTCTGGGACACCTCCAGCATCTCCCAAGCCCTGTTCCCATGGGGAAGCAGCAGGACGTGGCTGTGGGGTCCATGGATTCAGGGGAAGAGCTTTGTGCAGCTCTTTGCACATCCTCTGAATCTGACTCTGCCATCCCTGCTCAGCTGAGGATGGGTTTGTGCCTTGCTTAATCCTGCCCAGGCCTATGGAGACATGTGCTTTGCCCAGAGGATTAGGCAGGATTTTAAGGCCAGGATATCCAGCACAGAAATCCTGTCCTGCAGCAGGTGTCCTTTGCAAATGAGTGAGACGTGGGTAAAATTGTATTAGCATTTATTCATAAGCAATATGAGTTATGAGAATGTTGGATAGACTGACAAGGATTTAGGAAATATGCTCTGTTCCCAGAGAATATTTATGGGGCATCCTTGGGCAGCTCCTGTCCCCTCTGTGCTTTGCTCCATGTGTCTCTGGTTGTTTTCTCTGCTCTTCTGCCCTCTGCACCAAATTTCTTTCTTCTTAGCAATTTATGCACTTCATAGGGGGCTTATCATTACAAAACTGGCACACAGGGGCTGCACTTGAATTTCAGTCCATGGACTAACTCCAGCAGGATTCAAGAGAAAAAAAATAAAATATTCTCCCACAAACAATGCCTGCAGCAGGTGGCTCAAAGAAGTCAATGAACAAGCCACATTAAATCTGGGCAAACCCTGGGCACAGCCTTCCAACACCTGCTTTGGGTGAGCTGTGGTCACCGTGGCACTCTGATATCTGTAGCTCCTTGATTTGAAGGGAACTCAGGGGTGCTGGGAGGATTTATTGCTGTTCTGCAGGAAGCAGGAGTTCAGTGTGCAGTGGCTCGCTTACAGCTGGCTCAGTGTGCTTTAAAGTCACAAATTACTGCTTCTGTAAAGCCTTTATTAAAGGTTCTACAGAAACAACAGGAAAAAAGTTTTCTAGATTTCTCCAATATTAATTTAAGTCAAATATGTCATTAAATTCACCGGAAATTCATCTTTCATGTGAGGCAGTTCCACTGTAAACATACTGTCTAGGCCTTCAGATTTCTTTTTAAAATCCCTAATAAGCCACTACATATGAGCTGAGGATTAGTCCAGACAGACTAACCCATATTTGCCAGGGAGAATTCCTTCCCATGCAGTGATTGTTTTGAATTTGAAAAGAGGTTAATCTTGTCTCATTTTTTGATCAGCACATTGTTTCATCCTCTGATAGTGCTGAGTGTACAGTGACATGTCCAAGTCAAACCTCTTGGCTGTAAGAAGAACTTTAGAATGATTTTTGCTGCCTAGAACTGCATCACCTTGTGTTACCAGTCATTCAGCCTGTGTGATGTTGGTGCTTTGGTGGGAATGCCAGGAGGTAGGAATTGATATTAGGAGTTTAATGGGAAATACTGCTCTTCCAACCATGAGCCAGTGCCGCTTTGGGGAGCTCTACAGCCCATTTGTCATCTTTTAGAGGGATCAACCCCCACCAGCCCCAATCCCTTGAGCTACCTGTGTGCCTTTTACATGGCAAAGCACTGCCGTGGATCTCCTGGCCCTGCTCCAGCCTGAGTGACTTTGAGGCTCTCCCAAATTCCTGACCCCTGTGCAGGATCTGGGGGTTAAAACTGAACCCTCGTGTCCTGTTGGGGTCCCTGAGGGGCTCCTGGATGAAATGACAGCTGGAACATCAGCAAGGATGTGTGTGTGAGGAGGATGGGGGTACTGGAGTGCATGTGCTGGAGGCTGCTGGTGGCTGCTGCCCCCGAGGAAGGCAGGTGGGCTCTGGGGTGAAGCTCTGACACGCTACAGCAGTGGAAAGCTAAATGAATTGTTTATAAATAAATTGCTCTGACATCCACAGCAGAAATCTCCCTAACTAGAGAAAATCATAGCAGAATGATAAAAACCAGGGAAATCTGAACAGCTGCCTTCTCAAGCTTCTGTTCTGCTCCTGCTTTAGTTTCCTTCCTTCCTCCTCCTCAGGTATGCTGGTTTCCTTGGAGACACTGCTCCTTGGTTTTCCTGCCTAACACTGACACTGTTTGACGTTAATGTTTCAAAGAGGCATTTCCACCCTAATGTGACAAATCAGGGGCAGTTTTTGGAGGCACATCCTTGTCACAAGGCATCCAAATCCAGAGTCTGATGGTTCAGCCCCGGATGGGGATGGCTCAGTCTCATCCCAGATCTGCAGCAGATGCTCTGTGTGAGCAATGAAGCTGTGCCCTACTTTCTCCATCTGTTAATGTCAGTAATAATTGTTGCACAAGTGGGGTGTAGGGTTGATTTAATTAATATTTATGGAGGAACATGAGATCCTTTCATGGGTGGTGCTACAGAGAATTTGTTAATTATTAATGAGTATATATTTGTGTTTCTTCCTGAATGCCTAGAAGACTTGGATATATTGTTAAAGCACTCTCATTTTTCACTCTTTCAGTATTGGAGCTAATAAAGGTATAGCCCTTTATTACTCTAAAAATACACTGGATTTAACTGCTATTGACTTCAGCATGAGCAAGGAAAACAGGATTAGCATCCACCTTTATTTGTAATAGTTATATTGCCTAAGTAATCAATATCTGTTTTTCACTTAATTATGTATTTTTTTTCACATTCTATTTTTATCTCTGCCATTTCTTTCATGTAAAATAAATGGACAAATTCAGGCCAATTCTAGGGCTAAACCTTTCAAGAAAGAGGAGGGGGCAGGGATTGGGCATATCCACTTTTGCCTTCTTCAAATGACAAACCTCCTGAATTTCTGAGAGATTAATGGGAGTTGTTTTAGTATTATTGCTGGAAACTGGGCACACATAAAGAAGGGAATATAATGAGCATGAAAGGTGGATTGAAAAAAATCTGTGAGTAGCAGCAGATGGTTTAATGTCTGTAGATGCCATTGGGTACAGCCACAGCACCTCATACCCTGCCCAGCAACAACAAAAAAAGACAATACTTGATGGAGGCATATTAATAGTGCTTATTACAGGTGATTTCTTTCCCATTCTCATCATCCCTCCTCTTTCAGGTGCGTATTAAGCACAGATTTGACATAAGTCACACACTGGTTTTCTCAAAAAGAGGAAACCCACTGTTTTTTCTTCCAAAAGAAGAGCAGGCAGCAGCAGCCTGGGCTTGCACACTCCACCTGAGCTGAGCCTGAAGGACATTTCCCTCAGTGAGACAGAACCTGCCCAAATCCCTGCTGTCCCCCGTGGGGAGCTGGGCTGTGGTTTGCTCCCTGAAGGGCTCACAGCAACGCCTCCTTTAAATCATTTCTCATCAGCCACCAGCAGCTCTGCAATTTCCAGCCCTCCAGGCAAAGCAGGCACCTCACCAGGGCAGGGGAGGTGTCATGAGCCCAGGGACACTGCAGGGAAAGAAAAGCTTTTTCTTGAGATGGGAATTGCCATTCCCATTTTATCAATTTCCACAGCTTTAGTTTTAGACCAGGTTTACACTGGGACCAGAGTGGTTTAATAATGGGTGGGTGTTTTTATTACTGGCAAAAACTCTGATGCTGTCAAGATTATACCAGCAAAAAGTAATTTGACAATAAGCCTTATTTTCCTTGCTGAAGCAATGTGTACTAACTTGGCAGATAATCTCATTAATTAATTGAAGCTCTATTTACAGTTGATGGAGAGAGACAGCTTGTTAGGGACATGCCATCCAGTCTTTTCCAGTGCAGACAAGTCTCTGTAAAGCTGCATTTTTATTTATATACATATGCTGAATTGAGAATCGGGGCATCACTGGTAAAGCCAAGTGTTCTGTCCCTGGAGAAATGAATAGAAGGCAAATCTTTGGCATCAGGAGGCTCCGTGTTTGTTTTGGGAAGGAAAGCTGGCAGGGATCCCAATGCTAACTCTGAACATCTGAGGAAAAGGCTGCTGGAAAGAATTATATCGTGACGCAGACAGGGGAAAGCCAGGAAATTTGAAGCCAGGACAGAGACTCCTACCTTAACTCATTCTGGCACGGAAAAAAATCATTGTTGAGTATTAACACCACGTCTTTGGGATGTGTATTTACAAAAGGTGCTAGTGTTTGAGTTCTCTGGCAGGAGGGAGGTTTTCTCCAATTCTTGGTGGTAGAGATTAGAGAACTGCTGGGACAAGTGGGAGTGTTAAGCCATGACTGAAGGAGAAGATAGGGCTCATCACTGTCACATCCATGTGCTTCTGTCACTGCCAGGGTTATTTGGCCTGGGAGGGGACATGCTGCTCCCCAGTTATTGCCTCAGGAGAGCTGAAGGGACAAAAGACCCTTTATTTTTCCACTCCAGCCAACTCTGCAGGCCCTCAGATCCCAGTGTTTCCCTCCTCTTGTGAATTTGTGCTCTCGGTATTACAAAAGTCCATCTGCTTGTGGGGGTAACAGCTGAGCTGCCATTAGGAGAGTGTAAGATATTATCATGGGCTGCTTAATGGGAAACTGTTCTGCAGATGGACTCGCTGCTCTTCCTCTTTTGCAAACAGAAAATGCTTGGCCTTCTTCAGCTGCTGAAGGTGAACGTGTGCTTTTATTTCACTGCCTGTTTGCTCTGCATGTGCAGTGGAAGAGAGGATGCTCCAACCTGAGGCAGAGCTCCCAGAGGAGAGGGCAGTCATGTTTGAGGAAGAAGGCAAAGAAAGGTCCCACCAGCAGCAGGGAGGTGGGTGAATGGGGCTGTTAAACTTCCCCAAAGGTGGCCAAAGCCTGGCCACAGGGCAGAGCCTCCAAGCACGGTGGTGCTGCAGGGCTGCCTTTTCCTATTTCATTTAACAGCTGCTAGGGAGGAGATGACCATGTTTTTTTTCTGTGTCCTCTCTGCTGGGAAGCATTCAGGGTAATCTGGAGCCACAGATGTTACAGCAGCCAGATCATTTCCATTTTTTGCAGAAGAAGTAGTCAAGGCATACTTATTGGATGAAATGGATGAAGGCAAAAGGGTGAATTCACATGAGGGTGAAGCACCTCTCTGTTTCTACACACAGCAGAATCTTGCCCTTCCCTGGATGGAGCAGGGCCAGCCTTTTGCTCTGAGTTCTTTCCAAGCAGTGTGCAGCAGCACTCACCTGCCTGCAACGTGCAGGGCACCTTTGGATTTCCAGGTACTTCCCAGCCTGTGCAGATGGCTGGAAGTGGAAGCTGGCTCTCAGCAGCTCCCTGCCCATCCCCAGAGGCCAATTCCCCCAGGATGAGCACCAGGAGCTGGCTGGGTGGCAGGAATGCATGTCCTGAGCAGTGCCAGGTGGGATGTGTGCTGCCAGTGTGTGACAGAGCTGTGAGCTCGGGCAGCTCCTGTCACTGCATCCTGTCAGTGCAGAGCTCAGGAGCATCCTCTTGGGTCAGAAGCATTTTGCCACTCTCGTTTGACTCAAGTGCCACCCTGTCGGATTAGCTCTGCTCCTACAAGGCACCAGCTTTCCTGTCTTAGCAGATAAACCTCTGCTGGCCAGATCACAGTGTCTCAAACCCCCAGCACAACCTGCCAGAAGGCACCGAGGGCTCAGATCAGCCCTGAGTTCAAAGGGGCACTTTGGGCTTAGAACTCCCAGTGAGCCTGATCATGACTTCAACCTGGGAGATGGGGACAGCAAGTGCCCCAGATGACCAGAGCAGGGCAAGGCTGATAATTGGGTTTGTAGGTGCAGCCCTGGCTGCCCCTGCGTGTGGTGCGGTCAGAAAATGCTTTAGTGTTTGGATTTAAAAAAACAAAACCATCCTAATGCATGTACCCTAATAAAAGATAATACAGAATGCAGTAATGTAGCAACCCTATCAGCTTTCCTGGTTGCTAGCCCCATGTTAAAGTATAATGCATGCACACAGCCCCACATGCTGAGACTCATCTTTGTGCACATAATTACAGGTTCTTGCATAAAGGCTGCAGGTGCTTCTATTTTAACCCTGTATTACAGCGTCTGAAATTCAATACAGAAATAACCCCAGCTTGATTCCCATTCTGCAGTGCAGGAAAGGGGCCCAAACCTGCACAGGTACAACCACGATTTCTGTTTGGCTGTCACACTTCAGAGCCTCTCAGTCACGTCTCAGTTTGGCTGCTGAATGTGCTGCCCCAGCTTCCTGCCATCCCTCCCTGCTTTCAGATCCAGCTACTCTCTTACTGTTGATTTTCACATTCATTTTGTCACTCTTTGTACAACATGACCACTAATTGGTGCAGTTAATTAACTGTTAGAAGACAGTGTCTTGGTCTTCAGATCCAACCCCTGGATCTGAGCAAAGCTTTCCCGAGGGACAGAGGCAGCTGCAGCTCTGAACACCCTAAACTCCTGTCATTAGAGCTGCACCTGGGAGATTCAGCTCCTTTGTTTTCCCTTTGAGGGCCTCGAGCAATGTTTTTTTCTTAGTCAGAAGTCAGGACGCCTTTTAGTGGACAGGTGGAATTTTTCAAGTGAAGATGGGATGAATAAAATCAAATATTTGTTTCAATTTGAATAAAAGTAATTTGTCTAATCAGACTGTCTTCCTCTGGCATTTACCCATGGAAATACAAACCGCAAAGTAGCAAGCAGCAGCTCTGGATTTTACACTGGAGTTCCTCCCTGAGAGACTGAGTGTCCTGTTCAGTACAGATTTCACTGGGTTCCCAGGGCTTGCTTTCTTTATTTGAGGTTCGGTGCAGCAGCAAAAAACTGCTGGTTTTGTTTGTTTTTTTTTTTCTTTTGAAGACTTTAGAACATTCTTTGAGTATCTCTGCATCTTCAGAACTGAGGTTCTATGGGTGTGCCCCCACAAAACCTCCTGTGGAGATGGGGTGTGCACTGACCCAGCAGCTCTGTGCCCAGCCAGGGCCAGCTCCTGGTAACCAGACCCCATTTCAGACAGATCTGTATACAAGCTATAAATCATCAGGTCTTTCCTTTCACTTCCTTTTGCATAATGACAGTCCTATTTTCCTTTACCAGTGCAGTAATTTATAATTTGATGGTGGTTTAATGAAAATCCTGCTGTTCTTCTCCCTGGAATTTGACAGTCGACATTACAAAGAAGTCCTTCCTTGACCTTTCCCTGTTGGACACGCCTGGAAATTAGAGTGTCTTCATTTTAATGAGTTCAGAGGATTGGGGAGTTGCAAGAAAAGAAAAATCACCTTCAAAAATACCTCACCTCCTCTTGTGAATATGTCAGGACATGTTTTTAGATGCAGAGCTCTTACCTGAACAGGCTTGTTCTCTCCTCATTCTGTGGCTTCTCCAGCTGAGCTGTTTCTTGGCTCCAGCCTGTGCTTTTTGATGCAAGGCCATGTTGACTTTGCATGAGGTTTGTTGCAGTGTGTGGAGCAGATTTGTAAATCACCCCAGCCTTTGCTCCCCTCTCTGCCACTTCTGCAGCCCAGTCCAGCTGCCTCTGTGTGTGTGTATAAATACATAAAAGTCTGTATATAACACATAAGAATATATAATGATATAAGATGCAATATAAAACCATCTCTGCAAGGCTTCCAGGAACTGTGTCTAACCTGGCAGGGCCATCCTAGGAGTGAAGTGGAAGAAAATGAACTAAATAAAAATGACTGAGAATGGAATGAGTTCAGGAGATGCTGGCTTTGGGGTTCTCCTCTGCTTGATTTCCTCCCTGTGGGTCCCCTTCTTGGCAATGTGAGTCTGAACAGTGCCCAGTGCATGTGAAATTTGAAATCATAGTGGTTTTTTAGTACTACACCAGTGCTATCTTGCATCTATATTTATTTAGTAGTAAGACTGAAAGCTTGGAAGAGAGCTGTGTTTGCAAAGGGCTGTGATGGCAAAGGTTTCCTTCTGAAGTCTGTGTACAGCACATAATGGAGGCAGAGATATAATGGAAAATATGTAGGAAAGGGAATTTACTCTATCAGTGTCAAATACCCACAGAAACCAGCCTGGCTCGATATTTATATTTGCAGAGTTTATTAGCACAAAATAATAATAATAATAAGACCCATAGTGAACATAAACCACACTGGAATATGGGAAGAGTGTCACCAAAGCTGTCCTTGCTGCTGCTTCAGTGCATTTATCCAACACTAGTGCTGAGCACTCCCAGACCAGCTCTGAACAGTTTGGCTTTGAGGTGAGTCAAGGAGGAAATGGGATGGGTGGTTGGGGAATCAGGTAAAATCTGGAGTAGTCATATGTAAACATGGACATGGTTATGGGAAGGGTGAATGTGCAAATACAAAATACCCTCAGGCCTTAAATCATGAGAGTCTTGCAGTGATGCTGCCCCAGGCCAGGATTGCTCTGCAGGGCAGGACCTGCCATCAGCCAAGCACTTCTTCGATTAAAGATGGATTTTTCCTACACTGGTTTTAGCCCATTTTTAATTAAAAAAAAAGAGATGAGCTTCACTGCCTCACCTGCAGGACAGCAGAAGAGAGGTCTCACTCCTTCAATGCTGCCTCAAGACCAAGTGTAAGGAAAGTGATTGCAATTTTCCTTGATCCAGTAAGAAAAAGTTTGCTATAGCTGATGGTTTCTCACTGTGGCCTCTCTGGGGAGCTGGGTGGTATTTTTCCAAGTGGAATGGTTAGTGGATACCAGATTTGCCACTATAAAAGGAGGAAAGCAGCTGCAGTTTTTGCAGTCAGGTAAATACTGAGCCTGAGCACGGTCATGCCCGAGTAGGGACCTGGTGCTGTGTTCACCTGGCTGTGGCACAGGACAAATTAGGCATGCCTCGTCTCCCCAGGGATTTTACAGCTCTGGAGCCCAGGCACATTAATTATCCTGCCATCAAAACAAACCTTTCTCCTGCACTGAGGACAGAGCTGCTGCTTGGAGCTGGGCTCAGAGCTGGACGAGCAGGGGCTGTGTGAGGTCAGGTGGAGGTGAGCTGGCACAGCTCCCTGGGCAGGCATGCAGAGTGCCTGCCCACATTCCCACAGGCTTAGCTCAGGCTGTGGCCCCTGCTAGCATGTCCATTTTTGACAACAAATAGGAGCTGCTTTGCCACTTCCTCTGTGTGATTGTTGACAGAAGGATGGGCTTTGTCCCATTCCCCTCCAAGCTGGGAACTGTGCAGAAACTTCCAGCTGGAGTAGACACAACTTCATGATGCTGTTCTCCAACCCTCCTCCAGCAAACCTGTGCTGCAGTGGGTAAATTGTGACCAAAGCAGAGCTGCTTGGCTTGGGTTTTCACATTTCAGGATAAAAAGCAAGATTTGGGATGTAAAGCTAATCAGCTGGAATAAAGGACAGCAGCTCTGGCTCTGCTGGGGTCACAGCTCCCAAGAGAGGCTGAGGATCTGCCCTCCAAACTAGTCAGGACAGCTGGGTCATTCTGCCAGGCCCTGTTCAGTGTTGAGAGCAGGACTTTTGGAGGCAGCCACATTCATCACCCACAGCAAAATTTAATGAACAGCCAATCTTTTTTGGCAGCTTTTTATTGCAGGGAGGGCAGAGGGTTTATGTGAACTGGATTTGTGAAGGCAGTTGTACAAATATTTGTTCTCTGCTCCTTAGCAGCAAAGGGATAGTACAAACAACATCCCCATTTAAGGTCCCACTCACTTGTTACAAAAGACTTGATCCAATTTTGGCTGCATTATGGGCCTCCAGCTTGGCCTGCAGGTTGTGTAAGGAGTAGCTCAGCCCCACTCCATAGCCTGGAACACAGGCAAAGTCAGGACAGAGCAATGCTGCAAGGATGGAAATCCTCCTGCACAGGGATGGAAATCCTCCTGCACAGGGATGGAAATCCTCCTGTACAGGAATGGAAATCCTCCTTCACAGAGATGGAAATCCTCCTGCACAGAGATGGAAATCCTCTTGCACAGGGAAGGGCTTTGGCCTGAGAAGTGGCTGTAAAAGGGGCACCTTTGGGAACTCCAGTCACTGGTACAGTGCCATCTATACCTCAAGCTATCTCAAGCATCCATCAGCTCCCTGGCAAGGTGAGATCAAGCCTTGTTCACTCAGTGAGGCAGTTCCCTCCTGCAGGCACTGCACAAGTGATTTGTTCTTACTGTAGGGACAGAAAATTCTAAAGAAAAAAAAATTCACAGGAAAATTTTAACATGTGGACTCGGTGCTCAGGTTAGATTAGGGCTGCTCTGTAAAGGACTAAGGATCAGATCAGATTATCAAGACTGCAGTGTGTAAGACCTCTCCCTCCCAGCTTGGATTAAACCCTATGCCACATATTGAAAAATGAAATATTGAATAGCTACTCCCAAAGTGAACATAGTCCATTCAGTTATGTGATTTTTCCCACAGGAGAAATACTGTTTGATTATAGCATTAAATAGTGTTGAATATTAGACAGAGACAGACTAAGATAGAGTTGACTTGAATATTGGTGCTGCCTAATATTAAGGTCTTTGATTTTTGCAACTTCAGTACTGCTGTTTTATAAGTGGAGAGCTTTTGTGCATTAAAGTGTTTATTTTAAACCCCTCCTCATGCAGTGGAGAATGGGTCTCTGCTGTGACCATAAAAAAACTGTGAGTTTAAGAGCAGTTTGTACAAACTACCTTGGATGATTCCAAAACCATTTAGCCTTGATTCCCTTTAGTGATCATCACTGTAATTCGAGATTAATATTTTTAAATTAAAGTGCAGGAACATTTCTGGCAGTTGTTTTTTGTAGGTTCTCCATTAATGTCTACTTAACTGAAGGCAGAAAGAGTCAAGCACACATTTAATTATGGAGATGTCTGCATGACAGCATAAAATCTCAAATGAAAAAGAAACACTTTTAATATGAGTAATCATCAGACTTAAAAGTCTCAGTCATCTTTAAATAGCAATATATTGATGACTAAAAGCAGCACTAATGTGTAGTGCACTATACAGCCTGGAGTTTAACAAGCATTTATTTTAACCTTCCAGGTTGCAGGAGTGCAAGCGGGGGCACAGCCCATTGCTCAGTTTGTGTGGGATTAATGTCCCCATCCAAAAGTTGAGCCTCTGCCCCCCAAAACTCCAGAACAAAAGGATTTATCACACTGATCCTGCTGAAAGGAGGAGAGCTGTGTGACCTCAGCCAGGAGGAGCAGCCTGAGCACAGCCCAGCCTGGGCTTTGATCCGCTGCCAGCGCCGCGGCCCCGGCGCTGGGGAGGGACTGAGGACACAGACTTTGAAAGCGTGGCCTTCCTCCAGGGCTCTGGGTTCTGTTCCCCAAATTGTGGCCTTGCAGTTTAGCACCCACAAGCTGCAGATAAGAGGCTGCAAGGCCCCTGGCAGCAGAACAAGGTTGGGCCCTGGCGAGGATCCCCACGCGCCTCTGTGGGGAACCAGGAGCAGCACAGAAGTGACAGCCCCAGGGAAGGAACAGTTTCTGGAAATATACCATCTGTGCCACAAAAATCTCTATTTCAGCCCTTCATCAGGGGCATTGTCTGTTTATTTCTTGATTTTGTTCAACCAGTCTCTCCTTATAAATATTACTAATGAGCCTCAAGAGCCAGGAATCTGGAGGACAGGAATTTGCTGTCTGAAGGATCTTAAAAACAAGTTGAGTGACTCCTGTGCCTCTCTGGATTGTTGTTTGCCCAGCTGCTTTCCAAATGGCTCCTAAAAACTTCCCAAGTATTATGGGGGTTTTTTTCCCCTTTAGTCCTTCCAGCAATTATGTGAGGGGTCTGATTCTCATTTGTGTAAGTCCAGTCCCTCAGTTATATCACTGGAATGCTGTAGACTTTCATCCAGCACAGCAGAAGGAGAAGGCAGGTCAGAGTCTGTCTGAAAACTTATCCCTTCCATTGAAGATAACACAATTTATAACTCTAACCCAAGGACTGACAGAATTACGTGGATGGTGGATATAAGGCCTCCCAAAGGTTGCCAATAGCAGGAATACTTGTTTTGCAATCACTGTTTGGAGCAGAGTAGACAAATTTGTACTGGAATCACTTCTTGATGTCTCTGTCTCTTGCAAGTCCTCTGACCTCTCAGCAACTTGGCCTGGCTATCAGCAACTAAATGATATATCCCAAGAGTTTCCTGCTGTTCAGAAGGGACATGGTGAAACAGAACCTCCTTTACTCTTTGTAACACACCATAACCAAGAAACAGAACATTTTGACTTTTGTCCTTAAATAACAGAACTTATTTTTGCAGAAATGCTGCAGAAGCAGTCTCTGAACTTATCAGGGGAATTGCAAGTTAGACACTCAGATCTTCTTGTCCCTGCCAGGCACTCTGCTCCCTCTTCCCACTGCTATTAAGCATTATTCAGATTGGGAGATGTAGTAAGGACAGTGTGTCTGATGTTTGTTGGGCTCTATTAAGTAACACATTCATTTCATGTCTGAATGATATTTGTAAAGATTTGTGAGCAATAGAGAAAAATGGACTCATATTTTATTAACTCTGTTTACAAAACCTAGAAGACCTGAGACAACAGTATGCGTTGGAGTAGAGATGTACAGTTGCACAGACATACAACTCCCTTTCCAAACGTACTTAGGAAACCTAAAATAAATAAAACTAAGAGGCTGTCAGCTAACTGGCAGGAAGGGCAGGGTGAGTTCACATGCCCCATGCAGCCCCTGCCAGCGAGGCTGAGCTCCTGTGCAGAGGATGCTTCATGACCTGCACAGGGCAGTGAGGCACCTCTTCAGTTTTACTGACTTACATTCACCTTGATCTTTCTCTCCTATATTTGTTTTTTTTAACTGTTGAGAAAACTAAGTACCATTTTAAATTGAGACGCTATCCAACCAGAGTAAAATGTCAACCCTTTAACAACTGACAATAAATCAATTTGTTTTCTTTTGCTAAATATGTTTGAAATCTCTAAGCAGTCCAAATGGGATGTAGGAATCATTTCCTCTCAGATGACAAATGATGGGCTAAATTCCACCCACTCTGTTCACTCTGGCCTGACCTAGGGCTGATAGGAAACAACGAGCGTCTTTCCGTTAACTTAAATGGATTTTGTGTCAGCCCCATTAAGTAACAGCTTATTTCCCTTCATTGATTGTGATGTCAAAGATGAGGAATTAAGAGTGATTATGGATGGCAGACACATTCGCAGAGCAAAAACCCAGTGAGGGGGAGAAGAAAGGAGGGGAAAAGATTTTGCATGTCAGTGTTACAAACATCAGTTAAAGATGGTCCACTGTGGACTGGGATTCAAACAAGAACTGCTTTATTTTGGCTTTGGTACAAGGGTGAACATTTTTCATTTAATTCTGAAAAGGCAAGAATTTGGGGATATACTAAAATATTGCATCCAAAGAGAAATAATTTAGTTCTGCATGGGTAACACATTACTAAAAAGATCTTCAAAAGCCTCCACTTTGGGGTGCTTAAATCTAACATCTGAGAGAGGGCAAAAATGGTCTTTTTTTCCCTCAAGGGTGGGGTACAGCTGGGCTTTTCTTTGCAGGCCACAGTAATGACAGGAGGATGGGGTGAGAGACCTCATCTCTTAGGATCTAATGACCATGAGAAGATATCCTGTTATAATACAGTAATTCTTTATTCTCTGTTGTAGACTTCCTTAAGGAAGGCCACAACACTGACCCTCATGACCCTTTGGTTTAAGAATCTGAACTGTGATTTTTCAGGTGTTCTCCAGTCTGAAGCTGAAGGCAATGGCAGCTGCTTAGCTCCTGAGTCAGGTTGTCCTGCTTTGGACTTTCATATAAAATTCTCTTTATGACTGAATTTTACCTTTAACAGCTCCCTCTTTTCCTGTCAGCCAAAATTCCATACTGATTTCTGCTAGAAGAACTGATAGATGTTCCAAGGGCTATGGGCCACCATCTTTTTTATGGTACAATTACTAAAAGCCAAACCCTTCTCACATTTTTTATTTCTAAAAAAGCCTTGAAATCTGGCACCTTTATGACTCAAGCTTCCCAAAGGAAGCACTGGAGAATCAATATCTGAAAGCAGGATGCTTCTGCACTTTTTTGAAGTAAAAGTTCTCTGCAGTCATTAACAGACTTGATTCATCTGATGACTCAGAATTTGTGCAGCTGGTCCAAGGCCATTTCAGAGACTGAAAAGTGCTGCTTTTCTCTCCTTCTCCAAAGAAGTGATCTTTTCTCAGTTACATGAAGCACCTCCTGCCTTCATATCAGCTTCTTCATTTAAGGAGAAGGCTATATTCAGAACAGGCAACAGCGAGGAATTTGATTGAAAAGATGAATTAATATAAAATTTGACCCTTATTGGTTTTCCCAATATGCATTTTGAAATCTTTGAAATGTCCTTTTGTTTACTGGAAATGCAGTACAGGACTATTGTGATACACAGGCCAAATGACTGTGAAATAAAATTTCTCCATTATTCTACTGGAATTAAAGTTCATTAGTCACATAGATAATCATATTATAATTTCATGTTTGTCTCATGTTTTCAAGAGCTCCGTGCTTATTGATTTGAAGTTCCTGAATCAGATACATTCTCTTTACATTTTGGTTCAAGTTTTTTAAACAATCAGAGCTTACATTTTCGATGACGCATTTAGGTTTTATTTTCATCATAAAATTCCAGTCTCACACCAGATTTTAAATGTTAATAATTCAGCCATTGCTTTTGAAGGGGTTCAATGGCTCCATTCACTGATGATTTAAATAGTCAATTTTCAATCATCACTCTCCTTTGAGAGTTTATAGCTGTGCTATTCCTTTCCCATTAACTACTGTCATAGTAAAGATTCCTATTGACTGGAAGTACTCTGATTTTATTCCCCATTGTAACTCTTTATTATTCTCACAAAATCTTGTGGGTTTGTGGGACATGAAAAATACACTTTCCTCAGAAAAAGTGACGAAAGAGAAACCTTCAGCAGAATTCGACATTTAATTAATCCAGACTAATGTAATCTAATACAAGGCCCATCTCTCTAAAATCTCTCGTTTCATTTGCAGGAAGTCTTTCTATGATGTGAGTAGCAATGCTGTAATCTCATTTCAGGTTTAGTGCTGGCAGTAAAAGCTGGGACGTCAGGTAAATGTTTATTTTTCAACATTTCCTACTGTAAGTGGCTGTCTATGCCAAGGAGCCAGCCCTTCTTCGATACCTGTGTCATCCTGGAAAAGTTCTCCAGGCCAGAACTAATTCCATTAGTGTTTGGAAAGCTATTTATAAGCCTGCCTTCAGTGGGATGACCTTATTAATTAGACTGGGGGAAGGCTGAGGGAGGGAGAGACGCTCATTTCACAAGACCATTGACATGCATTTCCAGAAGCTATGCTTCTCCTTCACACTATGCTCAAATAGACTGTCAAATAAAGCAGAAATCTGGGTCAGTTTGCAGCAAGAAAAAAAAAAAGCTATATCCATGCTGTCTGCAGGACCCAAAGCATAAACTTTTTACAGGGTAGTTCTGCTGCCACATGTCCTTGAACATGCTAACAAAGCCCAAACCCTGTGTTCTCTAAATCCAAGAAAAGGAAAGAGCTTTACCACTAAAGCTTCTAAATCAAACCTTAATGAAACCACCACCTTCCCCCATTATCATGCACATCCCTAAGAAAGGAAGGCTAAATCCTTATATTGTTTTTTATGAAGTTAAAAGAAAGCAGAAGGCATTTAATTGTCTCCCTGAGCCATGGTGTCCTGCTCTGCTGCCTCTGAAGCCAGCCCATCACCACTGCCAGCTCCAAAAAGTGAGTAGCTGGGAGCATTTGCAATGTCTTGTCACTAATATATCTATTTTGGCAATGTAGGAACTGCTTCTCTGTTATCTGTTTAATAAATCAGGGGACTGGTTATTGTGCAGGCTTATAATAAGAACTCATCTGTGCCAAGTGGCCAAAAGAAACTCGGCTTTTGTGCAGATGTTTACTTTTATCAATATAACCTCCTGACAGAAGCTCATTCACCACTGGCATCCCAGTGGTAATTACATTTTTCATCTTGGGTGGGGAAAAGGAAGCTTTCAGCAAATCCTGCCTATTCATTTGATGGATCTGTCCAACCCAGGACAATTTTGCAATGCAGAGAAAATTACAGACCCCACTTCTGTGTCCCTCTTTGGATAATCCTATACAGATATTTAATGTCTCAGAGTTCAGTATGTCTTTATGTTACAGTCTCATGCTCATCAATAGTCCAGGAGTACAAACTCCTCCACCTCTAGACAAGTGGCCAATGCTTGTGAAGGGTTGGTAGGAGATAATACATGGGTAAAATTTGACCTAAAAATAATAAGGGCAAACCACACAGCTCATGTACTCCTGAGTGTCAAGATTTGTAATTAGTAACAGATTTGCTATGCAAACATCTGTGAGGTACCAAATGGGTGTCTGTTGGGTATCAGACTGGGATTACCTGGTTCATTTTGGAAACTCATTTTACAAATACCTTACAGAACTAAAGTCTCTTTGTCCCATGAAAAAAATATTAGGTTAAATGTCTTATTAAAGAGCCTTTGGGTGTTCATGTTCAGTATGTTGCTCCTTCCACTGCATGACTGGGCCAAACAACAGGGATGCATTCAGGAAGAAAAATTCTTTCACCCTTCTTGTAACCCTGACTCATTTATTATAATGCATTTCTGGCTGAGTGCACAATGACATATTTCTAGTCTTAAGAACGTTTTTAATCAAAACTACTTCAGGTATTTGAGGGTTCTGGTTTTTCTTACTTTGTAAATAAGAATAACCAAACTTTTTGCTTCCCTAATCTTGTATGCTGAATGCCAATTATTAGGAGTTAGGTCCATAATAAGGGGTTTCTTTTGTGATTTTTTTAAGGCACTCTGTAATTGCTTTTGATGATCGAATGAATCAGAGATGAGGTCAACAACGAGTCACTGGTACTAAAAATATGTTATTGGTCAGGAGTGCTCTAATACCTGTGCTGAGTAATTCAGTGCTGTCCTTAATAGACAGACTTCAAGTAAAAAAATCTTCCAGTTTCATCACCACTGTCATGATGATTGGGGTGTTCTTAACCTGGGTCCACTCAGTCAAGCTTCATGATATGAATATTCTTATTTTCATTCAAAGTAAACAAGTCTGAACAGTGGTTTTTTGGGTTTTTTTTTACTGTATTTTGAATCTGTATATCTTTGATGCTCCAGCAACAGGAAGTTACACTGGTTAGAGACCTATGTCCACAGAATAAAGGTGGAAAAACAGGCTTTGAAAACTGTGAGGAGAAAAACTCTGTGACCCATTTGCGAGCAGAGTCTGGATCAAATGTCCAAGGCAGCAGGGAAAGGAATGAAAATGGCAGTGGTGTGGGAGAAGGCAGAAGAAAGAGCTGAAGAGGAGCAGAGAGAATGAGAGGAGATGCAGACAAGATGCAGCACCTGTGTGCACCTTTGAAGGTGTCAGTGCACTCATTTTACAGGAGTCAGCCCAGCTTTTTGCCAGAACCACAAAGCAGCCAGCCCTCCAGTCATGGTGTACACATGACATTTCTACACCCTGAAAGTGCAAATTACTGGGGGAGTTGCAGAGGAATGCAAGGATGGGTGTGTGGTACTGAGCAGGAAGGCAGCTGCACCACCACAAGCCCTACCTCAATATAAAGCCAGGATATTTTGGATACTGCTGGCATTTCAGCTGCTGAAATGCAGCTGTGTGCAGGTCTGGGCTCTTCAGCAGTGTCCTCAAACTTTGCTCCTTTTGGATTAACAGATAACACAGGCAATATGAAACTTTATTACCAGCGACACTGTTAAATCAGATGACAGATTGCACCAACATATTAACAGTGATACCTCGCTGAGATTAATGGGAGTATTTCTCAGGGAACTAGCTTGGCTCTGCATTTCAGGAGTTCTCCTTTCCTGCATCAAGCTCTGCCCTCCTCTTTCAGAAAAGCTGAGCTAAGTATGTCTGCAGAAGTCTTCTGGCCCAGCCTCACCTATCCTAACATGAGCCCCTGCTGGAGAACAAAATCTGCAATTTTATGAGAAAAGCTTATTCTTTACTGGAACTGCAGAAAGTGAGGGGCAAGTCTTGCCACAGCAGTTTACAAAACTGTTAACCACCTAATCCTTTGCTCAGTGCTGGCACCAGGGAACAGTTGGTAAATGGGACTGAGAGCCGTGAACAGTCAGACTGAGTCTGACATGCAGCCAAGCTGTGACGCTCACAATTCCCCGTGCTGGAGGTGGTTACCTGGCACAGGTGACACGTTTAGCTTGGGATGACTTACAAACCATGGCACAGCTGCCAGCAGATCCTGTCTCAGCCCTACTATGAAAGGTGTTGACACTGGCTATGGTTTATTTGTCTAAACCCATGGTTTGCTTTGGTGTGCCTCTACTAATCACTTTTGTTGAGGTCTGGAACCGTTCAAAATCCCACTGTAAACAAGATATTAGATTAGAAGAATAGCGTGAATAGAACTTAATATTCTCCTAATTCACGTCCTGATTTGTACTGTACAAGGCACCACGTCCACCCTACAGAAATATGCTTGACATGGTCCCTTCACTTGGTGAAATAACCCTTGCTTAGCAAAGTTAAGGTTTCAGTGGGTAAGATTAGGGCACAGAGATGGGGGAGCTCTGCCAGCCAGTTTATCACAAGCAGGGTGACCACCGTAACCTCGATGTGGAGCGGAGTAAATGATGCAGGTTTATGTGACAGCAAAGCCACAGCGCTTTGCCCTGCTCTCCTTTGCCACGGCGGGATGGGCCCCATGGGGGCGGGTGAAGTCACCCGGGTCAGTGTGTGCCGAACCCCTCGCAGAAAGGCTCCCAGACCGGGAACAGGACGCGCGTTGCCGAGCCCTCCCCTCTGCTGAACCAGCTGAGACAATGGCGATGGCACCGCTGTCCCCAGGGGCGCTGCTCCATCCCCCAGCGGGCAGCGGGACGAGCTGCGGCCGGGCCCTGGGCACCGCCAGCCCGCCACGGCCGCGGCCATGCACCGCCTCCCGGAGCCCCGGCCCGGCCGGGCCACCCTGGGGAGCCAGGCCGCGGCTCCGCTCCCGTCCCGCCGCTCCCTCCAGCCGCATTCCCCGCTCCCATCCCGATGCTGCCCCGTTCCCCGGGGCCGGGCCCGTCTCGCAGGGGGCGATCCCGCTCCGGGCCGGCTCCTCCCGCGCTGGGCGGCGGGGCCGGGCCCTGTGGGCGGGCCGGGGCGGGGGCTGCGCGGAGCCAGGGCCGGTTAAAGCGGCCGCCGCCCGCCCGGCTCCGCGCTCTGCCCGCCCGGCGCCCGCCGTTCTCCGCGCCGGGGCTGCTCGGTCGCCAATGCGGGCCCGGAGCCCGGCCCGAGCCGCCCCCGGAGCCGCCCGCAGCCCCCCGGCCCGATCCCCCGCCCCGGACCCATGCGGCGGCTCCGGGAGCGGTTCCGGAGGTGAGCTCGCCGCGACCCCCGGCGGGGATGGGATCCCCTCGCTGCCCGAGCCGCTCCCCGCGGGATGGGACCCCCGGGCGGGATGAGGGCTGCTGGGGGAGCCGCGGTTTTCTGGCCGGTGCCAGGCGGGGAGGGCAGCGAGGTCCTGAGGGATGCGAGGGGGTGGCGGTGAGGAGGGTCTTTTGTTGGTGTGTTTGTTTGTTGCTCGCCGCTGTTAAATGGGTGAAGGTTCGCGCATCCGGCCGTGTGTCACAGCCGCGCATCGCGGCGCTCCCTGGGGCCCGACCTGTGGCTCCTGGGCCGGGCTGGGTCAGCACCCGCGGGGCCGCGGAGCTCCTGGTTCTGCTGCCTCCGCGGGCGCCTTGTGTGTCAAAGAATCACAGAATGCTCTGGGTCGGAAGCGCTTTAAAACTCATCTCATTCCACCCCTGCCATGGGCAGGGATGCCTTGCACTAGACCAGGTTGCTCCAAGCCCTGTCCAAACTGGTCTGGGACGCTTCCAGGGATGGGACAGCCGCAGCTTCTCTGTGACAGGGCCTCAGCACCTTCACAGGGAAGAATTTCTCCCTAGTTTCCAATCTAAATCTATGCTTTTTCAGCTTAAAAATCCACCCTCACTGAGCTGGAGATGCTGCGGGGGAGGTGGATTGGGTAGCTGCAGTGGTGGTTCTCCGATAGCCATCTGTGGGCTCGGCTCTGCACTGCCCGGAGCCCAGTGCCGGGCCTGGCTGGGGATGGACAGCCCTTCATCCCCTGCCTGAGGCCGCTTCCCTGGCCGGCTACCCGCCACAGGGCTGCCCTGCTCTCCTTTCACCAACCTGCTCAAGAGACTGAAACCTAAGTGTTAAAAGGGAAATAAAACTGAAAGAGAAAAAACATGAATGCAGTCGGATGTGGTTTCTGTGCTAGCCCACACCTCTGCTAGCTTGGTCCCTTGCCCCTGCACTCAGATGTGCTGCAGTGCCTGGGGTGGCTTGTGATTGCTGCCCACTCTTTGCTGAAATTACTGCCTTACCTGCTTGCCAGAAGACTGGGGAGGCTTTGAGGAGGTCAGTAGGATGCACAGACACTTTTTTGCATGACCCGATCTGTGTATGATAGCAGAGTTGTTTGTGGATTCTCAGAGTATTGCAGGTTTCCTTTTATCTTTAGTATCATGCTGTAAGTACACGAACCTTCACACTGCTTGTGATTGCACTGATATTTCCAAATAAGGGAGCTGCTTCTGCACGGATGTGAATTATTTCTGTGCCTCAGATGTTCGGTGTTAGTAAAGATTATGTGAACAGTTGCAAACAACAGCTAGATACTGTCAAATCCAGGAAGGAAGGTGCCTAGTGCACAGGAATATGGATCTACTTTTAACTGAATGAATTTGTAAAGAGGAAATATCAGCCAATTTGGTCAAAGCAAGCAAGCTTTTTATAAAACCCTTTAGTTTCTCTTCAAAATCTAATCTAACTGGTCATCAGGAAAATGTAGTGCAGATCTGTTTTGACCTGCTTGTAATTTTTTTTGTTTTGTTTTCCTCTTGAAAACAAAGGGCCTAGATAACATCCTAGATATTGAAGCATATGTTTAGATAATGAAGCAATTTTTAACCCCATTTGGTGCATGGCACTGCTGGTCTTGTGGAGTTACGCCCACCTTGTTGCAGTTTCTCATATGCTGTTATTTCTGATTTATTAGGTCTAAAATGCTTCTACTGCTGGAAAGCACAAAGAAAGGAAGGCACAAAAAGAGGGAATGTGCTTTTAAGCTGGTAAAAGGAAGTATGAGGTCTTTTGAGCTGCATAAAGGAAATATACTTCCTGAAAAGACTAAAAAAAATTCAGATCTTTGAGGTCATTATCAGTGCTGGCTGTTTTTACTGACATTTTGCTTCATGCTTAAAACAATAATTCATTCAGCAGATGGGAGTTGTCAATAAGGGAAGGTTTGATTTCCCTTCTGCAGTTTGGGGTCTAAGCTTGCTGTGATGCCAGACAAATGCCGTGCAGATATCTGCAATGGATTTGGGGTTTTGTAATTTATTTTTCTAAGCTGCTTTGCATGCAAACACAAAGCATTAAGAAGCCTCGGATTTTCCTTCTGCTTTGTCTCCCAAATAATGTCTCCTCTTACTTCAGGAATCTCTGTGAAACATACAGCATCTGTTCCTTGGAAATGAACAAGAGCTTGAGATTAGGGTCTGTCACAAAGGATGGATCCGTCTGTAGGTTTAGTATTTAAAATATTTGAAATATTTCAAGACCAAAGATCAAGTATTGTGACAGGAGGGGTATGAGTTTCTTCCCTCGTGTTTTAAATTGCCATATGTCTCTCTCAATACCTTTTTTTCCTGCTAATAGTGGGAATATGTTTATCAAAAGTTGTTTGTTTGCTGTAAAATTCTGAATCTTGGACTTCCTTGGCCTTGAGCAGATCCTGAGCACTGAGAATTTAAATTGTGAGAAGGAACTCACAGCTCAGTTCAGTGTGAAAGCATTCTGCTCTCCTGGCTGGCTGCAAGCAGTTCTTAGTCTCTTAATTTCAGAAATTTCTTGTTCTGGTATTGAAGGCATTAATATTTTATCTTGGATATCTTGGATTGTCAGTGTCTTAAATGGAGAAGTGTTTATGCATCCTTGTGAGATGTGCTGCATATCCTCATTAAATGACTCTGGTTCCACCAGATCTGCTATTAAAGAATACATCAGAGATTTGCTAGAGTATCCAAAAGGCTTCAATTAAAGACATTTCCTGTAAACTGTAGTCCAGTTCAGTGGGACTTTATCAGACTGTCCTGCATTTGATAATAACCTTAATGGCTGGGTTATAGAGAGCCTTTGTCTAGGAGTAAACAGCATCTGAATGCTCTTTACTGAGCTTCCTCTTTGAGGAAGGTGAATAATTCCCACAATTATCTTTTCCAGAAGAGGCAAATGTGACCTGTAGATAGGAGGAAGAACAATGTCCCTGTGTTGGAGTATTCACAGAGCAGGAAACAAGAGGCATCCATTGTTGGTGGTGGCATGGGGTTTACTTATTTCTTTATCTTTAAGAAAGAGCAGAGCTGTTGTGCCTCTAGAATGTGAATAAGTCTGCAACCACATTCTTCTGCCTGTGTGTTGCAATGTCATACATGTCTATAACTGCAGGAGTATATGACTGACTTTAACAGTGTGTGTCAAAATAATTTTCCTGGTTTTGATGGGCACATCAGTAATATAAGAGAGCAGCTATTTTCTAAATTCACTCTGTTTCTTAAGACGTTAAACCTAAACTGCCAAGCTGGAACTGAAAGGAACTTCAGAGGAGCATTAGCTAGCATTATTGCCCTTCCACCTCATTTATGATCCTCCCTCTGAAGCTGTTCCTGATAACATTTATAAATAGTTAATTATCAAAAGGCAGAGGGGAATAACTGAAAGTTTGCTTCACTAAGACCATTGCCTGTGAGCAGTGACCTGGCAAATGCTTTCCAGTGTTTGGCATCAGGGCCTGCAGCCTGTTGAAGGGGACCCCTCACAGAAGGGAGAGGTGCAGGTCCATCAGATGAGCAGCAGGGTTGGTGCTGGGGCATTGTGAGACCCTTTTCTGCAAGGCAGAGGTAAAGCTGAACACTTTCCCTCCTGCCAAAGCACCCTGGTGGGGTTGGTGTTGTTGGTGTAAACACTGAGGTGAGGGTGATGGGTGAGGTGTTGCTAATGCTGAAGTTCTGATGCAGAATATTTGCATCATTCCTGTGCTGCCACAAACAAATCAGGGAAAAAACCCCAACTCTGTGTAAGTAACAGAGCAAGGATGGATTTGTTGCTGTCTTTGTGTTCTCTTCTATAGCTAATAAATGTTTTTAAATTAGTGACAGTAAGAGGTCCAAGTTTCTAAAGTGTTTGTTCGTAATTCTAAAATCTAACGTTACTCCTAGATCCAATGTGATTGCTTGAGAAAGATGCAGTGTATTTCCTACTGAACAAAAGAAAAAAAATTGAAGTAATCTGTTGTTGTATAACAGAAGATCCCACTAGGAGGCATCAATTATTTATAGATTTTTATATGATAATAGTATCTTATATAGAAATTTGGAACACCAGGAATTATAAAGCTACTACAGAGGATAAGCTTATTCATTTTGATTTGAGTTTGTCTTTTTTTTTTTACTTTTTACTTCTTGTGAGTATTTGAAGGTACCACAGAGAAATGTAATAATATTCTAGATGTGATAAGTGAAAAGTTTCCCATGACTTTGAATTTATGGAGTTGGACAAGGGCAGTCCAAGCCTGACCACTTGCTGAGCCAACAGATGCTTTTATTTTTAAACATTTTCCTAACTTGGAAGCAGAACTGAGCAAACTGAGTGTTCCATCTTTAGAGGATGCCGAGATGGTGTTCAGCAGCTGGTGAGGGCATACAAGCACTGGGAAAAAGTAATTTTCCAAATATTCTGCAAGCCTTTATGATGACATTGCCTTCTTGGAGAGGAGAGCGAGGTGCCATTTGTCACAGACAAAAGAATTACCATTTTAAACCATATATTAACTCCTACAGGGTTATTAATTTGCTAACAACCATTTTTGTTCTGCGTCTGTAAATTAAATCCACATTTTCTTAGCCTTTGTATTAGTAGCAATGAAACTGTTCCTTGAAACTGCCACAGTTTGGGGAGGGATCGTGGCATGGTGTTATTTTCCCAGTGCTGCTACATTTTCATGTATCAGTTTAGAAAAAAAAAAATGGTTTACAATACTTAATAAATCAATCAAGAAACCCAAGTGAAATATCCCAAGATTCTGGAACTGCTTATGCCAACTGTAAGATTTGAGTTGGACTTCTTTAGTTGTTTGTTTGTTTTTCCCTGGTTTGAGGTCGGCCAATATTTTATAGATGTCATAAAAATAGGACACAATTTGATTTAAACCAGGGGGAACATGGGGAAGGACCAAAGTTTGGTCTAACAAGCTTTTTCTATAAATCCAGGTAACAAAGCTGCTCTCATTTCTGAGCATACAGAAATGTTCTGTATTTCTTGTGAAGCTGTTCCTGGCTTCTTGGATACCTGACTAATTGTCAGGTTTGGAATAGCCTGGAGTAAACTGGAATTATTGGTGAGAGATAATCACTTTTATAGGAGAGTCAGCAGTGCTGTGATAGGAGACTGGAGCTGGAGAAGTTCACAGCTTTCTTTTGACTGTTGCATATAGGTGTGTGCTGCCTTTTACAGATTTAAATTGTTGAGTTTCACAGAAATGGCTCAAATGTTTGGGTTTTTTAATACACTTAGATGAAATGTTTGCATTGGCAAGTTCTTCCAAAACTTTCTCAGGTTCCATCATATTCTATTCATCTTGCATGGATTGCATTTGATGTGATTGTTTGTTTGTTTGTTAGAAAGTTTGAAAATTCTTAGAGAGAAGGGTGGAATGTCTATGGCAAACCTCTTTGGAATTGACCATTAGAGTCTCCTTTCATCATCCTGGTGTAGGAGATGTTTGGGTCTTGATTACAGACACAAGATTGGAAGAAATGAGCCACTTCATGCTCCAAACACAAATGTTGCTTGCTATAGGAGTCAAAAAGTCAAGTGTTCAAGTGTTCCAAACTGGAATATGCTGCAGTTTCAAGAACTTCTTAAAAGAAGAGTAACCCCTGACAGCTATGATGAATTCCATTTTTCAAGAATAATTTGAGTTCTTGCTATATAATTTAAATAGGAAATAGTTCATTCTTCATCTGACCAAACTGTCAGAAAAGAGGGAGTCTGACTGTTCTGTGTGAACTCTTGATTAAAGATAACCATCCCTTGCACCAGGCAGTCACAGGAATTTATTTAACACGCGAGTCTGGTAAGAGACTTTACTTGGGAGAACTTGAAATTTAAATCACAGTTACTTTGAACATGTCTGTACTTAGAATTCTTAACACTACTAGGTTGGAAGTATTCCTTCATTTCCTTCATGACACTCAGAGAGGTGTTTTAATAACCTTCCTAAAAGTACTTCTTAATTATTCAACAGGTTCATGAACCACCCAGCTCCAGCCAACAGCCGCTACAAACCCACTTGCTATGAACATGCTGCTAACTGTTACACACATGCAGTAAGTACACTTCTGCCTTCTTTTCCTATTTCTTTTTTTTAACCAGATGTTTCAATAGATTTTTGTAGGTTTGGATTGCTAAATGCTTACCTTTGCCTCCCTGTGTTTGTAGAAAATTAGATGTTTGGTGATGTTCTGAATCTCTTGGAGCTCCAGATACTTCATAAGATTCCTTTTCACCAACATTATAGGTCTTTAACTTGATATTATCCCTCTTTTCCAGTCAAAGGATGCCTGCAGTAAAAGGGGGTGTAGGCCACTTCTAGTTAGCCTGCAAGTTGGATTTCCCAGGTCTGTGCTGGCATGTTGTGCAAATCATAAACTGGAAGTATAAGAAAGATTTATCCATATGAGAAATGGGAAGGTTTCATCAGACTGTCAGTGGGTATGAGCTGCAAGAGCTGGAATAGTTTAATTCTGATACCTACCGACTCTTCAAGAAATCTGCTGTTTTGCAAGAGGCCCCAATAATGCTGACAGCCCTGCTGGAATTTCAAATCTTTCCTTATTTTTGTAATGTAAGGACTTATTCTAGATTTGAGTATATGGTATTCACATAAAGAATAACAAAAGCAGCCCCTTTTGATTTTTTTTTTTCTTTTAGTAATTAGGAAGTTTAATTTGCTGTCTGGCACTTTGAAAAGGACTTAAAAATGTGTTTGTTTGCTTTTTAAGATAGCATTTGCCCTTTTATAAAAGCAGCTTGTGCTTCTCCTCAATCCCTCAACTCCAAACATCTGAAGTATGTTTGACTTTGTCCTCAGCCTCTTATCTCCAGTGTGTCTGAGTGAGCTGCAGATATGAAAGCTCAAAGTAGTGCCTGGAACCCTTCAGTTCTAGAAGGAGCTCTGTTCTTAAAGATCCCTCGTGTGTGTTTCATAAATAACCAACAGGCAGCTCTGTGGTGCTGGTAAAAACAGAATCACCTTGGTTTTGCATATAGACATAAAGTTGACTGAAGCCTCTGTGTTCTTAAGCCAAGGGTCTCACGTACAGCTTTATGTAAATATATGCTTATTTGCCTAGGGAATGAAGCAACATTCTGTTAGTTAGCACAAATATGTAGTTTATCTCCTAATCCTTGTGCAAATCTTGTTTGCTCTGGCCAAAAGGTTAGATTTCAAAATATCTGGCAGATGTTGCTATGCTCCTTAGCAAATTTCAGCTTTCACCTAGTTGAAAAACAGGTATGTTTTACTCCTACCTGTTAGCAGGAGGTGACAGCCAGGGTGGATCAGTGTTCTCTGGTAGCTGCAGTTTGTGGTGGAGCTGTCTAATTTCTTTCTGAGCACTCAAACTCCCTGCTAAAACATACAATGAACTGATAAAATAAATATGCAGTAACTTTTGATCAATATTTAAAGTCTTGAAATGGGAGTCTAAGCTGGGAAAGCACAGAAAAAGCTGGGAGGGATGTTTTCATCTCCTTTGTGTTGCAGAGTTACTAAATGTTAGATGGTCAAATGGCTGAGTCTTTGCTAGATTACAGTGCAAGTTTTCAATTAGACATTGATGATTCTACAAAACAGAATTCAACAATGGTTCTCCAATATATTTTTATTCCAAACTTTTATTCATCATTCAGGAAGCAGTCACCTTCTACTCTGAGTGTGGCTATACTTTTCAGTAGGTTTTGGACTTAAAAATACAGAGGAATCAGTTTATGGCAGCTGCTTAATAAAAAATAAGTAGATTTGCACATCACAGTTCTAGGTTTGCTCACAGTACATTAAGTTACTGGGTTTGATGATATTCCCTGGGAAGACTTGCAGTCTGTGATGAGATAAGCCAAGATTTTGTGACTTGTAGCTGGATTTTTTTTTTCAAGGAATATTGGCAACTAAGAAATGCTTTGTCATGCTGTAAAATGACACAGCAAAATGCCACTCACTCTGTTACTTCTAATTCTCTGCCTCCTTTTTTGGTAAATTCCCCTCCTTTTAAAGGGCTGATTAATGGCTTTTCCATTCTGAAAACTGGAGATTAAAATGCAATTCTTGTGCAAGTAACTTTTTCAAATGAACATGGAAAAATTTGCCTTTTTTATGAACTAAAGTTTTGTACTTCTTTTGTAAGATGGGCAAAGCCCACTGTACCATGTGTTATGGCATTGCCATCTAAAGAACTTTCATCCAGTTGGTTGGAACAGCAGAATATAATTTCTGGATTTTGTATTTAATCTAACTATTTTTGGCCAAAAAAAAGAGTAATAAAACATGTCTTGTTTTGTCTGACTGTTCCCATGCTGCCTATCAGGGACAGAGGGGAAAATGGTTCCAAAAAGAACATTTAGAAAAAACAATCAGTCCTTCTCATGGAACACAGTGCTGTTCCCTGTGAGAGGTAGAATTGTTCTTTAAAGCGGGACAAGGCAAAAAAGGGATTAAGCTCTTCATTCATGTGCTGTACTCTGGATTCTGAAGGTGCAAAGAAAGAGGTGAGAAGAGAATTGCTTCTTTAACTGTACCACTTTATACACAATTATTACTGGGAAAAGTGATTGACACTGAACTTTGCTTTGGCCCATTCGAGCATCCCATGTCACAGCTTAGCCTGTGGAATATTTATTTGAGGAAATTAGTAAAAAGCTGGGGTCTCTGTGTAAGAAAGGCAGGTTATTCTGTGTAACACCTAAATCTAAAGCCCAAAGAGGGCTCTTTTCCTATGAAGTGGCCTCTGTCAGAATCCCTGAGCAGCTCATGCCTAGAGAATCAGTAGGAATTTGCTATTTTACTTGGTATTTATGGGTACTTAATATCTCTGAAACGTTTTACTTCTCTATCAAGTTTAATCAAAACTGAAATCTGCACCAAAAATTGGGAAGGAAACTGAGGAATGCAGATCCAGTGGGGACCACACAGCTTAGAGCCGTGACCACACCACCATTTGTGGGGCTGCAAATCCTCCTGTCCCCTGAATGAAATGAAAAAAAAACCCGAAAAATGAAACGAAACCGCTGTCACATCTCATCAGTTGCTGCCTGTCCCAGGGGCTCCAGCCACGCTTCGTTCACACTGAGTGTCATGTGTGGAAAGCAGCAGTGACTGATCTCCTGAGGAGTGACACATTTCAACCTGCCCTCAACTGGGGCTGTCCAGGATGTGTGCATGGAAACTCAGGGTTGCTGATAAATGAGCAGCCGGGCTGGCAGATTATTTCTGACCTCAAAGTGTGCACCAAGTCAACTTCTATAGTTTCATTAACAGGCTCAGGAAGTGTTTTCAGCTCTAGTCCCAGTGCTGTGAATGTATCAGTGCCATACTTTTTATTCTTGTGTCTCTACAGCTTTTGGCACAAATATACTACATTTTGCAAAACATCAGGAAATTTAATGAAGCTACGGTTGATGTACTTCAAAGCCAGAAGGAAAAGCCACTTGGTTTTTGTTGTTATTCTCTGGCTCAACCAGCTGCTTCTCAGATCCTTTCAGTTTGCTCTGCATCCTCTGCACTGAGCAGAACCTCAGTTTCCTTTGGTCTGTAATTAGATAAAGGACAGACAGGTCAGCCCAGACTGGAACTTTGCAGTCTGAGCTATCAAACCTGTAATGCAAAGTGGCCAGATTTGTTTAAACATTGCTTGATCCTGCCTTTATTCTTTACCATATGAGACTTGGGTTAAGTTACCAAGAATTTAACCTAAGAAGCTTATTTGCAATTCAAGGGAACAAATTAGCATCTTAGATATGCTGTAGGGCCTGGAAGGGAATTTGTGCAGTGTTTGTAACTTGGAAGGCTGACTCGATAGGGAAGAGATGTGAAGAAATGTCTGAGTCAGTGAGCTCTCTTTTTTCAATACTTGTTGGACACAGGGTGTTTTTTAGGTTTTTTTGGGTTATTTTTTCCTTCCCTCCCTTTTCTATTTGCCTTTTCCTGAAGGAGATAGAGGTATATCTCATATTTTATTCTGGAAGGGAGTGTAGTTTTAAATGTATGTGGAGCCTGCAGCCACTTCTTGGATGCATCATGCAAGTGTGGTAATTTTATCATGATGTTTGTACAGGGCCTGCCTTGAAGAAGTGAATTAAAGATGCTTGAGAGGGAGGTGGGAAGGAAAACAGAGTTGGATACGCTGCATTAGAAGAACATCTTTGTGCATTTAAAATCTATTCATGAGAGAAGTTTGCAGCTAATTTATTTATGATAGCTTAAACCCAAGTTCTGCAAAACTATTGCTTAATTCCTGCAACTGCACTTTGCTAAATGCTTTGTTTTTTCATTTGGGATTCAAGTTTATTTTGATCTGTCTTGTGCTCTGTGTCTATGCACAAGAGGTGGCTTAAATTCAAGCCTGGAGTAAGACGAACATGGTTTTAAAACATGAGG
Organism: Prinia subflava; assembly: GCF_021018805.1. Lineage (NCBI taxonomy): Eukaryota > Metazoa > Chordata > Aves > Passeriformes > Cisticolidae > Prinia > Prinia subflava. Next base: position 15,754,308 of record NC_086258.1, read on the forward strand.
CAGAAAGTGAAAATAAAACCACTGCTAATACTTACAGAACTAGACAAAAGAATTTGCTGTCAAGGCTAGAGGAGTTGGAAACCTTCCCTGGTACCATGGGGGGGAGAAATTCAGCAAATCCAGGTTTAACTTATGCCTGAGACGGTGCCGAATTTCTGGTGCCGAATTTCTGGTGCCGAATTTCTGGTGCCGAATTTCTGGTGCCGAATTTCTGGTGCCGAATTTCTGGTGCCGAATTTCTGGTGCCGAATTCTAATTTGTCAGTACTAAAGGACAAAGCTCTCTGTGGCTGTGGCTGAGCTCTGTGCTGCTGGTGCTGCCCTGCGGGTGGCACCACGGCAGGGAGGTGACAGTGGCCTTTTGTTGTGGCAGTTCCTCATTGTCCCTGCCATCGTGGGCAGCGCCCTGCTGCACCGGCTCTCGGATGACCGCTGGGAGAAGATCACGGCGTGGATGTACGGCGTGGGGCTCTGCGCCCTCTTCATCGTCTCCACCGTGTTCCACATCGTCTCCTGGAAAAAGAGCCACCTCAGGTAGCAGGAGGAAAGGTTACACTTTCTCCTCATGTTGCCCCGTTGTGTTTCTCAGCCAAAACAAATTTTACAGGAGGCTGGAGTGGTGCTTTCTACTGAATCGTGATAAAAACACCCTGGGTTGTTTTTTTTGAAGAAATAGTGAGCCCAGCTCATGTACCATTGAACTTGAATGTCTGCTGCCTTGTCACAAAGATGTGTTTTCGTAGGCCTAGTGGCTCTTAATCCAGAAGCAGAATGGGAAAAACATAATATAAGAAACATAATATCCCATTCCCAAAGATACTGTCTGGGACTATGGCATACTCAAGTGCTTTGAGGAACACAGCTTTTGCTAATGTCCAGCTAGTGAGCAGGAATCTTCCTTGGGATCAAGGCAGCAGTAGCAAAACAGACATGTGATTTATTATTTTTATTATTTTAATTTATTTTATTTTAATTTTTATTTTTTCTCTTGTAAGACCCCTAAATAATTCTGGGCCATAAATTGGATTTAGCCAGTAGTCACTAAATAGTAACAGTGTCTGGATTAAGCAGAACTGATGTGACAGGGATTCAAGATGGAGTGGAGAAGGGGAGAGGACTGGAGAAATGCTCAGCTCTTACATGTCTCAGTTCCTCCACATGATTTTAAGAGGGATGGAGGTGATGGTATTTTCCCCCAAGTAATTCCAAAGCATGTCAGGAAAATGAGATGATGCAAAAATCTTTCCAAAATGTGTCCTGGTGACCTGTTCTGTGTGTCTCTCTTTAGGACCATGGAGCATTGCTTCCACATGTGTGACAGAATGATGATCTATGTCTTCATTGCAGCATCCTACGCACCATGGTGAGAACTGGGGACCACAGCTGCAGAATCAAAGCTTTTCCAAAATAAACAGTTGGTCATTGCAGCTTTCCAGAATCCATAGATGCCCTCTTGGATGCAACTGACCCTATTCTGTGTTGTGACAGATATTGTAATGTAATTGTAACCCTTGCTGAATAGAAAGTGATGCTAAAAATATCAGAAAGTAGTTTATTTATATTCCACATAACTCATGCTTTCCACCCATCAGTGCAAACACCTTCTTCCTCTCTGTGGTTACAGTGTCCCAGTGTTTGTTCCCCATCATTCTGTAGTTAAAGCTCTGAGTATTTATTTGTTTTTATGAATCCCTGCTGCTCTTGTGTCAGTGTGGTCTGTTTACTCATCACTTTTGTGTCTTGGAATCTTTGTGCCTCCAGGTTAAACCTCCGTGAGCTGGGACCTCTGGCATCTCACATGCGATGGTTTATCTGGCTGATGGCTGCTGGAGGAACCCTTTATGTATTTCTCTACCACGAAAAGTGAGAATTATTCTTTGTGTTTGATTTTAAACTGAAAATTATCCTCAGAAAATTATCCTCAGAAAATTATCCAAGACCAAACTTTTCTTGTTTTAGAGATGAGCTACCAAGGTTCTCATCAAATCAGAAAATTTAAGTTGTCTCAGTGTTTTATTCTCACTGGTGCCTACTGCAAGTGAAGGCATCCAGGCAGTATTTAGAGAAGGTATTGCCTGCAACTCTACATTGCAGAGATAAACACTAGTTTTAATTTTGTATAAAACACTGGTTATCTATCTGCACAAAAAGCTTTTTGAATAATGATCCCATACCAACACATACTTTTAAATGTCCTTTTTTGCTGTTGAAGGAAATG